>NW_026590552.1:1843869-1893274 GCF_907164565.1 Psammomys obesus | reverse complement strand
AAATAAATAAATAAATAAATAAATAAATAAATAAATAAATAAATAAATAAATAAATAAATAAATAGAAAACAGTCTGAGCAAGCCATGCAGGTCAAATGATTAAGCCCGAACTAGAAGATAGGGGTGCCAGGAGAACACTGTGTCTGAGAAGCGGGACAACACTCTCCGTGCAGTGACCAGGAGACTGAACTCTGGGCCCTAAAACTACAGCTATCGTGTTTCCCCGGTGAGGGAGGCTCCCACAGCATGGGAATCGGTTGGGTCCACTCTTGGGCCGCACAGCCAGAACACGGAAGAGATCCCTGGTAATGCAGGCTTTGGGTCTCTGGGCTGAAGCCACAGGCCTGCGTGTCCCGATCATTTTCCCAGGCTGATTGGTGGGCAAAAGGGTGACTGAGGCTGAGATTCCCAGTCGCAAGAAAACCCCAAGGGGAAAGAAAGTTACAAGACTAATCACAGGTCAGCCAGTCTTTCCCTGGAAGGTCTCGCTGACCATGGATACCCTCCGCCATCACAACTGAGCTCCCCCCGCAAGGAGAGCTGCTGCGCGCCCAGCTCAAAATCCCTACTCCCACTTTGGAGGAGGCAGGAGGTGTCCAGCAGAATCTGTCACAGTCCACATTGTCTGTACCCCAACCCGAGATCGGGCTGAGAAAACACAATACTTTCAGGCACTCCCCCAAACGCCGCCATAACCCTGCCACAGTGGAGCAGAAGGATAAAGAGACACACAGCGGCTTCACAGGGCCTGGACCCCAGTGATGCCAGCTGCTCCTAGAAAACAAACTTCAGCTCGAGATCTAAGACTGTGGTCATTCAAAACGTCCTGAGACTCTCCTGGGTCCAGCACAATAAGGTCTAGCGCCAAGTCCAATCACCGGCAGTCCCCCGACCCCTGGCAGAGAAACCCCCGCTCAGGATCAGGACTGAAAAGTCCCAACCCCTTCTGGCACCTCCCTGAGAGCACCGCCATGAGCTTGTCATAGCAGAAGGGAAGGTCAGAGGGGAAGGACAGAGAGGCAGCCTGCCAGAGGACACAGCACCCCCTCTCCAGCTCACCGAGTGGCCCCTGGCAGAGAAACCCAGGCTCTGGATTTGAGGACACTCAACCCTACCTGGTACTCTCTCGGGATCAGCAAACATAGGTTCTACCACCAGGCTGCTTCTCGGAGAGAAATCTGGGCCCGGGATCTGGGATTGAGAACACTCAACCTAACTCTTTCCCGTGCCACCCAGGGACCAGTCAACATAACCCATCCTGGCAGAGGGAAAGGACAGAGAGGCAGCACACAGGAAAGGTGGACACCGGACACCGAGTCCTGTGGGCACAGTATCACAGAGCTGACTGTTAGCCTATCCGTGCATTTTCTGCAGCAGGACCAAACCAGAGAGTAGAGAGCAAGGGGAACCCCTGTGAATTCCAACTGGTCCTGCAAGAGAGTGAGTGAGCCTTCTAGGGAGAGTTTGCCCCAGACCCAGGGCCTCTCCACAGAAGCAACCAGACAGATCCCTGCCTCCCACACCCCTAGTGTGGGCAGCATAGGGATTCTTGGGATAGCGACCCCAACATTGAAGCCTCTGTCTTGTGGTTCCACCAGTGTAATCCAGGGAAACAATCCCTGGATCTCAGACAGAACTGCATAATAGTGGCCTGCAGGCCACCTCAATAGTCAGAGAATCCACACATGCACACTGTGCCCGCAAAAAGCTCATGCGAATAGCGCCAGTGTCACATTCCTTACTTAGGCAAAACTGAAACCACAACGCACACTCCCAAACCAGTGAACCTCTCTCATCTTCCTGAAAAAACAGTCCAGAAAACAGAAAGAGACGATCATATCCCGAACTACAAACTCAAGGAACAATCAGTGAGGGTTATAAATAACCAGATGGCTAGAGGCAGACGTAAGAACACACTCAACAAAAATCAGAACATAATGACCTCACCAGCAACCCCACAAAACAATGGACACATCAATTCACTAGATATACAAGAAAATGACCTCAAAACTATGTTTCTCCAGCTATTAGAGGCCCATAAAGATGACATGAACAAAGCCCTCAGACAAATAGCCAAAGAAATCGAGACGAACAAAGAGGAAACAAATAGAGCTCTCAGAGAAATGACCATGAAAATTGAGGCAAACAAAGAAGAAATGCCCAAAGCTCTCAAAAAAAAATGTCCACACAAATGAAGGTAAATAAAGAAGAAATAAACAAAGCTCTGGTAGAAATACAGGCAATTATAGCCAAAGAAGTAGAGGCACAATTAGTGATGCATAGAGAGGAAACAGACAAAAAAAAAAAAAATAGAAGCTGCCATTGAAAAGCAGGACTCCACATTCAAACAGATGAAGGAAATGGTGCAAGACATGAAAACTGAATTAGAATCAATAAAGAAAACACAAATAGAGAAAAACCAGGAGGTGGAGAACATAGAGAAAAGAACAGGAACTACAAAGGTAAGCATCATCAACAGAATACAAGAGATGGAAGAAAGAATCTCAGGAGCCGAAGATATACTTGGGGAAATAGACACGTCTCTCAAAGAAAATAACATAAAGTACCTTGGGGTAACCCTAACCAAGCAAATGAAAGACCTGTTTGAGAAAAACTTCAAGTCTCTGAAGAAAGAAATTTAAGAAGATATCAGAAGATGGAAAGATCTCCTGTGCTCATGGATTGGTAGGATTAACATTGTGAAAATGGCCATCATGCCAGAAGCAATCTACAGATTCACTGCAATCCCCATCAAAATACCAACTCAATTCCTTACAGTCCTTGAAAAAAAAAAAAAAGATTCTCAGCTTCATATGGAGAAACAAAAAACCCAGAATCTCCTAAAAAAATCCTGTACAACAACAGATCATCTGGAGGTATCTCCATCCCCGATCTCAAGTTGTACTACAGAGCCATAGTAATAAAAACTGCATGGTATTGGCATAAAAACAGAAAGGAGGATCAATGGAACTGCATAGAAGACCCAGAAATAAACCCACACAGCTATGAATAATCGATTTTTGACAAAGAAGCCAAAACCATTCAATGGAAAAAAGACAGCATCTTCAACAAATGGTGCTGGTCCAACTGGATGTCTACATGCAGAAAAATGAAAATAGATCGATATTTATCACCCTGCGCAAAACTAAAGTCCAAGTGGATCAAAGACCTCAACATAAAACCAGATTCTCTAAATCTGTTAGAAGAAAAAGTGGAAAACAGCCTAGAACTCATTGGCACAGGAGACAACTTCCTGAACAGAACACCAACAGCACAGGCTCTAAGAGCAACAATCAATAAATGGGACCTCATGAAACTGAAAAGTTTCTGTAAAGCAAAGGTCACCATCATCAAAACAAAACGACTGCCTACAGATTGGAAAAGAATCTTCACTAACCCTTTATCTGACAGAGGACTAATATCCGGTATATACAAAGAACTAAAGAAGCTGAAAAGCAGCAACCCAAGTAATCCAATTAAAAAATGGGGAACAGAGCAAAACAGAGAATTGTCGACAGAGGAATATCAAATGGCAGAGAAACACTTAAAGAAATGCTCAACCTCATTAGCCATCAGGGAAATGCAAATCAAACGACCCTGAGATTTCACCTTACACCCATCATAATTGCCAAGATGAAAAACTAAAGTGACAACACATGCTGGAGAGGTTGTGGAGAAAGGGGAACCCTCCTCCATTGCTGGTGGGAATGTAAACTGGTACAACCACTTTGGAAGTCAATCTGGCGCTTTCTCAGACAATTAGGAATAGTGCTTCCTCAAGACACAGCTATACCACTGCTAGGTATATACCCAAACTTTGCTCAAATACACAAAAGGGATACTTGCTCAACCATGTTTATAGCAGCTTTATTTATAATAGCCAGAACGTGGAAACAACTCTTATGTCCATCAACAGAGGAATGGGTACAGAAATTGTGGTATTTTTACAGAATGGAATATACTCAGCAATCAAAAAGGAGGAAATCATGAAATTTTCAGGCAGACAGTGTGATCTAGAAAAGATCATTCTGAGTGAAATATCCCAGAAGGAGAAAGACAAACACGATATATACTCGCTTATATAGACCTATAAGATATGATAAACATAATGAAATCTATACACCTAAAAAAGGTAATCAAGAGAGCGGACATGGGGTAAGATGATCAATCCTCATTTAGGAAGACAGATGGGATGTGCATTGAACGTATGACAGGAGTCTACTGAAGGCATCTGAAAGACTCTAACTAGCATTGTTTTCAAAGCAGATACAGAGACTCATAACCAAACCTTTGGCAGAGTACAGGGAATCATATAAAAGAAGGGGAGTTAGTATGACTTGGAAAGAATAGGAGCTCCACAAGGACCAAATATATCTAGGCATAGGGTCTTTCCTGAGACTGACATTCAACCAAGGACCATGTATGGATATAACCTAGAACCTCTGCTCAGATGTAGCCTGTGGTAGCTCAGTAACCAATTGGTTTCCCATAGTGAAGGGAACAAGGACTATTTCTAACAGGAACTCAATGACTGGCTCTTTGACCTCTCCACCCCCCAAGGGAGAAGCAGTCCTGTTAGGCCACAGAGGAGAGCTTTGCAGCCAGTCCTGAAGATACCTGATAAAACAGGATCTGATGTATGGGGAGGAGGTCACCCCCCATCAGTGAACTTGGAAAGGGGCACGGTGGAGTTGAGGGAGGTAATGTGGGGTTGGGAGGGAATGACGGAGCGGGATATGGCTGGGATACAGAGTTAATACAATGTAACTGATAAGAAAAAAATAAAATTAAAAAAAAATGATTAAGCAACTATTCCTCCATAGCCTCTATCAGTTTTGCCTCCAGGTTCACATCCTGTTTGAGGTCCTGCTCTAACTTTTCTCAATTGTAGACTCTGAAATGGAACTCTAAGTAGAAATAAACCCTTCCCTCCCCAAGTTTTTTTTTTTTCATGGTGTTTTATCAAAGCAATAGAAACTATATTTAAAACATATGTTAGTACCAGGTCATAGGCAATTGCTGTGACTGACAGACCTAACCATACATTTTTGGAAATACCATGAAAGTACTTTGGAACTTTGGCCTAGAAAAACCACTGAGTGTTCAAAGCTTAGTGAGCTGTTGTGGGAACTTGAAGGATGTGCTGGCTAGTTTTATGTCAACTTGACACAAGTAAAAATCATTTGAGAGTAGGGAACCACAGGAAAATACCTCCATATGAGCAGGGTATAAGCAATCAGGTAGGGCATTTTTTAAACTAGTGATCGATGGGGGAGGCCCATTCCATTGTGGGTGGTGCCAATCTTGGGCTGGTGGTCCTGGGATATATAAGAAAGCAAGCTGAATAAACCATTCTGAGCAAGACAAGTTAGCAGCCACCCCTTCACGGCCTCGATTTCCAGGATCCTGCTCTGTTTGAGTTCCTGTTCTGACTTTCTTCAATGAAAGAGTACAGTGATATGGAAGTATTAAGCCAAATAAACTCTGTCCTTCCCAACTTGCTTTTTGGTCATGGCATTTTATCATAGCAATAGTAACTCAAACTAAGACAAACAATAATAATGAGAGCAAATCAGATGATGGAGGCCTGGCTCATGAGGTTTCAAAGAGGAGCAAAGGCTACCAGAGTCATTTGTGTGATATTTTTTTAATGTTATAGTATTCTTTTTTTTCTTTATTAATTACACTTTACTCACTTTGTATCCCTCCCAGAGTTCCCTCCCTCAACCCATCCCAATCACACAGTTCCTCCACCCTCTGCATGCATGCCCCTCTCCAAGTCCACTGATAGGGGAGGACTTCTTTTCCTTCCTTCTGGTCCTAGTCAATTAGGTCTCATAAGGAGTGGCTGCATTGTCTTCTTCTGTGGCCTGGTAAGGCTGCTTCCCCCTCAGGGGGAGGAAATTAAAGAGCAGACCAATCAGTTCATGTCAGAGATAGTCCCTGTTCCTATTACGATGGAAATCACTTGGATACTGAACTGCCATGGGCTACATCTGTGCAGAGGTCTTAGGTTATCTCCATGCATAATCCTTGGTTGGAGTAGTAGTCTCAGTTAAGACCCCTGTGCTCAGATTTTTTGGTTCTGTTGCTCTCTTTGTGGAGTTCCTGTCCTCTCCAGATCTTACTGTTTCCCACCTCTTTCCTAAGATTCCCTGCACTCTGACCAAAGGTTGCCCATAAGTCTCAGCATCTACTTTGATAGTCTGCAGGGCAGAGCTTTTCAGAGGTCCTCTGTGTCAGGCTCCTGACTTGTTCCCTCTTTTCTCCTTCTTCTGATTCCCAGCCTCTTTGCCTTTCTGGATAGGAATTGAGCATTTTATCAAGAGTCCTCCCTCTTAATTAGTTTCTTTAGGTATACATATTTGAGTAGGTTTATCCTATATTATATGTCTATATGAGTGAGTATATACCATGTGCATCATTCTGCTTCTGGGATAGCTCACTCAGAATGATCTTTTCCAGATCCCACCATTTTCCTGCAAATTTCATGATTTCCTTGTTTTTTTTTTTTTTTTTTTATTGCTGAGTTATATTCAATTGTGTAGATATACCACAATTTGTGCATCCATTCCTCCACTGAGGGGCATCTGGACTGTTTCCAGCTTCTGGCTATTACAAATAAGGCTGCTACAAACATGGTTGAGCAAATGTCCTTATTGTGTACTTGAGCATATTTTGGATATATGCCTAGGAGTGGTATAGCTGGATCTTAGTTATTCCTAGTTATTCCTAGTTGTCTGAGAAAGCGCCAGATTGCTTTCCAAAGTGTTTGTACAAGTTTACATTCCCACCAGCAGTGGAGAAGGGTTCCCCTTTCTCCACAACCTCTCCAGCATGTGTTGTCTCTTGAGTTTTTGATCTTAGCCGCCATTCTGATGGGTATAAGGTGAAATCTCAGGGTCGTTTTGATTTGCATTTCCCTTATGGCTAATGAGGTTGAGCATTTCTTTAAATGTTTCTCTGCCATTTGATATTCCTCTGCAGAGAATTCTCTGTTTAGCTCTGTACCCCATTTTTTAATTGGATTACTTGATTTTTTGCTGTTTAACTTCTTTAGTTCTATATATATACAGGTTATTAGCCCTCTGTCAGACATAGGATTGATGAAGATATTTTCCCAATCTGTAGGCTGTCGTTTTGTTCTGAGGACAGTATCCTTTGCTTTACAGAAGCTTTTCAGTTTCATGAGGTCCCATTTATTGATTGTTGCTCTAAGAGCTTGTGCTGTTGGTGTTCTGTTCAGGAAGTTGTCTCCTGTGCCTATGAGGTCAAGGGTATTCCCCATTTTTTTTTCTAAGCGGTTTAGTGTGTCTAGATTTATGTTGAAGTCTTTGATCCACTTGGACTTTAATTTGTGCAGGGTGATAATTATGAATCTATTCGCATTTTTCTATATGCAAACTTTCATTTAGGCCAGCACCATTTGTTGAAGATGCTGTCTTTTTTCCATTCAATAGATTTGGCATCTTTGTCAAAAATCAGGTGTCCATAAGTGTGTGGATTTATGTCAGGGTCTTCTATTCAATTCCATTGATCCACTAGTCTGTTTCTATGCCGGTACCATGCTGTTTTTAGTATTGTTGCTCTATAGTACAGCTTGAGATCTGGGATGGAGATACCTCCTGAAGATCTTTTACTGTAGAGAATTGTTTTAGCAATTCTGGGTTTCTTGTTCCATATGAAGGTGAGAATTTATCTTTCAAGATCTGTAAAGAACTGTGTTGGTAATTTGATGGGAATTGCATTGACTCTGTAGATTGCTTTTGGTAAGATGGCCATTTTTATTATATTAATCCTGCCAAGCCATGAGCATGGGAGATCTTTCCATCTTCTGAGATCTTCTTCTAATTCTTTTTTCAGGGACTGGAAATGTTTTTCCTACAAGTCTTTGACTTGTTTTGTAAGATTCACACCAAGGTACTTTTGTCCTTTGTGGCTATTTGTGAAGGGTGTTGTTTCCCTAATTTCTTTCTTGGCCCTTTTGTCCTTCGTATACAGGAAGGCTACTGATTTTTTTGAGTTAATTTTGTACCCAGCCACTTTGGTGAAGTTGTTAATTAGCTGTTGGAGTACCCTGGTAGAGTTTTTGGGGTCACTCAGTTATACTATCATATCATCTGCAAATAGTGATAATTTGACTTCTTCTTTTCCAATTTGTATCCACTTGATCTCCTTCAATTGTATTATTGCTCTAGCTAGGACTTCAAGAACAATGTTGAAAAGATATGGAGAGAGTGTACAGCCTTGCCTTGTCCCTGATTTCAGTGGGAATGATTTAAGTTTCTCTCCATTGAGTTTGATGTTCGCTATAGGCTTGCTGTATATCACCTTTACTATGTTCATGTATGTGCCTTGTATCCCTGATCTCTCCAAGACTTTAAACATGAATGGGTGTTGGAATTTGCAAATGCCTTTTCAGCATTTAAGGAGATGATCATGTGGTTTTTCTCCTTCAGTTTGTTTATGTGGTGGATCACATTGATGGATTTCCATATATTGAATCACCCCTGCATGCTTGGGATGAAGCCTACTTGGTCATAGTGGATGATGTCTTTGATGTGTTCTTGGATTCGGTTTGCAAGTATTTTGTTGAGTATTTTAGCATCAATGTTCATGAGTGAGACTGGCCTGAAATTCTCTCTTAGTTGGGTCTTTGTGAGGTTTAGGTACTAAGGTGACTGTTGCTTCATAGAATGAGTTTGGTAGTGTTCCTTCTGTTTCTATCTTGTGGAATAGTTTGAAAAGAATTGGAGTTACCTCTTCTTTGAAGGTCTGGTAGAATTGGTTGCTGAAACCATCTGGCCCTGGGCTTTTTTTGCATGGTAGACTTTTGATGACAGCTTCTACTTCCTTAGGGGATATAGGACTATTTAATTGTTTTACCTGGTCTTGATTCAGCTTTGGCATGTTAGAATCGGTCAAGAAAATTCTCCATTTCATTTAGATTTTCAAATTTTGTGGCATGTATACTTTGGAAGTAAGACCTAATTATTGTTTGCATTTCTTCAGTGTCTGTGGTTATGCCCCCCTTTTTGTTTCGGATTTTGTTGATTTGGATAGTTTCTCTCTGCCTTTTAGTTAGTTAGGCTAAGGGTTTGTCTATCTTGTTGAATTTCTCAAAGAACCAGTTCTTGGTTTCATTGATTCTTTGAATTGTTTTATTTGTTTCTAATTTATTGATTTCAGCCCTGAGTTTGATTATTTCCAGCCATCTATTCCTCTTTGGTGTGTCTGCTTCTTTTTTTTTCTAGGGCTCTTAAGTGAGCCATTATGTTGCTTGCATGAAATGTTTCGAATTTCTTTTTGAAGGCACTTAGTGCTATGAAGTTTCGTCTTAGCACTGCTTTCATTGTGTCCTTTAAGTTCCGGTATGTTGTGCCTTCATTTTCATTGAATTCTACGAAGTCTTTAATTTCGTTCTTTATTTCTTCTCTGACCCAGCTGTCATTTAGTAACAAGTTGTTCAGTTTCCATGTGTGTGTAGGCCTTTTGCTATTTTTGTCATTGAGATCCAGTTTTAGTCCATGGTGATCAGATAGGATACAAGGGATTATTTTAATCTTCTTGTATCTGTTTAGGCTTGCTTTGTGACCAACTATATGGTCTATTTCAGAGAAGGTTCCATGAGGTGCTGAGAAGAAGTTAAATTCTTTTGAGTTTGGGTGAAATGTTCTGTAAATGTCTGTTAGGTCCATTTGATTCATGACCTCTGTCAGAGTTATTGTTTCTTTGTTTAATATTTGTTTTGTTGACCTGTTCTTTGTTGAGAGTGGGGTGTTGAAGTCTCCCACTATTAATGTGTGTGGGTCTATGTGCGATTTAAGTTTTATTAAAGTTTCTTTTACAAATGTGGGTGCCCTTGCATTTGGGGCACAGATGTTCAGGATTGTGATATCTTCCTGGTGGATTTTTCCCTTGATGAGTATGAAATGTCCTTCTCTGTCACTTTTGATTGGCTTTGGTTTGAAATCTACTTTATTAGATATTAGGATGGCTACTCCTGCTTGCTTCTTGTGTCCATTTGCTTGGAAAACCGTCTTCCAGCTCTCACTCCCAGGTAATGTCTATCTTTGTGATTTAATTGTGTTTCTTGTGTGCAACTGATTGTTGGGTCTTGTTTATGCATCCATTCTGTTAGCCTGTGTCTTTTTATTGGAGAGTTGAGTCCATTGATGTTGAGGGAGATTAATGACTAGTGGCTGTTAGATCCTTTGATATTGATGTTGGCCATGGTAGTGTGTTTGTGTGTTTCGCTATTTTTTTTTTTCTCTGTAGTGAGGTTATTTATTTCCTATGATTTCTTGAAAGTAGTTAGTTTTCTTGGGTTCTATTTTTCCTTCTCGTATCTTCTGTAACGCTGGATTTGTGTGTAGGTATTGTTGAAATTTGTTTTTGTTGTTGAATATCTTGTTTTCTCCATCTATGAGGACTGAAAGTTTTGCTCGGTACAGTAGCCTAGGCTGACATCTGTGTTCTCTTAGGCTCTGCATGATATCTGTCCAGGCCCTTCTGGCTTTCATAGTTTCTGTTGAGAAGTCAGGTGTGATTCTGATGGGTTTGCCATTATATGTTACTTGGCCTTTTTCCCTTGCAGCTTTTAGTATTTTTTCTTTGTTCTGTATACTTACTGTTTTGATTATTATGTGACGGGAGGATTTTCTTTTCTGCTCTAATTTATTAGGTGCTCTGTAGGCTTCTTGTATTCTTATAGGCTTCCCCTTTAAGTTGGGGAAACTTTCTTCAATGATTTTGTTGAAAATATTTTCTGGGCCTTGGAGGAGGGAATCTTCTTTTTCCTCTATTCCTATTATTCTTAGGTCTTGTCTTTTTATGTTGTCTTGGATTTCTTGGATGGTTTGTGTCAGGAATGTTTTAGACTTATTGTTTTCTTTGATGGATACATTGATTTCTTCCATTGTATCTTCTACACCTGAGATTCTTTCTTCCATCTCTTGTAGTCTGTTGGTTATGCTTACCTCTGTAGTTCCTGTTTTCTTTCCTAGGTTCTCCCTCTCCGTGATTTCCTCCATTTGTTTTTTCTTTAATTCTTCCAATTCTATCTTCAGATCTTGAACCGTTTTGTTGATTTTTTTTTTTACCTGTCTAACTGTATTTTCCTTAAATTCCTTCAGCTGTTTGTTTGAGCGTTCCTCTGTTTCTTTTATTTCTTTCAGTAACTCAGACTGTTGGGCTGTGTCTTCTTGTATTCCTTTACGGATGACCATAATCTGTTTTACTATATCTTCCCCTAATTGTTTACGCATTTTATTTACTTCCTCCATTAACCTCTTCATTAGCATGGATGTTAGGTCATCTTCTTGAATTTCACTTATGTTAGGGTGTCCAGGGCTACTTGCCCCTGGATAACTGGGTTTTGGGGATGCCATGTTGTTTTGCCTTTTGTTGGTTGTACTTTTTCGCTGGCCTCTACCCATCTCTCTGTCTCAGGTGTTGTCTGTTAATTTCTGGTGCCTGCTGAGTCCTGGGGCAGGGAGAATCCACTTGGCGGGGTTCTGAAGTTATCCTCTGCTTTTTGGGTATGGTCAACTGAATAGTGGTGCTTTTCAGGAATTATCACAGTTCACTTCAGTTGTATGGACCTGTATAGTAACTGTGGTATTCAGGAAGGCTCTCCTCTCCTCAGGAGAGGTCCTGGTGATGGCTGTCCTGCTGCTGGGTTTCTTGCTCTGAATTTACTGAGCAGCAGCTGTTGTTCTTAAGGTGTAATTTTTGGATGCAGCCCTCTTGAAGGACCAGGGATTCCCACAGTTTTGTCAGTCTAGCTAGGGATAACTGGTTGATCCTTGGCACAGTATCTGAGGGCTGCTGTAATGGCTCTCTGGCTTTTGTAGGTCTGAGGATGCAGCTGTGTGCCCTTGAGCCCTAAGGGTACTTAATAATGACAGCTGAGCACAGTGCTCCTGCCTGCAGTAGAAAGCTATAGCCTAGATTCTGCGTGAATCCAGAAAGTCTTTTGGTGCTGCGTGTCCTGAGCGTTAGTCTTGATGATCCCTCCGCTGTGGGGCTTCTTCCTAACAGGGACACCCAGTCTTTGCTTTGGAGACCACCGTTCTGTCTGGGATGGCGAGTAGAACCCGCAGGCACAGACGGGTTTGGCTCTGCCTTCCCGGCCTTTAGGAGTCTGGGTGTCTGCCTAAACTGGGTAATTTTCCTGAGACCTTTTCGGGATAGGGGTGTCAGTTGAGTGCTCTGAGATCAGACCAATCGATTCCCTCCCTGTAGGTTTGCACCGACAGTGAAACTCAGTCTCTGGTCCCCTGGGGCCCACAGTTCTATCTGGGGCAGTGAATCAGGCATGCAGACAGGGCTCTGTGCTGGAGCCTGGGTCCCCGGCTCTGGCTCTGGGCTGGCTCCTGGGTTGCCCGAGGTACCCGAGTCTTTTCCGGGGAATGTCTGAGTGACCTAAGGTCGGTCCCAATCGTTTCCTGCACCGTGGGGTTATCTCTCCACTGGAAATTCCAGTCTCTGATGTTGTGGTGCACACAGTTCAGTCTGGGACCGTGACCAGAGCACACTGGGGTGTGGCTCTAGGCTGGCAACCAAGCCTCTTGCAGAACCAGGATCTCTTCTGTGGTTTAGCCAGGTGAGTTAAAAGCTGATTGAATCCCCCACCATGGGGTATCCTCTCACCTGGGAAACACAATCCCTTGTGTTTTATGGCCGTGAGTTTTGATTGCTGGTCACTGTGCCAATCCTGCTGTGCTGCTGGTCAGAATGAGAGTCCTCCTGGAGCCACCATCTTGCCCTGCCTAGTCTCTTGTGTGATATTTTAAAGTAAGTATGTGTGGTTCAGGTCAGCTGCACTAGAGAATCAGCTGTGATTTAGAATAGACCAGTATAATTGAAGCATCATTTCCTGGAAAGGACTTCCTCAAGGCCAGCACATAGAACTTTTAAAATAGTGTTCAGTTAAAAGGAATTTGTTGTAAAACTTTTTTTTTTTGGTTCAAGTTTAATGAATAGCCTAAGAAATTCATGGCAACCCAGGAACCAGTATGCAATTTGAAATTCCTTCAGACCATAGAATACTCACACTGACAGAACAATAAGGTGTCTAATCTAAGACAATCTCTGGCAACCAAAAAGTGATATAGCTGGAAGAATCACTTGAGATTCAAGACTGTTTTGTTGTTGTTGTTTTGTTTGTTTGTTTTTGGCTGTTCACTTTTTCCCTTTTGTTTATTATTCATTACAATGTATTCACTTTGTATCCCAGCTGTAGACCCCTCCCTTATCTCTTTCCAGGCCTGCCCTCCCTTCTTATCCCCCTATGTCCCTCCCCTAGCCCACTGATAGAGGAAGTCCTCCTCCTCTATCTGACCCTAGCCTACCAAGTCTCATCAGAACTGGCTGCATTGTCTTCCTCTGTGGCCTTGCAAAGCTACACTCCCTCAGGTGGAGGTGATCAAATTGTGGGTCACTGAGTCTATTTCAGAGACACCCCCTGATCCCCTTACTAGGAACCCAGATGGAGATGTAGCTGCCTATGAGCTTCCTCACAACAGGGAGTGTAGGTACTCTCCCATGCATGGTCCTTGGTTGAAAAATCAATCTATGCAGGGCCCCCCTGGGCCCAGATTTTTGGCTCTGTTGGTCTTCTTGTGGAGCTCCTCTCCCCTCCATGTCTTTCTTTCTCCTCCTCCTTCCATAAGATTCCTTGCACTCTGCCCAAAGTTTGGCAATGGGTCTCAGCATCTTCTTTGATATACTTCTGGATAGATTCTTTCAGAGGCCATATGTAGTAGCACCCTGCCTTCCTCTGCTTCCGATGTCTGTACTACTTGCCCTTATGAATGAGGATTGAACACCTTTCCTAGGGTCCTCCTTGTTGTTTAGTTTCTTTCTGACCATAGAGTTTAGTGTGTTTATCCTTTATTACAAGTCTAATTACCACTTATGAGTGAGTATATACCATGTGTGTCTTTCGGCTTCTGGAATATCTCACGATGATCTTTTCTAGTTCCCACCATTTTCCTGCAAATTTCATTGTTTTTAATTGCTGAGTAGTATTCCATTGTGTAAATGTACCATAATTTCTCTATCCATTCTTGAGTTGAGTGACATCTGGGTTGTTTGCAGATTCTGGCTATTACGAATAAAGCTGCTACAAACATGGTTGAGCAAATGTCCTTGTTATATACTTGAGCAGGGTTCCTGTTTCACATGTGTTGTCATTTGAATTTATTATCTTAGCCATTCTGATGGGTGTAAGTTGAAATAATCAGGGTTATTTTGATTTGCATTTCCCTGATGACTCTTATGTATTTGTCTGGCCTCTAGCTTCCTTCTTTTCCTGAGTTACTAGCCTTTTGACCACCTTTCATCTAATTAGTTGACCTATTAGAATGAGGGTTGCAGACGAAGGGGAGAGAGGCTAACTTTCTACATGTTAGTAACCATGGTAAAAAAGTCTGTTTGGACCATGAATTCAGAGGTTCTAGACCAGCTTCTCAGATGTGGTAGAGTGGCAGCTCAGTCTCCATGTGGATCTCTGAGTGAGGGGAGCAGGAGAAGAAGGAGGGATGGAGGGACCTGGAGGAGCTGAGAGAGGGGACTTCAATTGGGATATATAATAAATGAATTTTGAAAAAAATAAAAATAATTATAACAAAGTATGTTTGAAAACAATATTGACTTGAGTTTTTTAAGAACTGTCAGGCAGAGTGAATGGAATTTTATGTAAGAAGTGGGAAATAGTAAGAGCTGGAGAGGACAGGAACTCCACAAGGAGAGCAACAGAACAAGAAAATTTGAACACAGGGGACTTCCCAGAGACGAATACTCCAAATCAAGGACTATTCTTGGAGATAACCCAGAACCCATGCACAGATGTAGCCCATGGCAGTTCAGTTTCCAAGTGGGTTACATAGTAATGGGAAGAGGGACTGCCTCTGACATAATCTGATTGGCCTGCTCTTTGATCACCTCCCCCTGAGGGGAGAGCAGCCTTACCAGGCCACAGAAGAAGACAATGCAGCCATTCCTAATGTGATCTGATAGACTAAGATCAGAAGGAAGGAGAGGAGGACCTCCCCTATCAATGGACTTGGGGAGTGGCATGCATGCAGAAAGGGATGGAAGGGTGGGATCGTGAGGGGAGGAGGGAGGGGCTTATGGGGGGGTACAAAATGAATAAAGTGTAATTAATCATAATAAAAAATATGTATAAAAAAAGAATATGTTTATTTTAAGTAACTCTTTGTTCTTCTCTACCTGCCTTCTGTAACCAATGGTTGTAGCTTTTGCAGGATATTTTATATAGCAATGTATAGCAATTTGTAAACCCAAACAATGCACATAAGAGATTATGGATGCTGACTAATTAATTACACATCAGAGGTTTAAGCATTTACTTGTAGGAAGCAAAATATAGTGCTCAAATGTAGATAGCAAAAACATATTTTAGTCTTCTTTAATATCTTTTCTAAATAAAACATGAATAAATCGAATTATATAACATCCCATTCTTTCATAGAACACTGGGTATAATAGGATAGGGCTAGGTAGAACTGAGAAAAAAATATTTACTTCCTGATCATAATCAGTCAAAAGCAGATAACTCTTTTATGGCTCTCTAACTATAGTCAACTTATATATCCAGGCAATTTCACCCTG
The DNA here is from genome assembly GCF_907164565.1 of Psammomys obesus. NCBI lineage: Eukaryota > Metazoa > Chordata > Mammalia > Rodentia > Muridae > Psammomys > Psammomys obesus. The sequence continues at coordinate 1,877,634 of NW_026590552.1, read as the reverse complement.
AAGTCCTACCCCCTCAGAATTTATCATTTGCAACCACACAAAAAGAAAATGGCAAGCATGTAATCTTCAAAGTCCTAGACCAGAAGACCTATGTTTCAAACTAAACCTAACTCAAGAGAGCTGGCAAAATACAAAGGAAAGCATGATATTATCCTTTTCTCCTTGTCACTGCTTTCTCATATTTTTAATATGTTTGCTTAGACCGCATATTTTCCCCCAGAGTTGTTTAGTGACTCCCTAATCTATACATATAGCAAAGGGTTTATTTTGTAGGATAGAGGATTCTACAATTTTGTTGTATATATAAGCATTTGAAATAATACACTTTTTGTGATATAATCTACAGAATTACTTCCAACATTTTATTTTGTTTATATTTTTCCCATCTCAGATCCTATCTCAGTTTGCAATTCTGACTCAGATCCAACCTCATTTTATATCTAAAAACCTCTCTTTGTGATGTGAATACAGCTTCCTCTGAAAAATCTATAGTATCAGTGCCCTCACAATTAGCATGACAGTCAATTATGGTCTACCTATTGATGTTCTGCCTGTAATTATTTTTAACTATTAATCATCTTATTATCTGTTGTGCCCCTCTAGCACTGTGCTGTTCCTGACTCATCAGTTTCTAGAGAACAAATTCAGTTTCTTCAATTCCATAAGGCCTAACTAGATAGATTAGCCTGGAGTTAAATGCTCAAAATATACACTACACACAACAGAAACACCATACACACAAACATGCCACCTCAGAATTATGTCAGTTTCAGTCTCTGACATGAATTCGGTTACCTACTCCTTGATCACTTCTCCCTGGTGGGGCAACCTAGATAGTCCACAGAAAAAAAGGATCCAGGCAGTCCTAATGGGACCTGATAGGCTAGGGTCAGACAGTAGGAGAGGAGGACTTCAACTATCCGTGAATTAAGGGAGGCGGATAGAGGAAGAAAAGGGAGGGTGAGACCTGAGAGGAGATGAAGGAGGGGGCTACAGTTGGATACAAAGTGAAAAATTATAAATAATAATAATAATAATAATAATAATAATAATAATAATAATAATAATGCCAGCTTGGATCAGAGCTAAATGCCAAAATAAACCTCTTTTCTTCGTCTAAAAAGGGAAACAAACAAAAAACAATGGTGTGACTTAATTGAATTAGTAATTGTAAGTATGTATGAGCAGCCAAGTACAGTGTTTGAAAACTTGTGTTAAACAAGTGATTAAAACATAATCTTTGCTATTTTAAAGGTGGAGTTAATATCTAGAAAAATGTGTGGTAACCATTCTCCAAAAAAGCATGGTCCAACAATTTCTTCCATTCCTTATTTTATTTTTCCTGTTATTCTCTCTCTTTTTAATTGTTCTGTTTTTGTTTTGTTGTTGTTGTTATTGTGTATACAAAACGTAGTTTCTCTATATATCCCATGATATACTGGAAGTCACTCAGTAGCCTATGCTGTCGACAAACTCATGACTCTCCTGCCTTAGCCTTTTGGGTGATGAGATTACAGGCATGGGGCACCATGCCTTGACTTTTGTTCCATCTTTAAATATCATGATTTTTTTTTTCTTTTTGGCTTTGGAACTTATTTTTTTTTACCATTGATTTCTATGCCAAGAGTATCATAGACACAGCATTCTTGAATGTCCAAGAGAATGAGTAGCCCTTTGTTCTTTCATTTAAGTTTTTTTCCTGAGATGCCACTCCTGGGAGACTAGTCACCAGGTTATGAGAAGATCAAACCATATGAAATAGCCAGGAAGAGGTATAATGGGGAAGTGACACTTAAGCAATAGTTAATACCAAGTTTTAACCATGTGAGCCATTATGTATAGCCTAGATATCTACTGCCCTGGCTACCATCATGGGTTGGTGATAAGCACTGTATTGAAGACAATGGATGCCTGAGATTTTGACTAATAGAACTATAGTGGTTTGAAGCCACTACGACTTGTATAGAAAGAAGTTACTATGTAGAAAATGGTATCTGATATATAAGGCCACCAATTTTTATCAGTAAATGGGTCCACAAGAAAATTTTTAAAAAGGCTAAAGAATGCTTAAGAATACACCTAGAAAAGTAACTTTTGAAAAGATGAGTAGAAAATTTCTAGGCAGAACTAGTAATAGAGAGCTTTCTGTTAATGATCCAGCATGAGATGAAACATTAAAAAATAACATATAAGGACTGTACCCAGAACTGCAAGCTGTTAGTGATGGATGACATGTGATCACAGAAGAATCTTAGGTCTTGGAAAATGGCTAAAAATCCAGAAGTCTGGCCCTGGGACACTTGGGTCTTTTTAAAAGAGGTAAATATGGGAGACTTTTTTCTTAGACATATGAGTCTCACATGAAGGAGACTTGGGTGAAGAAGCTTGAGACTGCAAATAAAGGAATGGCCAAGATTTCCATTGTTTAAGCCATCTTGTGAAGAGTTCATTAAAAATGCCCTAAGTAACAAATACAGTAAGCCAGGATGGAGGAAGAATGAAAAGGCGAAACAAGGGCAGATAAGAGGATGGAGCAGGCTGGAAGGTGAAGAAGGTAATGCTCCAGGCATTTAGACAGGAACATACTCATCTCATACTGTATCTGTGATTCTCTGATCCCAGTCATTTGGTGTCCAGGCCCCTTTGCATTGGCTAGTTTCAGATATTGATCTGTGATCTTGCCTTACAGCCTTCTGAAAGCAGCAGCTCTGTGCAAACTCTGTTTATTCTCTGGAGTAAATAAGTGGTTTCCTTATAGTTAGAACAGAAGTCAGGAACTCCAAAAGTGAAAGATAATATGGACTTCAAATGCTTCGTCCTCAGAAGATGACTCTAACCCAGCACCAACTGAAATTTACTACAGCCTAGGGTGAAGTTAGCTCTGCAGGTCATCCAGTTTATCAAGACAAGAAAGGAAGACAGTCTTTGAAGCCTACATTTATTTATTTATTTATTTATTTATTTATTTATTTATTTATTTATTTATTCATTCATTCACTTTGTAGCCTAATGTCAACCCATTCCCTCCTTTTCTTGCAGTCTCACCCTTATGCTCTATTCCCCCAATTCTCCCTCTTCTTCTCAAAGAAGGGGAGGCCCCCCAAGAAGTACCAACTCACCCTGGTATTTCAAGTCACAGTAGGCTTAAACAACATAAATCTAGGGTTGGTGAAGATACTTTTCCAGTCTGTAGGCTGTTTTATTCTATTTATGGTGTCCTTTGTTTTATAGAAGCTTTTCAGTTTCATGAGGTCCCATTTATTGATTGTTGATCTTAGAGCCTGTGCTGTTGGTGTTCTGTTCAGGAAGCTGTCTCCTGTATCAATGAGTTCAAGGCTCTTCCCCACTCTTTCTTCTAAGAGGTTCACTGTCTCCTGTATCAATGAGTTCAAGGCTCTTCCCCACTCTTTCTTCTAAGAGGTTCACTGTGACTGGTTTTATGTTGAGGTCTTTGATCCACATGGACTTTAGTTTTGTGCAGGGTGATAAGTATGGATCTCTTTGCATTTTTCTCCTTGTAGACATCCAGTTAGATCAATTGTTGAAGATGCTATCTTTTTTCCAGTGTATGATTTTGCATTCTTTGTCAAAAAACAAGTGTCTGATGGTGTGTAAGTTTATTTCTGGGTCTTCTAATCGATTCCATTGTTCCACCAGTCTGTTTCTATGCCAGTACCATGCAGTTCTTATTACTGTTGCTCTATAGTACAGCTTAAGATCAGAGATTGAAATACCTCCGGAAGATCTGTTATTGTACAGGATTGTTTTAGCAATTCTGTTTTGTTGTTGTTGTTTTTCTATATGAAATTTAAAATTGTTCTTTCCAGTTCTGTAAAGAATCGTGTTGATATTTTGATAGAAATTGCATTGAATCTGCATATAGCTTTTGTTAAGATGGCCATTTTAACTATGTCAATCCTAGTGATCATGAGCATGGGAGACCTTTCCATATTCTGGTATCTTCTTAAATTTCTTTCTTCAGAAACTTGAGGGTTTTTTTTTTTTTTATACAGGTCATTTGGACTATTCATATAGAGGATCTAATGTACCCTGGTCAGATGTAGCCCATGGGGAGCTCAGTTTCCATATGGGTTCTCTAGTAAGGGAACAGGGGCTGTCTCTGACATGAACTCATTGTCTGGCTCTTTGATCACCTCCCCCCAGAGGGGGCTGAAGTCTTGCCAGGCCACAGCGGAAGACAATTCAGCCAGTCATGATGAGACTTGATAGGCTAGGGTCAGATAGAAAGGGAGGAGGACCACCACAATGAGCAGAGTAGGGGCATAGGGGGAGAAGAGTTAGGAAAGGTGGAACTGGGAGGAAATGAGGTACATGGCTATATCCTGGATACAAAGTGAATAAATGCTAATAAATAATTAAGGAATAAAATTTTAGAAGAAGAAATCTATTGTCGGAGGCAGAAAATCCAAGATGAAGGTGTCATCAGGATCATGTGCCCTCGAAAGGTACTCAGAGAACAGGGATCCCAGGCCTTTCAGCTTTAGTTCATCTAGATAAGCATGGCTTGACCTGTGGTATCATATCTCCAATCTATGCCTCTATCTTTCTGTGGGTCCCTTATGTCAGTCCCTGTATCTCAAATCCCTATCTCCTGTTTCTTCTTTTTTTATTTTTATTTTTCATTATTACAGTTTATTCACTTTGTATCCCAGCTGTAGCCCCTCCCTCATGCCCTCCCAATTCTGCATTCCCTCCCTCTTCTCCTCCCATGCTCCACCCCAATCCACTGATGGGCAGGTCTTCCTCATTTTCCATTTGACCCTAACCTATGTGGTCTCATCAAGACTGGATGCATTGTCTTCTTCTGTGTCTGGTAAGTCTGCTTCCCCTTCAGGGGGATGTGAACAAAAGAGCCAGGCAATTAGTTCATTTCAGAGACAGTTTCTGTTCTCTGACTAGGGGACCCACTTGGATACTAAGATGCCGTGGGCTACATTTGTGCAGGGGTTCTAGGTTATCTCCATGAATGGTTCTTGGTTGGAGTATCAAGCTCAGGAAAGACCCCTGGGCTCAGTTTTTTTTTTTTTTTTTTTTTTTTTTTTTTTTTTTTTTTTTTTTTTTTGGTTCTGTTGCTCTCCTTGTCGAACTCCTGTCTCCTCCAGGTCTTTCATCCTCCCCTTCTTTCATAAGATTCCCTGCACTCTGCCCAAAGTTTGGCTATGAGTCTCAACATCTGCTTTGATACACTGCTAGATAGAGTTCTTCAGAGGCCCTCTATGGTACACTCCTGTCCTATTCCCTGTTTTCAACCTATTCCTATGTCTATCCCTCTTGCCTTGCTGAATGAGGATTGATCATCTCTACTCAGGGTCCTCCTTCTTGTTTAGCTTCTTTAGCTGTACAGACTTTAGTATGTTTATCCTATATTATATGTCTAATATCCACTTATAAGTGAGTATATACCATGTGTGTCTTTCTGCTTCTGGGATAACTCACTGAGAATGATTTTTTCTAGTTCCCACCATTTGCCTGCAACAGTCACGATTTCCTTGTTTTTAATTGTTAAGTAGTATTCCATTGCATAAATGTACCACAATTTCTGTATCCATTCTTCCACGGAGGGACATCTGAGTTGTTTCCAGATTCTGGCTATTACGAATAAACCTGCTACCAACAAGGTTGAGCAAATGTCCTTGTTGTATGCTTTAGCATATTTTGGATATATGCCAAGGAGTGGTATATAGCTGAGTCTTGAGGAAGGGAAATTTTTTATGAGTGCTTCTATTCCCTTGGGGGATATAGGACTATTCAATCTATTTACCTGATCTTGATTTAATTTTGGTACCAAGAAAATTGTCCATTTCATTTAGATTTCCAAATTTTGTGGCATATAGGCTTTTTGTTGTATGACCTAATGATTGTTTAGTTTTCCTCAGTGTCTATTTTTATGTCCTTCTTTTTGTATCTGATTTTGCTGATTTGGAGAGTTTTTCTCTGCCTTTTAATTTGTTTGGCTAAGGGTTTGTCTAGCTCATTAATTTTTCTCGAAGAAGCAGCTCTAGGTCTCATTGAATTTTTGTATTGTTTTCTTTGTTTTTAATTAATGTATTAAAGCTCTGAGTTTATTATCTGCAATTGTCTACTCTTCTTGGGTGTGTATGCTTTTTTTTTCCTCCCCTAGGGATTTTAGGTGTGCCTGTAAGTTGCTTGTATGAGATGTCTTAAACTTCATTCTGGTGGCACTTTGTGCTATGAACTTTCCTCTTAACACTGCTTTTATTGTATCCCGTAAGTCTGAGTAAGTTGTACCTTTATTTTAATTGAATTTTAGGAAGTCTCTGATTTCTATTTTCCTTTCTTCCCTGATCAAGGTGTCATGAGTACAGAGTTGTTTAATTTCCATGTGTATGTATGCTTTTGTTATTTCTGTTATGTTCTCTTCATCTGCCCCTCAACTCACCAATTTCAGAGTTTCAGATCCTGTGCTACTCAGATAAGGCGTGTGCTGGTTGCCACCATCTTGGATCTCTCCTCTGTATCTATTTTAAAAGTACAACTGATGAAAATTGTAATATATGCACGATTCCAAAAACTATTACCATGAATAATGAAAAAATAACAGCAGTGTGAGTATGATAATGCATACTTGTAATGCCAACACTCAGGAAGTTGAGAAAGGGGAATCACTGTGGTACTTAAAGTATAAATTGAAGATATCATTTAAAAGATGTGTGTTATAGGTACTAGCAATACCCTGTGTCCAGAGAGAGAGAGAGAGAGAGAGAGAGAGAGAGAATAAACAAAGCCATTTCTCTCCAAGAGTTTCCTTTTGTGAATCTTTCTATCTTACCCTTCCAAGAACAAAGAACTACGGTTTTTCTATCACAGTACATTAAATATTCCAGATATTTTCTTTCTTTCAACATGATCGTTTCAAGACTCCTGGGGTGTTTAGTGTAATACTAGCTTATCCATTTTCACTGCTGAGAAGTATTCTGTTGTACACATTTTAATTTAGCACCCATGTGATGATGAGCATCTGAATAGTTTCTGCTTTTCTACTAATTTAAAAAAAAAGCTGCTATGAACATTTACATATAAACTTTATAAGACAACCATGCTTTAGTGTTTCTTGAGGTCTCATTGATAACTTAGAATTAAAAGAGAAATATGTACAGCCTACAAATTGACAAACTCTAAAGATTTAAGGTGTTTATCCTTAGAGGAATGGTTGTTAAATATTTGCCACAATGTCCTGAGATACAACTTAGAATATTAACTACTGAATCAAAGATTGGGTATTTTAAAGAGAACATTGACTTATCAAATATGCTTTCTAAAATTTGAAATTTTATTGCTATATGTCCAACTTTTACAGCATAATCAATGTTCATCTCACTTTTAGATACATATTCTAAGATGTTTCCCCAACTAGGGTGATACTACCATGTTTCTCTCAATGTGGTGAAGAGCAGGAATTTCTGTCTATATAGAGAAAGGTTAATAAACAGTTTTAGACTGGCACATACAAAAGTAAAAGAGAAAAGAGGAAGTGTTACAGGAAACAGATGAAGAAGGTGACATAATCAATCAAGGCAATAGAAGAGAAAGAAAGCATGAGCTATTAATAAAATTCCTCTCTCTTTGCAGCATTCATTTTAAAAATCATTGTTTATAAAGTTACATATTTTCATATAGTTATACAAGAAAAATTAGTACCCCTTTTCTGCTTTTTTTCATTTAAATAATATGATTTCACATCACATTTCTAGAAATGGATATAGTATTCATTATGTTCAATTTATCTACTTTGTAGTGTTTTATTGTTGTCATTCTATTGTTGGACACTTGAGTTGTTTCTGGTCTTTCAACATTATAAATAGACTATTTTCCTGTAAATTCATTCTTTTGAAGATTGTAATTTTTGGATTAACTTCCTTAAACCACCCCTTCCTTAGTCCATTACTTACTTATTCATGTCCCTACATACATATTTTTTTGTCATCTCTCTTGTCCTGACCCTACACTTGTCAGGGTCTTATACTCTGGTTGTGTACTGCTGTGGTATGCTATATTTTCTTTTCTTTTTTCATACAGTACATCCAGACTTCAGTTTCCTGTCCTTTCCTTCTCCCAGTGTCTGCACCCACCTTCCCATTTCCAAGATGCAGGAAAAAAAAAAACCGTAGGCTTTTCAGTGGCATCAAACAAATATGGCACAACAAGTTATAATATACCCAGGCAAATAATCTCACATCAGAGTTAGATAAGACCATCGAAATGCAAGCCAAAAGGTCAGATACAGCTCCCACTGCCACTCTTAGGAATCCCATAAGAACACTGAGCTACACAACCATAACATATATACAGAGTACCTAGGTCAGATCCATCAAGGCCCCCTTGATCTCTGTGAGCCCTCTTGAGTCCCAGTCAGTTAATTTTGTGGGCTTGTTCTTGTGGTATCCTTGATCCCTCTAGCTCCTCCAGTCAATCTTCTCCCTCCTTCTCTGAGCCTACTGAGCTTCACTTAATATTTGGCTCTGGGACTCTGCATCTTCTCCCAGAGGTTGCTGGATGAAGTCTCTCTGATGTGCCTTATGCTAAGCTCTAGTCCTAGCACATGCTGTAGGCATGACAAACAGTAGGCAGAGGTATTGTGACTGAGTTGGTGCCAATCCCTTCACTTGAGGACTTGCCTGGTTACAGAGGATGGCCTGTTCAAGCTCCATATCCCCCATTGCTAGAAGTCTTTGCTAGTATCATCCTCACAGAGTTAATGGAGTTTGCATTGCATTAAGTTTCTACCTTGTTTCTGAAATGGCCCCCAATTTCAGTCCTCTCTCCCAGTATTCTCATCCTCCGTCCCTCAATCTGATTCCTCTTATTCCCACCAGCTCCCAGCACAACTAAGAAAGCTATTCTATCTCCCCTTTCCAGGAATATGCTAGTGTTCTCCCTTAAGCCCTCCTTGTTATTTAGCCTCTTTGAATCTTTAGATTGTAGCATGATTATCCACTACTTAACTAATGTAAACTTATAAATGAGTGCATACCATGATTGTCTTTTTGGGTCTGGATTACCTCACTCAGGGTGATTTTTTTTTTTAGTTCTATCCATTTACCTGTAAATTTTATATTTTTAACTTCCAAGTAATATCCTATTGTGTAAATGTATCACATTTTATCCATTATTTGGACTTCATCTAGATGTTTTCCAATTTCTGCTGCCATGAAGAAGGCTACTATGAACATAGTTGAGCAAGTGTCCTTATGGTAGGATGGAGCATTCTTTGGATATATGCCTAGGAATGGTATGGCTGGGTCTTGAATTACATCAATTCCCAATTTTCTGAGAAATCACCATATTGATTTCCAAAGTGGTTGCACAAGTTTCTACTCCTGTCAGCAATGGAGGAATATTTCCTCTTCTCCATGTCCTCTCTGGCATGAGTTGTCACTTATGTTTTTTATCTTAGCTATTCTGAAAGGTATAAGATGGAATCCCAGAGCCATTTTGATTTGCATTTCCCTGATGTCTAAGGATGTTGAACATTTCTTTAAGTGTTTTTCAGACGTTAGAGATTCCTCTGTTGAGAATTCTTTGTTTAGATCTGTACCCCATTTTTTTTAACTTTTATTAATTACACTTTATTCATTTTGTATCCCCCCATAAGCCCCTCCCTCCTCCCCTTCCGGGCCCACCCTCCTCCCCCCTTTCTGCATGCATGCCCCTCCCCAAGTCCACTGATAGGGGAGGTCCTCCTCTCCTTCTTTCTGATCTTAGTCTATCAGTTCTCATCAGAAGTGGCTGCATTGTCAGGGTTCTAGGTTATCTCCATGAATAGTCCTTGGTTGGAGTACGAGTCTCTGGGAAGTTCCCTGTGTTCAAATTTTCTTGTGGAGTTCCTGTCCTCTCCAGCTCTTACTATTTCCCACTTCTTACATAAAATTCCATTCACTATGCCCAACAGTTGGCCATCAGGCTCAGCATCTGTTTTGATAGTCTGCAGGGCAGAAGCTTTCAGAGGCCCTCTGTAGCAGGTTCCTAGGTTGTTTGCTGTTTTCTTCTTCTTCTGATGTCCATCCTCTTTGCCTTTCAGGATGGGGATTGAGCATTTTAGTTAGGGTCCTCTCTTTTGCTTAGTTTGTTTAGATGTACTGATTTTAGTGGGTTTATTCTATGTTGTATGTTTATATGAGTGAGTATATACCGTGTGTGTCTTTTTGCTTCTGGGACAACTCGCTCAGGATGATCCTTTCCAGAGGGCCTCTGAAAGCCAGAAAAAGAAAATAGGAAACAGCCTAGGAACCTGCCACAGAGGGCCTCAATTCCATTCACTCTGCCCGACAGTTGGCCATCAGGCTCAGCATCTGCTTTGACAGTCTGCACAGCAGAGGCTTTCAGAGGCCCTCTGTAGCAGGTTCCGAGGTTGTTTCCTGTTTTCTTTTTCTTCTGATGTCCATCATCTTTGCCTTTCAGGATGGGGATTGAACATTTTAGTTAGGGTCCTCTCTTTTGCTTAGTTTGTTTAGATGTACAGATTTTAGTGGGTTTATTCTATGTTGTATGTTTATATGAGTGAGTATATACCATGTGTGTCCTTTTGCTTTTGGGACAACTCACTCAGGATGATCCTTTCCAGGTCCCACCATTTACCTGCAAATTTCATGATTTCCTTATATCTGTACCCCATTTTTAATTTAGTTATTTGTTTATTTAATGTCTAGTTTTTTAGTTCTTTATGTATTTTGGATATTAACTCTCTATCAGTTGTAGGTTTGGTGAAAATCTTTTCCCATTCTGTATGCTGTTCTTTTATCCTTTTGACAATATTCTTTTTTTACAGAAGATTTTCAGTTTCATGGTTTCCAATTTATTAATTGCAGATTTTAGAGCCTAAGCTGTTGGTATTCTGTTCAGGAAGCTTTTTACTCTGCCAATGAGTTCAGAGCTGTTCCTCAAATTTCTCTTTTATCAGGATCAGTGTATCTTTATGTTGAGATCTTTGATCCATTGGACTTTCAGAGTGAGAGATATGGATCTATTTGAATTCTTCTACATTCCAACATTTAGTTAGACTAGCACCAGTTGTTGAAATACTTTCTTTTTTGTACAGTATATTTCTGGCCTTGTTATAAAAAAATCAGGTGTCCATAGGTGTGCAAATATACAACTGAGTCTTCAAGTGGATCACTTGATCTCATTTTATGCCAAAACCATGTGCTTTTATTAAAACTGCTCTGTAGTACAGCTTGAATTAGTACAGGGATAGTGATAGCACAGTGTGGTTTTGTTGTTGTTGTTTTATTACACAGAATTGTTTTGGCTATCCTGGTTTTATTTTATTTTATTTTTTCCATATGAAGTCCAATATTTTCCTTTTCAAGGTCTATAAAGTAATGTGATGTTGAGACCTATAGCCAAACTTTGGGCAGAATGCAGGGAATCTTATAGAAGGAGGAGATAGAAAGACCTGGAGGGGACAGGAGCTCCACAAGGAGACCAACACTGCCAATAAATCTGGGCTCAAGGAGTCCTTCAGAAGGTGATGTGTCAACTAAGGACCATGCATGGAGAGAATCAAGAACGCCTGCTCAGATGTAGCCCAGGCACAGCTCAGTGTCCATGTAGGTTCCTCATTAAGGGGAGCAGAGGACTCAGTGGCTGGCTCTTCTTTGATCACCTCTCCTACTGAGGTGGCCTAACTAAGCCACAGAGAAACAGGATCCAGACAGTCCTGATGAGACCTAATAAGCTAGAGTCAAATACTTGGGACCACCCCTATCAGTGGACTAAGGAAGGTACATTGTGGGGGTGGAGATGAGGAATGGAATGTGAGACTAGGAAGAGATGAGGAAGGCAGTTAGCCAGGATACAAAGTGAATAAACTGTAATAAACAATAATAATTAAAAATTTAAATAAATACATAAATAAATGAATGAAAAAAAAGAATGTGTTGGGATTTTGATAGAGATTGCACTGAATATGTAGACTGCTTTTGGTAAGATAACCGTTTTTACTATGTCAATCCTACATATCCATGAAAATAGGAGAGCTTTCCATCTTCTGTTGTCTTCAGACTTGAAGTTTATATCATACAGGTATTTTATTTGCTTGGTTAGATTTATCCCAGTGTAATCTGCACTATTTGTGGCTATTTTAAAGGGTGTGATTTCCTTGAATTCTTTTTCAGTCCTGTTGTTACTTGTATACCAGAAGTTTAGGAGGATGCAAGATGGTAAGACCGACCACCCATGGTGTCTGAACAGCAGCTGAGGAGTGAGAGGAGGATGATGGGCAGGCTGTACTGTGGACCCCAAAACTTCTGTTTCTCAGGTGAGAGGATAATGCACAGAGATAATCAAAAGTCCATCCTCAGGCGACCCTGCTAATATCAGCTAATTCCGGGAAAACTTCCCTAGCTCCCAACCAGCACTGCCACAGCCCTAGACGACCCGCCCAATCCCAGCATTTGTGGATACCTTCCTGAAACCAGCTGCAGCTAACTCAGCTCTGACCCTGCAGCCTTAAGCCACTTACCCAAACCCATCATCTTTGTATTCTTTCATGGGTCTGGCAATGGCAGCTCAAGAAGGGAGCTCTTACACTGCAGCTGTAGGCAACCTACCAGAACCCACCATCTGTGGATGCCTGCCTGGGACAGACAGCATGCAAGTTTTACTCCTACCCTTCTGCCTTAGGCCATCAACCCACCGAAACCTGAAAACTTCCAGGACCAGGGTTCGGTTCTGTCCCTGCAGCGTTAGGCCACCCACCACCCAAGCCAACTTTCTGTAGATATCTTCCTGGGACCAGAGCCTGGAAGCTCTGAACTTGGTCATTCACTCTCATTGCCTGTGGAGTGAATACCTTCCTTTACTAAGGGTGAGGCTCCAAACCTGGGTCCCCACTATCAAAATCCTATGGATACATTTTGGGTACCAGAGTCTCCAGGTTCCAAACCCAAGAGACCACATCCTGTGAACACCTTCCTGGTTGCAGAGGCTAGTTGTGCTCATTCTCACCACCCAGTGGATGGGACACTTCTGATACTGAGGGGGAGGCAAGACTCCATTCTGCCTGCTCCCTACCTATCTGGATCGTCAGGTCAGAATCTGCCAGCACAGCCCAGACAGTGAACACAGAGGAGCTGATCTAGGCTTAGGACTCAGGTTCCATTTCCCACCATCTAAGGGAAGCCTAAGGGGCACTGGTGCTGCTCTAGGCACAAAGATCTATTTGCCAGCGCCCTAGAAGCCTGGCTCACATAAGCTGGAAATAGTGAGCCCAACACAGACGGAGAACCAGAGGAGATGAGCTAAGCACCTAACCCAAGTTCCATTGTCATCCCTGCCCAAGGAGGCCTGAGGGGCACTGGAGTAGCTCTAGGCTTGGAGAGATTTTTCCCTTCTCCCCAGAAGCCTAGCCCACCTGGTTAAGAAACAACGAAGCCAGGAGAGCCAGTGAACCCAGAAGAGTTGAGCCAGGCGTGGGATCAAAATCCCATCCTCCATCATCTTAAGGATGCCTGTGGGACACTGGAGCAGTGCTAGACTCAGAGATCTTTCCACCTGTGCCCCAGCTACCTGGCATACCTGGGTCACAAAAATTAAGCCAGTAGGAACAGTGAATCTAGGGGATACTACTCAAGCCTTCAGAGACAGGTGGATACAACCTGCAGTACAGACAAATGGAATAATCAGTCAAGGTTACAGACAACCAGATGGCTAGAGGCTGGAGTAAGAATACAGGCAACAACAACAACAACAAAGGACATGATGGCTTCACCAGAATTTCCAAACATCGACAAATATTCTATTTCACCTGAAATACAGGAAAACGATCTCAAATCTATAATTATGCAGTTATTCGAAGTATATAAAGAAGAAACAAACAAAAAATAGAGGCATGTAAAGAGGAAATGAACAAAAATAGAGGTCATCATGGAAAGACAAAAATCCATATTCAAACAGATAAAGGAAATAGAGCAAAACATGAAAAGAGAATTAGAAACAAGAAAGAAAACAAAAACAGAAAACACATTGAAGTTGGAGAACTTAGAGAAGAGAAGAGGAACCACAAAGGTATGCATCACCAACAGAGTACAGGAGATGGAAGAGAGAATCTCAGGTGCTAAACATCCAATTGCTGAAATTGATGCATCTCTCAAAGAAAAACTAAAATTGGAAAAGTTCCAAACACAAAACATCTAAGAAATGAAGGACTCCGTGAAAAGAGGAAACCTAAGAATAATGAGAATAGATGAAAAAGAAGATTCCAGGCTTTAAGGCCCAGAAAATATTTCAAGAAAATGATAGAAGAAAATTTCCCCAACCTTAAGAAAATGATGACCATGAGCATACAACAGGCTTGCAAAACATCAAATAGAATAGACCAGGAAAGAAACTCCTCCTGCCACATGATAATCAAAACAGTAAATACAATATTGTATTTACTGTATATATATATTGTATTTACTGTATATATATATAGTATTTACTGTATATATATAGTATTTACTGTATATATGTATTGTAATATATATATATATATATATATATATATATATATATATATATATATATCAGCAAGGGAAAAAGGCCAAGTAACACGTAAAGGCAAACCAATCAGAATCACAGCAGACTTCTCAACAGAGACTATGAAGGTAGAGGGCAAAAATAACAGAATATTAGAGGTCATACTACTATACTACTATACGTATACTACTATACGTATACTACTATATACAGCAAAACGTTCAGTCAGCATAGATGGAGAATACAAAATATTCTATGACATAACTGAATTTAAACAATATATACACAGCAATCCAGACATACAGAAGATACTAGAAGGAAAACTTCAACTCAGTAAGATCAAGTAAGCCCAAGAAAACACAGGATAAAGACACCATCACATCAACAAAGCAAACAAAAAAAAGCAAAAAAAAAGCAAAAAAAAAAACAAAAAACAAGTACACAAACACACATTCACCACCAACTTCACAATAAAAGGAACAAAAAAATCATTGCTCACTAATATCTATTAACATTAGTAGTCTATACTCTCTATTAAGAAGACACAGAAACCAGACACATTAAATCAGTTAGAAGAAAAAGTGGGGAATACCATAGAACTCATTGGTACAGGAGACAACTTCCTGAAGAGAACATCAACAGCACAGGCTATAAGAGCAACAATCAATAAATGGGACCTTATGAAACTGAAAAGCTTCTGTAAAGTAAAGGACACCATCATCAAAACAAAACAAATCCCGACAGATTGGGAAAGAATCTTCACCAAACTTTTATCTGACAGAGGGCTAATAGTATATATAAAGAACTAAGGAAGCTGAAAAGCAACAAACCAAGTAATCCAATTAAAAAATGGGGAACAGAGCTAAACAGAGAATTCTCAATAGAGAAATATCGAATGGCAGAGAAACACTTAAAGCAATGCTCAACCTCATTAACCATCAGGGAAATGCAAATCAAAACAACCCTGAGATTTCACCTTACACCCATCAGAATGGCCAAGATCAAAAACTCAAGTTACAACACATGCTGAAGAGGTTGTGGAGGAAGGGGAACCCTTCTCCACTGCTGGTGGGAATGTAAACTTGTACAACCACTCTGGAAATCAATCTGGCACATTCTCAGACAACTAGGAATAATGATTCCTCAAGATCAAACCATGCCACTTCTAGGCATATATCCATAAGAGTCTCAAATACACAATAAGGACATTTGCTCAACCATGTTTTTAGCAGCTTTATTTGTAATATTCAGAAGCTGGAAATAACCCAGATTCCCCTCAACTGAAGAATGGAGGCAGAAACTGTGGTACATCTATACAATGGAGTATTACTCAGCAATGAAAAACAAGGAAATCATGAAATTTGCAGGTAAATGGTGGAAGCTGGAAAGGATCATACTGACTGAGCTGTCCCAGGAACAGAAAGACACACACTGTATATACTCAGTCATATAGACATATAATATAAGATAAACCTACTAAAATCTGTACATCTAATGAAACTAATCAAGAGAGAAGACCCTGACTAAAATGCTCAATCCCCATCCCGAAAGGCAAAGAGGATGGATATCAGAAGAAGAAGAAAACAGAAAACAACTTAGGAACCTGCCACAGAAAGCCTCTGAAAGGCTCTACCCTGCAGACTATCAAAGCAGACCCTGAGACTTATGGCCAACTGTTGGGCAACATGCAGGGAATCTTATGAAAGAAGTGGGAAATAGTAAGATATGGAGAGGACAGGAACTCCACAAGAAGAGCAACAGAAACAGAAAATTTGAACACAGGGGTCTTCCCAGAGACTCAGACTCCAACCAAGTACCATGCATGGAGATAACCTAGAACCCCTGCACAGATGTAGCCCACGGCAGTTCAGTGTCCAAGTGGGTTACATAGTAATGGGAAGAGGGACTGCCTCTGACATAATCTGATTGGCCTGCTCTTTAATCACCTCCCCCTGAGGGAGGAGCAGCCTTATCAGGCCACAGAAGATGACAATATAGCCACTCTTGATAAAATCGAATAGACTAAGATCAGAAGGAAGGAGAGGAGGACATCCCCCATTAGTGGACTTGGGGAGGGGCATGCCTGAAGAAGGGAGAGGGAAGATGAGATTAGGAGGAGAGGAGGGAGAGGTTTATGGGAAGATACAAAGTGAATAAAGTGTAACTAATAAAAGTTTTTAAAAAAGAGCACTTACTGTGCTTGCAGAGGACCTGTGTTGGGTTCCTAGTATCTAGGCAGCACACAACCACCTATACCTCAAGATCTATGAGGATCCGGTACCTTCTACTAGCCCTAAAAGCCTCATGCATGCATGCCCTGCACATAAGTAAAAATGAATACATAGATATTTGGAAAACCTGTGATTGGTAAAAATGATTGGTAAACATTCTAATGCCAGCTATTCAAAATGACATCTTGGTGCTCTGACATTGTGGTATCAATTGCCGTCTCCCAAATGATTATTTATGTTGAGGTGCTAATTGTTTTACTGGAGGCAAATCATGTCTCCTAACAATTGTAACTTCTAGCTGCCTCCTCCCTCATGCATGCAACATTGCCTTGCCTGTCAAGCATCTCCTTGTCATACAAACATCATGAATGACCACAACATCTATTTTAAGGTTTATTTTGAAACCATTATTTGCTGTTTGTTTCCAAGGTACTTAAATATGCATGTCATTTCTTTTCCATCTGTGGTCACATAGGCCTTTTGTACTTCCTTTAATGCAAGAGGTCTGGAAGAGAATGAACTTACTTATGTACTTAATATGATAGTCATATTTTTAATTCTGTAAATGTTATATAGCAAATGTGTGGCTTTTAATTTGACAAAACTCAGTCAAGCCTTTTTTTTTATGCAGTGCTGTAGTGGATAATATCAAAAACAAAGACACTCTATTTCCACCAATTTCTTGTTTCGTACTCTGAAATTTCCTGACAGTTTATCTCTTTCTACTTTGCCTTAAGTTTCAACTAATTTTCTCTTATAACTTTGGACACTGCATAATTAATTCATTCACTTTTGATTTTAATCATTAAAACATTTGCATTGGTGTGAAAGGATATATTCGTCATATCTTCTTGATTAAAGGGGTTGTTTTGTGACAGATTTATTATTATCTTATATAAAATTAATGCTTGATGATATTAAAATAATACTTGCAAAGGAAATGAACTGTAAATAGCTCTGAAATACAGTCTTGTGCCTGAAAGTGTATATTGGGGTTCTTAAGAAAAAATAACGGGTCCTCGATACATAGATACATAGAAGAGATTACAAGAACTTTCTAATGCCACCAGGGAAGCTGAGATTTCCTGTGATCTACCCTCTGCGGTCTGGAGACAGCACCTGGCAAAGTATGAGGTGTGATTAGCCATAGTCTAAAGGTCTGAGAATATACAAAAGGAGGCAGGAGTGGGGTAAACTCAGGTTTGAGCCTGCAAGTAATGATGCTCAAGGAGGGAGAGATGGGTATCTAAATTAGAAAGTTACTTTTTCCTTCTCCAGTGTTTGTTTCATTTAGGCTTCCCTGAATTGGATGGCCCCATTTTCACTGTAAAAGGTCTACTTTAGTCAGTGGACCAACTCAGATGCCCTTCTCTTCTGGACACACCCAGATGTGATATTTATCATCTTTTAGCTGAGTCAAGTTGACACATAAAATTAAGCATCATTGTATATTTATATTTATCATGACTGAATAGTAAATTCAAAATTAAATATCAATTAAATAACAAAAAATGAAGACACAGACTAAATGATTGGTTGGTTAACCAGGATCCAACCTTTTGCTGCATGCAAGAAACACACCTCTGCAACAAAGATAGACACTACCTCAAAATAAAGGAAGGGCTGGAAAAAGGTTTTCCAAGCAAACAGATACAAGTAACAAGCTGGAGTCTAATAAATTACACTTTCAACCAAAATCAATCAAAAGAGATGGAGAAGGACACCTCATTCTCATCAAAGGAAAAATCTAGCAGGAACACATCACAGTCCTGAAATCTATGCACCAAACACAAGGGCTTCCTCATTTGTCAAGGAAAGAATATTAAAGCTTAAATCACAGATTGATCCCAACACCTTAATAGTAGGAGACTTCAACACCCCACTCTCACCAAGGGACAGATCTTTGAGACAGATGCTACACCAGGAAATAATGACACTTAGAGAGGTCTTAAATTAAATGAGCCTAAAAAAATGTCTATAGGACCTTTCATTTAAACACAAAAGAATTTACCTTCTTCTTAGCACTTCTCTAAAATTGACCATATAGCGTCAACAGATACAAAAAGATTGAAACAATACCTTGTATTATACCAGACCATCATGCTCTAAAACTAGACCTCAACAAAAACAGAAATAACAAAAGCCTACACACAAATGGAAACTGAACAACACTCTACCCAATGACAGCTGGCTCAGGGAGGAAATAAATAAAGAAATTAAAGACTTCCTAGAATTCAATGAAAATGAAGGTACAATATACCCTAAATATGTGACACAATGAAAGTAGTATTAAGAGTTCATAGCACTAAGTGTTTTCATAAAGAAATTTGAGGCATCCAATACAAGCAACTTAATGGCACACTTAAAAGCATTAAAAAAGAAAAAGAAGCAGACACACCCAAGAGGAGCAGACAACTGTAAAAAAAAAATCAAACTCAGTGCTGAAAATAAATTGGAGACAAAGAGAACAATTCAAAGAATCAAGGAAACCAAGAGCTGGTTCTTTGAGAAAATCAACAAGATAGACAAACTCTTAGCCAAACTAAATAAAATACAGAGGGACACTGTTCAAATCGACAAAATCAGAAATGAAAGGGGGAATAAACAACAGATATTCCTTGAGGAAATCCAAGTAATCATTAGGTCCTACTTCAAAATTCTGTATGTCACAAAATATGAGAATGTAAAGGAAATGGACAATTTTCTTGATATATTCCATTTACCAAAGCTGATTCCACATAATGTAAATGAATTAAATAGTACTAAATCTCCTAAGGAAATAGAGACTGTCATCAAAAGTCTGTCATCCAAAAAACATCCAGGGCCAGATGGTTTCAGCTCAGAATTCTACCAGACCTGTAATGAAGAACAACAATACTCTTCAAACTGTTCCACAAAATAGAAACAAAAGAAATATTACCAACCTCATTCTATGAGGCCACAGTCATTTTGCTACCTAAACAGCACAACGACCCAACGAAGAAAGAGAACTTCAGACCAATCACAAAAAATACTCAATAAAATACTCACAAACTAAATCCAAGAACACATTAATGATAACATCCACCACGACCAAATAGGCTTCATCCAAAATATGCAGGGGTGGTTTATCATAGGACAATCTGTCAATGTAATTAACCACATAAAAAAACTTACAGGGTAAAAAAAACAACAACAACAACAACAACACATGATCATCTCTTTAGATGCCAAATAGGCATTTGAAAAAATTCAACACACGTTCATATTTAAAGTTTTAGAGACATCAGAGATGCAAGACACATAACTAAAAATAGTAAAAGTAATATACAGCAAGCCTATATCCAACATCAAGTTAAATGCAGAGAAACTTAATTCAATCCCATGGAAATCAGGGACAAGGCAAGGCTGTCCACTCTCTCCTTATCTCTTCAACATAGTTCTTGAAGTCCTAGCTAGAGCAATAATATAACTAAGGGAGAAAAAGGATACATATTGGAAAGGAAGAAGTCAAAGTATCACGACTCACAGATGATATGATAGTATATATGAGTGATCCCAAAAATTCAACCAGAGAACTCCTTCAGCTGATTAACGCCTTTAACAAAGTGGCTGGATACAAAATTAATTTTAAAAAATCAGTAACCCTCCTGTATACGAAAGACAAAGTACTGAGAAAGAAATTACAGAAATAACACCTTTCACAATAGGCACAAATAACATAAAGTACTTTGGTGTAATTCTAACCAAGCTAGTGAAAGACCTGTTTGAAAAAATACTTCAAGTATCTGAGGAAAAAAATTGAAGATGATAGCAGAAGATGGAAAGATCTCCCATGCTCATGGATCAGTGAAAATGGCTATCCAACCAAGAGCAACCTACAGATTCAATACAATGCACATCAAAATACCAATACAATTTTTACAGACTTTGAAGAAAATTCTCAATTACATATGGAAAAACAGAAAACCAAGAATTCTAAAACAAACCTGTAGAATAAAATATCTTCTGGAAGTATATTCATCCCAGACCTCAAGCTGTACCACAGAGCAACAGTAATAAAAACATCATGGTACTGGCAGAGAAACAGAGTGGTAGATCAATGTAATAAAATCAAAGACCCAGAAATAAACCCACTCATCTACGGAAACTTAATTTTTGACAAAGAACATAAAATCATACAATAGGAAAAAAAAAAAGCATCTTCGACAAATAGTGCTGGTCTAACTGGATGGCTACATGTAGAAAAAATGAAAATAGATCCATATATATCACCCTGCATAAAACTGAAGTCCATGCGGATCAAAGACCTGAACATAAAACCAGACATGCTAAATCCCTAAGAGTAAAAAGTGGGGAAGTACCTTGAACTCATTTGCACAGGAGACAACTTCCTGAACAGAACACCAACAGCACAGGCTCAACAATCAATAAATGGGACCTCATGAAACTGAAAAGTTTCTGTAGAGCAAAGGACATTGTCATCATAACAAAACAACCTACAGACTGGAAAAGATCTTCAACAACCCTATATCTGACAGAGGGCTAATATCGAGAATATATGAAGAACTGAAGAAGTTAAACACCAGTAAACCAAGTAATCTAATTAAAAAATGGAGTACACAGGAAAACAGAGAATTCTCAACAGAGGAATATCAGAAGGCAGGGAAACACTTAAAGAAAATGCTCAAGATCCTTGGTCATCTGAGATATCCAAATCAAAATGACCCTGAGATTCCACCTCACACACATCAGAATGGCTAGATTAAAAATTCAAGTGACAACACATGCTGGAGAGGTTGTGGAAAAAGGGAAACCTCTTCCATTGCTGGTGTGAACATAAACTTGTACAACCACTTTAGAAATCAATCTGGTGCTTTCTCAGAAAATTAGGAATAGTGCTACATCAAGATCTAGCCATAGCACTGCTGGGCATATATCCAATATGCCTCACCATTCAAAAAGGTAAATTGCTCAACTATGTTCATAGTAGCTTTACTGTAATAGCCAGAATTTGGAAACAACTTAGATGTCCCTCAACAGAGGAATAGATACAGAATGTGTAATTCATTTAGAGTAAGGAATATTACTCAGCAATTAAAAACAAGGAAATCATGAATTTGCAGGTAAATGGTGGGAACTAGAAAAAAATCATCCTGAGTGAGGTAACCCAGAAGCAGAATACACATATGTTATATACTCCCTTGTAAGTGGATATTAGCCATAAAATATAGGACGAACATACTAAAATCTATAGTCCTAAAGAAGCTAAACAACAAGGAGGACCCTAGGGAAGAGGCTAAAACCTTACTCAGAAAGACAAACAAGGATAGACATCAGAAGTACGAGAAGACAAGGAAAAGGACAAAAGCCTTCCACAGGGGACCTCTGAAAGACTCTACCCACCACGGTATCCAGGGCAATACTGAGACTCCTAACCTAACTTTGGGACAAGTGATGGAAAGCCAGTGGAAGAAGAGAGAGATAGAAAGGCCTGGAGGGGACAGGAACTCCAAAAGGAGACCAACAGAGCCAAAAATCCTGGGCCCAGGGGTCCTGCAGAGACCAACACTTCAACCAAGGACCATGCATGGAGAGTACCTAGAACCCCTCCTCAGAGGAAGTCCGTAGTCTGCTCAGTTTCCAAGTGGGTTCTCTAGAAAGGAGTCCGGGGCTGTCTTTCGAATGAACATAGGGCTGGCCCTTTGTTCACCTACCCCTGGAGGGTACAGCCTTGCTGGACCACAGAGGAATATGATGCAGTCCTGATGAGTCCTGATAGGCTAGTGTTATATAGAAGGGGAGGAAGTCCTCCACTATGAGGGGACTAGGAAAGGGTAAAGCAGAGAAGAGAGAGTGTGGGTGGGACTGGGAGGAGAATATGGAGAGGCCTACAGAGAGCATACAAAGTAATACATTGTAATTAATTAATTATTTAATTAATTAAAAAGAAGTTTACTGATTTTTCTTAGTTAATATTATATACAACCATTTTGCTGGATGTGTTTATCAACTGTAAGAGTGCCCCAGTAGTATTTTTGGTGTCCGTTATGTGTACTATAATATTATCTGCAAATAACAATACTTGATTTTTTCCTTTCCAGTTTTAATACCCTTAACCTTATTAGTTGTGTTACTGCTCTATCTAGAACTTCAAATACTGTATTAAATAGATATGGAAAAAGTGAACAGGCTTTACTTGGTCCTAAATGTAGTGGAATTGCTTTGAGTTTCTCTCCACTTAATTCTCTGTTGGCAATAGACTTGCTGTAAATTGTCTTCATTATGTTTAGGTATGTCTCTTTTTTATTAAATTTTTATTTTTATATTAATTACTGTTTATGCATTTTTGTATCCCAGCTATAACTCCCTCCCTCATTCCCTCCCAATCTCCTCCTCCCTCCCTCCCTCATCTACTCCCATGCCCCTCTCCAAGTCCACTGATAAGGGAGGTCCTCCTCCCCTTCCATCTCACCCTAGCTTATCAGGTCTCATAAAGTCTGGCAGCATTGTCCTCTTCTGTGGACTGGCAAGGCGGCTCCCCCTCAAGATGAGGTGATTAAAGAGCCACTCATTGAATTCCTGTCAGACAGTTCCTGTTCCCCTTATTAAGGATACTAAGCTGCCATGGGCTACATCTGAGCAAGAGTTCTAGGTTATCTAGGTTATATCCATGAATAGTCCTTGGTTGGAGTATCAGTCTCAAAAAAGACCCCTGTGCCCAGATATTTTGTTTCTGTTGTTCTTCTTAGAGCTTGTGTTCTTTCCAGGTCTTAATACCTCTCCCTTCTTTGATAACATTCTCAGCACTCTGCCCAAAGGTTGGTTATGAGTCTCAGCATCTGCTTTGATACACTGCGAGGTAGACATTTTCAGAGGCCCTCTGTGGTAGGTTCTTGCCCTGTTTCCTGTTTTCTCCTTCTTCCAATGCCCATCCTGTTTGTCTTTCTGAGTGAGGATTTATCGTCTTATCCAGGTTCGTCCTTCTTGCTTAGCTTCTTTAGCTGTACAGACTTTAGTATCCTATATTATATATGTAATATCCACTTATAAATGAATATATACCCTGTGTGTCTTTCTCCTTCTGGGATACCTCATTCAGAATAATCTTTTCTATATCCCACCATTTGCCTGCAAACTTCATGATTTCCTTGTTTTTGATTTCTGAGTAGTATTCCGTTGTGTAAATGTACCACAATTTCTCTATCCATTCCTCTGCTGAGGGACATCTGGGTTGTTTCCAGGTTCTGGCTATTATGAATGAAACAGCTATGAACATGGTTGAGCAAATGTCCTTGATGTGTACTTAAGTATATTTTGGCTATAAGCCTAGGAGTGGTATAGCTGGATCTTGAGGAAGCACTATTCCTATTTGTCTAAGAAAGCACCAGATTGATTTCCAAAGTGGTTGTACAAGTTTACATTCCTACCAGCAATGGAGGAGGGTTCCCCTTTCTCCATGTCCTCTCCAGCATGTATTGTCACTTGATCTTTTGATCTTAGCCATTCTGATGGTGTCAGGTGAAATCTCAGGGTTATTTTGATTTTGCATTTCCCTGATGACTAAGGACCTTAAGCATTTCTTTAAGTGTTTCTCTGCCATTCCATATTTCACTATGGAGAATTCTCATGGATTGATTGGATTAACATTTCGAAAATGACCATCCTTAATTATTCTACATATTTATTCTACATATAATTATTATTATTATAATTATTCTACATATTCAATGAATTTCCCATCAAAATATCAACACAATTCTTTACAGAACTTGAAAGAAACATTCTTAACTTCATATGGAAAAAAAAAAAAAAACCAGAATTGCCAAAATGGTCCTATACAACAACAGATTATCTAGCGGTATCTCCATCCCTGATGTCAAGCTGTACTACAGAGGTGTGTGTCTTGTATCCCTGATCTCTTCAAGAATTTTATAATGACTCGTTGTTGGATTTTGTTAAAGGCTTTTCCAGTATCTAATGATATGATCATGTATTTTTATTCCTTTCAATTTATTTATGTGGTGGCTCATATTTGCAGATTTTTTATGCTGAAATATCCATCTATCCCTGGGATAAAGCCCACTTGGTTCATGGTGGATGATGTTTTTGATGTATTCGTGGATTTAATTTGCAAGTGTTTTAGTAAGTATTTTTTCATCTATTTTTTTGAGAGAAATTGGTCTGAAATTTTCTTTGTTGGGTCTTTGTGTGGTTTAGAGATCAGGAATCTGTGGCCCCATAGAATGAGTTTGTCAATGTTCCTTCTGATTCTATTTCTTGGAATAGCTTGAGGTATTAGGTCTTCTTTGAAAGTCTGGCAGAATTCCTCCCTAAAATCCTCTGGCCCTGTTTTGTTTGTTTGTTTTGTTTGGTTTTGGGAGACTTTTAATGACTTCATCTATTTATTTGGGAGTTACAGGTCTATTTAAGTTGTTTATCTGTTCCTGATTTAATTTTGGTAAGTGATCTATAGAAAAAAATTCCCTGTTTCCTTTAGATTTTCCGATTTTGTGGAGTACAGGCTTTTGAAGCAAGATGTAATGATTATTTGAGTTTCTTAATGTCTGTTATTATGTCCCCATTTTTATCTATGATTTTGTTAATTTGGATACTCTTTCTGTCTTTTAGTTAGCTTGGATGAGGGCTTGTATATCTTGTTGATTTTCTCAAAGAACTAGCTCTTGGTTTCATTGAGTCTATGAATTTTTATCTTTGTTTTTATTATCTTGATTTCAGCCCTCAGTTTGATTATTTCCTCCTGTCAATTCCCTTTTGATGTGCTACATTTTATTCGACAATTTTAAGTGTACTGTTAAGTTGCTAGTATAAAATTTCTCCAATTTCTTTATGAATGCACTTAGTGCTATGAACTTTCCCTTTAGTACAACGTTTATCGTGTCCCATAATTTTGCATTCATTTTCACTGAATTCTAAGAAGTTTTTAGTTACCTTTTCCATTTCTGCTCTGACCCAGTAGCCATTATTCAGTATAGAGTTTTTTAATTTCCATGCATTTACAGGTTTTCTGTTGTTTCTGTCATTGAAATATAGCTTTAAGCTCTGGTGGTCTGATAGGATTCAGGGGTGTTTTTTTGTTTGTTTGTTTGTTTGTTTGTTTGTTTTGTATATGTTGAGACTTGCTTTGTGACTGAGTGTGTTCAGTTTTGGAGAATATTCCATGAGATGCTGAGAAGGTATACACTTTTTTAAAATTTATTTATTTATTTTATTTAATTTACACCCTGATCACAGCTCCCTCCCTCCCGCACACCCCCAACCTCCCATCCACTTATCCAAAGGGAAGTCCTCCCATGAGTACCAACCCACCCTGATACACCAAGTTGCAGGAGGACTAGGTGCATCCTCTCCCACTGAGGCTAGACAAGACAGCCCAGCTAGGAGAAAGGTATCCAAAGACAGGCAACGGAGTCAGAAACAGCTTCTACTCATTAGATCCCCCGCATGAAGAACAAGGTGCACATCTACTACATATGTGTAGGGGACCTAGATCTATCACATGCATGCTCTTTGATTGGTGGGTCAGTCTCTGTGAGTCCCCATGGGCCCAGGCTACTTTACTCTGTAGGTCTTCTGGTGGTGTCCCTGCTCCCTCAATCCTTCCCTCCAGTCTTCCACAAAACTCCCTTCGAGCTCAGCCTATTATTTGGCTGTAGATCGCTGCATCTGCTTCCAACATCTGTTGGATGAAGCCTCTTAGAAGACATATTTGCTAGGTTTTGTCTGCAAGCATAGCAAAATATCATTAATAGTGACAAGGGTTGGCTCTCCCTCATAGGGTGTGTCTCAATTTGGGCAAGTGTCAACTTGCGTTTCTGCTCCATCTTTATCCCTGCACTACTTGTAGGCAAGACAATGTTTAAGTTGAGAATTTTGTGGGTGGGTTTGTGTCCTTATCCCTCCACTGGAAGTTCTGCCTGGTTGCAGAAGTGGCCTCTTTATGCTCCATATACCCTGCTGCTAAAAGTCTCAGCTAGGGTTACCCTCATCCAATCCCAGAAGCTTCCCAACTCAGAGATACATCACCACTGATTCCTCTTCTCTCTTCCCCTATTCCAACCCTTGTTCTGCGCCCTATACATCTCCCACCCAGTTCTCCCTTTTCACTTACTTCAGATGTCTTGAAAAATCAAAACCATATAACCTAACAAACAAAACATCCAAAGTTATATTCTTTTGTGTTTGGTGAAATGGTCTGTAGACATCTGTTAGCTCCATTTGACCTATAAGTTTGTTAGCTCCACTATGTTATTGTTTAGTTTATATTTGAATGACCTGCCCACTGTTGAATATGGGGTATTGAAGTCTCCCACTATGAATGTGTGAGGGTTTATGTATTATTTAAGCTTTAGTAATCTTTCTTTTACAACTGTGCTTGCCCTTGAGCTGAGGTGTTCTTTCTAATACCTTTTGTAGGGCAGGTTTTACTATAATAATTGTTTAAAAACGACTTTATTATAGGTTATCTTGTTGCCCTTTCCTTTAGAGCCTAGATGTTGAATATAGAAATGTCATCTTGGTGGATTTTTCTTTGATGAGTATGAAGTGTCCTTCCCCATCTCCTTTGATTAATTTTGCCTTGAAGTCTGTTTTGTTAGATAGTATAACAGTTACATCACCTTGTTTCTTGTGACTGTTTGTTTGGTATATCTTTTTCTAAACCTTTACCCTGAGGTAATGTCTATCATTTATGTTGACGTGTATTTATTGGATCCAGAAGAAGAATGGATCCTGTTTTTATATTTATTCTGTTAGTCTTGTTTTGTTGTATTTTGGTATTGATATCAATGACCAATGATTTTTAATTTTTATGATTTTGTTATACTTGTTGTTGGTGGTAGTCATGTATGTGTGTGTTTTTCTTCTTTGGGTTATACTGGTATGAGATTATTTATTTCTTGTATTCTTGTAGGTGTAGTTAACCTTCTTGAGTTGAGGTGTTCTTTCTTTTTTTAATTAAATTTTTTACATTAATTACATTTTATTCGCTTAGTATCCCAGCTGTAGCCCTGCCCTCCCAATCCCATCCTCCCTCCCTCATCTCTTCCCATACCCCTCTCTAAGCCCACTGATAAGGAGGTCCTCCTCCCCTTCCATCTGACCCTAGCTTATCAGGTCTTACCAGGACTGGCTGAAAATCTGTACACCTAAAGAAGCCAAGCAAGAAGAAGTACCCTGGGTAAGATGATCAATTCTCACTTAAAAAGACAAATGTGATGGACATTGGAAGAAGTAGAAAACAAGAAACAGGACAGGAGCCTACCGCAGAGGTCCTCTGAAAGACTCTGCCTAGCAGTGTATCAAAGAAGATACTGAGACTCATAACCAAATTTTGGGCATAGTGCAAGGAACCATATGAAGGAAGGGGGAGTTAGTAAGACCTAGAGAAGACAGGAGCTCCACAAGTAGAGCAACAGAACCAAAATATCTGGGCCCAAGGGTGTTCTTTCTAATACCTTCTGTACAGGAGGATTTGTGGATAATAATTAGTTTAAATTTGACTTTGTCATAGGATGGCTTGTTTTCTCTATCTAAGGTGATTGAAAGTTTTGCTGGAAGCACAATAACGAGAGGCAGAACTGGAGAATCAAGGGTAGTGAGGGGCAGCATCATGTGAGTAGCCAGTATGCCACCTGGGACCACGGTGGGGTCCTGGCCAATGCTGCCATAAGGCACTACATCCAGGTCCCTGGCTTTGCGTCTGTAGGAAGGAGGAGTCTGTTACCACCAATGTCCAGGTGGATATCCCTGGTCTGGTCAGCTACCCCAGAATGTGTTATTGTCTGAGGGCTGTGTAGAACTGGCCCAATTCTTCACCTGGGTATCTTAGGGTATGAGTATAGAAGAGCTGGCTCCACAACTAGCCTCACCTGATACAGCATGGACAACACTAGGGCTAGTGAACCTTGTGCTTCACTTGGGCAACAGAATAGAGCTGACCCTGGTTGCCAATGTTGGGGTGATCAGCTTAGATACTTCTTAAGCCCAGATACATGGCTTTGAACTAGCCTATCCCTACATCTGCCCTACTGATGAACTGCTAGAGTTCATGAAGTAGCCAGTCTTGCAGATCCAAACCTACAGGATCTCTAGTAAGGTTGCAGTATTAATAAAGTAGCAGAAACAGAAGGCCTGTCAAGGAAAACTACCTCAGGTAACAACAAACCTCTTAGTACCTTGATTCTAGACTTCCAGCCTTTACAGCTTTACACCTCACAACAGTACAGTCATTATTATCTTAAGTTCACTAATAAAATAAGCGATATTATGATAAACTGATTTTTTTCTACATGAAAGAGTTAGCAGCTTAAAGCTAAAATTTTCTATCTTTTTTATTGACATTATATTTAAGCAATGTAACAAATATTCTCTATGAGAAAACTTGGCAAATGTATTAGTAGATTTTTATTACAAAGAAATACTTTATCAATACCATAGGTATCAGGTAATTACAACTCATTATAAAACAAGAAGAGCTGATGAAACAAAGTTGGGTCTTATTTATGTTTTATTTCATTTAATATTAAAATGGAATGACTAAAGACCTGTGTTTTTGAGGTGACATATGAAGTAAATGGAAGAATAAAAATGAGTCTGCCCTCTCATGTAGACTTGCCAAATATTCCATCAG
This sequence comes from Psammomys obesus, assembly GCF_907164565.1. Lineage (NCBI taxonomy): Eukaryota > Metazoa > Chordata > Mammalia > Rodentia > Muridae > Psammomys > Psammomys obesus. The sequence goes on along the minus strand of NW_026590552.1, from coordinate 1,848,273 downwards.
CTATGCATTCATAAAGTAATACAGTACCTTTATCTCCGTGCAAAAGATTACAAAATAGAATGTCTAATAGTTTAACCACAATAAGAAAACTAATTGTATTTTCTCTGCCTCCCTTGTTTCCCAACTTACAGAGATAAAATCATGAAGATACTAGTCAAACAGTTCACACTCCATTTTTTAAGACATCTCTAACCTGTTGAGGTGCCTGAAAGTTGTACAGAAAACTCTAGTTTCTCAGCATTTGTGAGCTCTGTCCAAGGGAGGATGGAATTTTGGTGATATAGCTGTCTTTGAGTCATGTCTGCTCCTGTAAGTAATCCCATTACCACACTGCTGTTAATAAACCAAATAAAACTCATTGCTTAGAAGAAAAAGTTTTGCTGGATATAGTAGTCTGTGTTGGCATCAGTGGTCTCTGAGAGTGTGCAGGACTTCTGTCCAAGCCCTTCTGGCTTTTAGAGTCTGTTAAGAATTCGGGTGTAATTCTAATAGGTCAGACTTTATAGGTTACTTGTCACCTTTCTGTTCTAGCTTTTCATATTCTTTTGTGTGTTTAATGTTTTGATTATTATGTAGTGAGTAGACTTTCTTTTCTGATCCCATCTATTAGGTGTTCAGTATGCTTCTTATGCCTTTATAAACATGTCTTTCTTTAGGTTAGGAAAATTTTCTTCTATGATTTTGTTAAAAATATTTTCTGGGTCTAGATCTAACATTTCCTTTGACTGATATATCCATTACTTTTATGGTGTGTTTGTGTCTTCAATGACTGAGATTCTCTCTTCCCTCTCTTGTATTCTGTTGGTGATGTTTAAGTCTGTAGTTCTTGTTCATTTACCTAAGATTTTCATTTCCAGAATTTCATCACTTCCCTTTTTTTTTTTGCTTCTATTTCCATTTTTCTGGTCTTAAACTGTTTAATCCATTTACTTCCATTGTCTGTTTTTTCTTGGATTTCTTGACATCTTTTAAAAGATTTATTATTTTTCTCCAATTTTTGATTGTTTTTTTTCCCTTGATTTCCTTAAGGGATTTTCTCATTTCCTTGTTAAGGATCTCTATCATTTTTATAAAATTGGTTTTAAGGTTGTTTTCTTGTGTTTCAGCTGTGTTGGAATATTCAGGTCTTGCTGTAGTGGTACGGCTTGGCTCTGGTGATGACATATTGCCATGGCTGTTGTTGATTGTGTTTTAACCCTGACATTTAGGCATCTGAATTTGGAGTGATTACAGGTCTAGGTGCCAACCTCTGGATTTGTCTTTGATGGATGTGTGTTTTCCTCCCTGTTTCTGCTCTGGTCTTCTGACCAAAGTCTTCTGTGTTTGGTAGAGAGTCTCCATCAGAGTTGTCGGATGGACTTCTGATGGTCAGCATGATCTTTGGTCCAGCAAGCAGTAGGCAACCAAGTTGGAGGCTGGAGTTCTGGTTTTATCTGTGTCCTCTGATCTGTCCGAGAGTTCTCTGTGGATTCAGTATGCTGGCCTGGCTTCTGGGTGGGTGGAAGGCTTCTGCCTGCCTTTCAGGGAGCTGTACTGGGTCTCTGTGGTTCAGGATGCCGGTTTGGCATCCTGAGAAACGTAGAAGCTTTCTTCCAGAGTTGTGGGCAGGATATGATGATGAGGAAAGAAGTGAGAGTTGGAATTATGCTGGGCTTATAGGGGCATGGCAGGATGGTTGCTTACCTGGTCTTCAGGGAGCTGGCCTGGCCTCTGGTGTGGTAGTCCTTCCTGATGGGAAGATGAATAGAACTCATCTGTCTGTTTTACTAATGTGTCTTCTATACATCTTCATTCTGGTTCATGTGGTTGGATGCAAAAGCCTATGAATGGTGGTTTAAGACTGGAGTAGCCTGAACTGGCATCCCGAGTAGAGATAAATTAGTGATGGATTTAGAGACTGAAAAATTTATGGCCTGCGTGTTACTAGCATTGTTGTTAGCTTCCCTTGTCTGTATCATTTTTCAGGGAACATTTTGCAATTCTGCTCTGAGTTGGGCAGCATTTACATTATCATTTTAATGTGACATTTCAGAATGCAAATGTTGAAGTGTATTTCCTCATTCAACTTCTTCATTTTGTATTTTTCTGTGATCTGGCCTGACCTCTGATGGCATAGGAAGCTTCCTCCATAGGTGTGTGCCAGGTAATGGTGATGAGGAGAGAAGTGGTCATTGATATTATGCTGGGCAGGTGTAGACAGGGCGGGGGTGAGGGGACAATCTTACCTGGGTTCAGGATGCTGGCATGGAGTCAGGTTGGGTAGGTGGCTTCGGTCAGAGATGTGGGTCAGGATATTTTCTTGATACAAATTTCCATATCACTTTTTATTGTTTCCCTGGGTAGACTATGAAAATCATGAAGGAGAAACTGTGTTCACTCTTTTCTTATCATTTCTCCATTGCTTGTATTGTAAGTGCTCAATATTTATTTCTTCCTTCCCAATTTCTCTTTCAAGTCTCATTTGATGCTAGTTTCCTTAGGAGTGACTACATTTGCATTCTGTTCTAAATCTGCTGGCTTTTCTGTAGACAATTAACATTTCTGGAATGACTTTTTGGCAGAGGTCTGGTCAGCTATAAAACCATAAGTCAAGAAGGCAAGCCTAGCCAACACAACCCTCAGAGATGACTTAATTATAGGAAATACAAATTTATAAGAAATAAATTAGGTAGGATTATATGGCTATTATTCTGACTCTTTTAGATGTTGAATTGTACTTTAAGTGGGTATGTTAGGCTGGGTTTTCTAGAAGCAGAGTGTGAGATGGAGATTAGTGTACAGAAAGTATCATTAAAGAACATTCTAGAGAAGGCATTGGTGAGGAACTAAAGGAATCATGAAAGAGTAGAGAGGGAAGTATATTGAAACACAGACTCTCAGCTAACTCCACAGCGTGCTTTAGAGCTGCAATATTATTTAAGAGTTGTCTTACAAAATATGGTATATGCTCACTTATAAGTGGGTACTAGATCTATAAGATAGGATAAACATACTGAAATCTGTACCCCTAAAGAAGGAAAACAAGAAAGAGGACCCGGGGTAAGATGATCAAACCTCACTTAGAAAGACAAATGGGATGGACATTGGAAGTGGAAGCAAACAAGTAACAGGACAGGAGCTTACCACAAAGGGCCTCTGAAAGACTCTACCTAGCAGTGTATCAAAGCAGATGCTGAGAATCATAACCAAACTTGGGACAGAGTACAGAGAATGTTATGAAAGAAGGGAGAGGTAGTAACACCTGGAGAGGACAGGAGCTCCACAAGGACCAAATATAACAGGGAACAAGGGTCTTTTATGAGACTGTTTCTCCAACCAAGGACCATGTATGAATATAACCTAGAACCCCTGCTCAGATGTAGCCCATGGTAGCTCAGTATCCAAGTGGGTTCCCTAATAAGGGGAACATGGACTATTTCTGACATGAACTCAATGGCAGGCTCTTTGATCCCCGCCCCAAGGGAGGAAGAACTTTGCTAGGCCATAGAGGAGGACATTGCAGCTAGTCCTGAAGAGACCTGATAAGCTAGGTTCAGATGGAAAGGGAGGAGGACCTCCCCTACCAGTGGACTTGGAAAGGGGCAGGGAGGAGATAAGAGAGGGAGGGTGGGGTTGGGAGGGATTTGAGGGAGCAGGCTATGGCTGGGATACAAAGTAAATAACCTGTGATTAATATAAAAAATAAAAATTATTTTAAAAAAAGTTGTCTTACATTGGGGTAAAAGTAGGGCCTACTAGCAACCTTTCGTTGGACAACCATTTAAAAGCAAGAGGCCATAGCTTTGGGAGAGTATATTACCTTCCACTGAGCATCGTTTCCAGAGAGGGACAAGGCTCTGATACAGAGCGTAATATCAGAACCGAACAACACTGCTAGAAACTGGCAAGAAAAATGCTTCAGTTATAAAGGGGCAGTCAAGGTGGGCATGACCACCACAGAGGTTGATGCCAGTCATCTTAACATGGGATCCTATGAGAACAGCTTGGTACTTGTTCCAAGAGGACATCCAAAGCAATAATTTCCACTCAACTGAATTCTGAGAATTATCCAGGAGTTCTGAACTTCAAAGAAGGCAAGACTGACATCATCGAAATCTGTGTGGGCTCAGGATGTTTTCAAAATGAGCATAACAATTACTAGCCTCCTTGCCTCAGGTGTTTCCCCCAACTCACACCACAAACATAGAAACACAAACACATACATACACACACACACACACACACACACACACACACACACACACCCCACATACAAACACAAACACATTTAAACACACGCAACACATACATAAAAACTCATACATGGACACATTACATATACATACAATACCACACACACACCACACATATACACACACACCACACTCACATAAACATACCACACATACACCACCCACACACATA
>NW_026590552.1:1837235-1843859 GCF_907164565.1 Psammomys obesus | reverse complement strand
ACACACACACTACTACACACAAACCACACATACAACAGAAACACAGCCAACACATAAACACATACACATCACATATAAACACCCACATCACATACATACATAAACATATCTAACACATCACACATAAACCACACACCACACACACATAAACACACAATTGCACACATACACCACACACACATACACTACACACACATGCACACACAACACCATCTACACACACACCACATAAAAACACACCACATATACATACTCATACATAACATATAAAACACATACACCACACACATATAAACACACAAACACACACATGCAACACCCATGTACACTACATATACACACATCACATCACACACTCTCTCACTCTCTCTCTTTCTCTCTCTCCTACCCTCACAGCTGCTTCCTTATTTTGAAGCTCTCAGAAACCATAACAAGGAGGACTAATCCTAGAAATTGAGGCTATTACCTGGAACTTCCAAAGGAGCCATAAAGTTGGGGGTCAGTCTGCATTATCACAGGTATCCTTTCCTTAGCTCTCTTTCATGAGACATTTTCAAAAGGATCAGTGGGCATAAATCCAATTACATAAACTTATTTACAAGACTGAATTAGCTCATGTCTGCAAAGCACTTTGAGCAATTTGGATAGACTTTCTAAGTTGTTTACCTAAGGTATTACCTCACTCTTAAGTCAATTTTCTAGAGACAAGATGGTTTAAACACAGGTTCCATTAAAAATTACACTTCTCCAAGCATCTAATATGTATTATGGTTAGTAGTTACATGAAAAGTCAGTTCACTGGGACAGGACTATGACTTTTTACAAATGTTCACTTATTACCTTTTGATAACACATTGTGATTATTGTGCTACCCTGGAAAAGATGATATTTAAATTAATACTCTTAGGATAAGAGAAAAATTGTATTTTCAACATAATGAAACCATGTGTCTTAATTATGTCTTGTATGTTAATGTTCTAGAAGGCTTTTAATTTGAATTCCAGTTCCGTGGACAACAGCTTCCTTATTATTTTCCAGAATCTCTGTCAAGAAGAGTTCAGAAACAAAAAAATCAATCCATAAATAAAAATAAACAAATTATTTCAAGTGTGTATAGAAAAACATTATTTCAAACAATACCACAGGGAGTCTCATTTTTTTTCCTTATCTGATTCTTCCTACTGCATCTGCTGCCACAGCCTTAGCAGTGACAAGGTATAGTCATCTCTCCTTTTCACTACTAGGTAAAACCTGTAAAAACTTCAGTGTTGGACCAGTTGGACCAGCTTGTGGGTAGACGGCATGGCTTTGTGGATGGAATTTAGTTAATGTTACTATGAGATCACACATAAAGACAACTATTAAAAACTCCACAAGGTGAGCAACAGAACCAATAAATCTGGACACAGGGATCTTTTCTGAGACTAATACTCCAACCAAGGACCATGCATGGAGATAACCTAGAACCCATGCACAGGTGTAGCCCACGGCAGCTCAGTATCCAAATGGGTTCCCTAGCAATGGGAACAGGGACTGTCTCTGACATGAACTCAGTGGCAGGCCCTTTGACACCTCCCTTCCGAGGGAGGAGCTGCCTTACCAGGCCACAGAGGACAATGCAGCCATTCCTGATGAGACCTCATAAGCTAGGGTCAGATGGAAGGGGAAGAGGATCTCCCTTATCAGTGGACTTGGAGAGGGTCATGGGAGGAGATGAGGGAGGGAACGAGGAAAGAGATTACAGCTGGGATACAAAGTGAATAAGTTGTAATTAATACAAAAATTAAAATTAAAACAAAAAAATCTTAAAAGGGGTTGATGCTGGTGTGGATACACACTTATTTTAAGTTCATCGAGCTAGCAAAACAAAGCCAGATAACCATTATACTGTTCTGCTTTCTCTATCAGCCAGAGTTGGAAATTGCAAGTAGCAGAGCACCTCTTAGCAGTTTGAGAGGCTCATTGAAGTACATGAGAATGCCCAGATAATTGGTATCCAGATAGTCACTCACCACATAGCTAGAATTCCATAGTTGAACCTCCCTGCTAGGAACAATCCTGCCTTGTTAGGCAGTACTGGTGCCAGTCACTGAATACAACTTATAGGATTCTTACCCCTGATGCCTCTGGAAAATGTTTTGTTGCAGCTCGCATCACTTCTTTAAGTCACCACTTTCTGTCCAAAGATTGGCAGACACACATCATGTGGTGAAAGTAAAGGTTCTATATCCTTGTTTCAGCGACTCCTGGTCAAAAAAAAAGTGTTTCCTTTTCTATTTTGAAGTGGTTATTTAGAAAGATAAGAGCCAGTAACAAAGTGAGAGTAAGTGAGGGCATAAAGAAAGTTCAGAAATTGCAGTGGGATCCATTTTTACTCTATTGTTATCCCATGAGAAAGGCAATTTTAGACCTTTGAGTACATTTTACGAACCATTAAACTTTCAGTTATTATGTTTTTCTCTTTGAGAACATGTAAAATAGATACTGGTAATCTTAAAACCAGAGTTATTTATAGAATCTTCAGAAAGAACTTTAAGTCCAACACCAAAGCCATGAACTATTGAGAAAAATAAGGACAATCTTTAAAACTTAAAAAAAAAGAAAAATACTGTAAGCAGCAGGGATATACTGTGACATATATTGCAAAATATTGATTTTCCTTATACCTCAATAGAAAAAGTTATAATATTACTGCAGTAATTTAATATGGAATAGATGTAAAAGGAGCCTTATAGAAAGATAGCAGCCCCAACAGACCATAAATAGAGACGTTAAAAAAAGCAAAAAAAAAAAAAAAAAAAAAAAAAAAAAAAAAAAAAAAAAAAAAAAACACCAAAAGTTTAATTCCGTTTTTGCAGATTGGCACACTAACCTAAACTGATTTGACAGCTCAACCAATGTCAAAGTTTTGTAGTGAACATATTAAAGCTGGGTGGTATTTATACATGTTTGTTCTTTCAGAGTTCTTATTGACTAATTTATTACTATGAAATTAAAACGTCAGGAACTTTCAGAATAAGATGATGACTTTGGAGTTTCCTCCTTGCAGTTTCCTGAGTGAGAAGAGTCATGGCAACAGACAGTAGTCCATATTCCAAAAAAGAAAAAGAATCATAAAAATTCAAAACCATAAAAAAGATGACAGATGGAAATCATGGAGAAACAGAAGGGCTATGCATAGGGAAGGGGGAAACAGCCTATAGCTTCATCCCAACTCTCCCAGATGGGGCAAAGCCACAACTATAAATGGTACTATGGAATGAGCTCGCAAGAGGGAGATATTTATTAAGCATATACCAGTGCATGATATTGTGCTGAATGGTCCACAAATACTGTTTTTAATAATAAATTTGACATTTGAGTTAGATTATCTTTCACAATTGTCACATATCACAGAACTGATGTTTAAAGATCTTACTTGTCACTTAGAAAGTGGCTGAGGATAAGTGTCAGCAAATAGTGCCTATGGATCATATCCAGCCTAGTGCCTGTTTCTGCAAATAAAAGTTTACTGGGACACAGCTATATACGTTTGTTTACATATAGCAATGTTTATTTTTATATGGGCTATGGCATATAACATTGAAGTCAACATTACAACAGAGGCTATATGGCCCATTTGATTATTCATTTTATGTAACAATGTGGCTAGGCAACAGTAGCAATTCAGTTCGATATTTTTCTAGATACTTCTATAATAGTCTTTTAAATGTGATCATCATTCAAATAAGGAGACTGAATAAATCCTAATATATGGGGAACTGATGGAGTCAGTTGAAGGTCTTAAGTGAGTAAAAGAAAAAGAAAACCATCTTGCACACAGAGAGAAAAAATTCTGCCAGAAGATTTGACTTGAATTTAGCTCTTCTTTGGGTCTCCACATGCTAGTTTAGCCTGTATGTTCTATACTTGCTAGTCCCTGCAATCACACAAATGAATTTCTTAAAGTAAATTAATATCAGTCATTCACACTCTCCAGTTGTCTCTATGTAAATTTTGTTTTCATTAAGAACCTTCCCTCAATCTTATGAAATAAGTGAGAAATAGCAAGACTTGGAGAGGACAGGAGCTCCACAAGGAGAGCAACAGAACCAAAAAATCTGGACACAGGGGTCATTTCTGAGACTGATACTCCAACCAAGGATCATTCGTGGAGATAACCTAGAACCCCTGCAGAGATGTAGCCCATGGTAACTCAGAGTCCAAGAGGGTTCCCCAGTAATGGGAACAGGGACTGTCTCTGACATGAACTGATTGGGCTGCTCTTTGATCCCCTCTATTTGAAAGGTAACAGCCTTACCAGGCCACAAAGGAAGACAATGCAGCCACCCCTGATGAGACCTTAGAGACTGGGATCAGATGGAAGTGGAGGAAGACCTCCTTTATCAGTGGACTGGGGGAGAAGAATGGGTAGAGAACAGGAGGGGAGGGTGGGCTTGGAAGGGGAAGAGGGAAAAGCTAAAGGTGGGATACAAAGTGAATAAACTGTAATTAATAAAAATAAAAAGGATATAGAATGTGGAAAAACAATACAATAACCCTCCCTCTAAAATATTCTAACCAGCAGGGCATTGAAGCAGATGCAGAGACTCACACCCAAATTTTGGACAGAGCACATGGGGTCTTATAGAAGAAGGGGAATATTAAATGACCCATAGGGGACAGAAGTCACACAAGCAGACTAAAAAAGAAGGGCCCAGGGGGAACTGCTGAAACTGATGAATCAACTGAAGACCATACAGAGTGGAATAGACTCCCTGCCCAGATATAGCTCATAGACAGTTCAGTCTCCATGTGGGAGCCCTAGTAAAAGGAGTAGAGACAGTCTCTAACATGCAGTATGTTGCCTGCTCTTTGACCACTTCTCCCTGGTGGGGCAACCTACCCAGTCCACAGAGGAAGAAGATTCAGGCAGTCCTGATGGGACCTGATGGGATAAGGTCAGACAGTAAGAGAGGAGGATTTACTCTATCAGTGAACTAGCAGAGAGGGATAGGGGAGGAAGAAGGAGGGAGGGTGGGACCTGGATGAGGGAGGGAGCTACAACAAGATACAAAGTGAAAAATTATAAATAATAATAATAAAACTCTGACTTCACTAGTTATCAAAGTCTAAAATATCATTTGTCTTCTCAGGGAAACAATAACACATGTTTGATATATCTTGGCTCTGGGCTAGGACATGAAGCCCTGAGATCTAGGTGTATAGCTTAAGCTATCATCCACACTCCCAGACCACATTATGGAAGAGCCAACAAATGGACTACTTTTTCACCATTAACAGCCACAATACTAGAGACAGTAAGTAATTACACCTGCTACCAACCTTGATGACTTAAATTCCATCACTGGAACCCACATGGTAGAAGGAGAGAATGACTCTTGCAAAGGTTTTTTTCTGACCTACACACACACATAGAGAGAGACAAGAGACAGAGAGACAGAGAGAGGGGGAAAGAAGAGAGAGACAGAGAGAAACAGAGAAAAACTAAAAATTACAATACCAGACTTTCTGCTTTATAAAAGTGGTGGGAATATATCACTAAACAAAGACAAAAGTTACACCTGTGTTTGTGCTATTATTGAATTTCTTTTAGAAAAAGTATTCACAGGAAAAGTTATGGATATATATATATATATATATATATATATATATATATATATATATATATATGGATATATATATCCATATATATCTCCAGAATATGGTAGCAGCAATTTTCATAAGTGCTGGATTATGGATGATTTTTACTTTTCTTTCCTCTCTATGTATTTTCTGAATATTTCACAGGGAATGTATAATCAAAAGGACAAAAAGAACAAAACAATTCATTTTGAAAATAAAAAGGAAATGATTTGCTTTTAGACTGCCTCAAAATTGCCCCATGTCAAAATGTCCTGGTTTAAATGGCTATATCAGAATGTTCTTCATGGCAAAACAATAGCATCCATAAAATAGCTACATCCTTCTCTTGTAGGTTGCTAGTTCATTATGCAATAAGCTGAATGAATGATATAGAAAAGCATCCATCTTATTTTGATGCTGCTGTGTTTATTTTTTCAGAGAGTTCTCATTTACAGCTTAAACTGTTATCAACATGGCACACAGTCTTTTGATATCTATTCCCCCACCACCTGTTTTAGTCTTTGGCCCTTGTTTAGTCTGCTTTCCTAGGCTGTTCCAGCAAAATAGTTCCTAAAAGTATCATGATTCTTATTTGTTCATGACAACAAGTTTGTCTCATTACTGTCACTGGAAGAAAAAGTCTATCTCTGCTTGCTTAGTGCCTATCATGGTGCTTACCACAGGTAGGCTGAATGCTTCATCAAATGAAAGGTGAATGGATTAGTGGAACGCATAATGTTTCTTTTGACTGCTAAGGTGTCATTTAAATCCTTGAGTTGTTATTCAATTAGCACTGTTCATCAGTTGCATTTTGGACAGATTGCAATGGGAACCTTATCATAAAATTAATCATTGTTTTCATGAAAACAAGTGTGATAAGTTCTTTTCTTCAGTGTGAAAGACTGCCTACATGTTGACCAATACTTTTCCTTTTCCTAGGCACTCAGAAAAGTGTGTGTGTGTGTGTGTGTGTGTGTGTGTGTGTGTGTGTGTGTGTGT
>NW_026590552.1:1825404-1837225 GCF_907164565.1 Psammomys obesus | reverse complement strand
TGTGTGTGTGTGTGTGTGTGTGTGTGTGTGTGTGTGTGTGTGTGTGTACATGCCTACTTTGTATTAGGCTGTGAAGTTCTGGTTGAATGGTTGAATTCTTTATCATGAGAAGGTAAATAGAACTCATCTGTCTGTTTTACTACTGTGTCTTCTCTACATCTTCATTCTGGTTCATGTGGTTGGATGGAAAAGCCTATGAAATGGTAGTTTAAGACAAGAGGAGCCTGAACTGGCAACCCCAGTAGAGATAAACTCATGCTGAGTTTAGTGACTGAAAATTTTGTGGTCTGTTTGCTATTAGCATTATTGCTAGCTAATCCTGGTTGTATTATCTTTCAGAGAACCTTTTGCAATTCTGCTCTAAGTTGGGCAGCATTTACAGGATCATTTTAATTTTACAGTTCAGAATACAGATGTCTAAGTGTATCTCCTTATTCAGCTTCTTCGTTTTGTATTTTCCAAATGATTTGAAAGAGAAACATGGAGTAAGATAATGACTATTCAGCAGAAAGCAAAAAAAAAAAGTACAGAGTACAAATAACTCATAATTAACATAACAATTCTTACTATTAATATAAATCTTTCATTTCTTCTTTTTTATAGTTTAGAAATATGTTATGTTTGGAGAAAGCTCCAAATATACTGCCTTTCTGATGAAAGGGAGAATTATACAAATCTATAGAGTCCATAAATATATTATGTGTTTAGTTTGTCAATTCATTTCTGTAAGAATGAAGTCCAGCCAAAAATTAATTATGACCTATGTATAATACATTCCATAGCAGTGCTCTTTTAGGATGGTATACAGGTGGTGATGTTGGTAGACTCAGGCTACTTTGGTAATCTTCTTCTGTAAAAGGAGCTTTGCAAAATGTGAACATAAATGTGTAATATTTTGTTGGCAATAATAATCCTTGGGCTGCATTTTACTTTATTAGACATCTGGCTGTTACATCCATATAGGATCTTTTCATGAGCACATAATATAGGGAACATTAATTTACTCCAAAGATCTAATTAATTGGAAAGGATGCTTACAAACAATAGACACAAAGGAGTATTAACAGGGTATTTGTAAATGTAATTATTTCATTCACTGTGAAGGTTTGACCTGTAAGATTTTTCCTGATTTTCAAATATTTGATTACTTTCCCTGCTCTTTACTTTTCCTTTAGTGTGTCATGATATTTGTCAATAATTTATCACCTAACTCCTCCAGTCTACTTGCAGGTACATAATAGTGTATGCACTCCCACTTTGTAACTTCAGATCCTAAGCACCTGCTCTGATTTAGAAATCTAGTGCATGTTTATTTTCTGAACATCGATGCTAGTATTTAGACTTGTGATTTTAGAATTAGAAAAGCCACACAAACAGCTACTTTACAATGGCAAATTTAAATTATTATGTACCACACATAAAAAATAGGTCAAGTTTTCTGTTACTACATTAGTGCATTGCATACCATTATCAATGTTAAAAATTTTTAAGAGAAACACAAAATATAATATAGGGGAGATATAGAAAAGAATTAAGATTCTAAGATCATGTCAAAGGCACAGGTTTTGACATGCATTTGCTAAAATGCTATGAAGGACCATTGGTGCAAACTGTTTCTTGACTTGCGACAGGAGGTCTTTTCATGTGAAAAAGTCCAGGTTTAGACAAGACATTTAGCCAAAGAGGTCAGCATAAGACAAAACAGAGGGTCAAAGAAAGAAAAAAATCGAAAGTAAGCATTTTTACATTCTTCTTTGAGCCTTATTTTACCTATATTGCTATCAAACATAACCAAACTTGAACAGGACTTTGTCTTTTTATAAAAACATTGAGAAAAAGATGAAGACACTTATCTAAATTGTGTTTCTATTACTGTACTTAATCAACATGACCAAAGAAAGTTATAAAAGAAAGTATTTAATGTGGCCTATGGTTTCAGAAGAATAAAATCCATGATGATACAGTAAAGGAACTACTGAGAGTTCAAGTATTGATCTACAACCATGAGGCAGAGAAAGAACACTGGTAATCTACTGTAGTCTCTTGAAACCTTAAAGCCCACCCCAATGATTTACCTCTTTTAACAAGGCCACACATCCTAATCCTGTCTAAACAGTTCCACCAACTGGGACTACATATTCAAATATGTGAGTTCTCATTCAAACTACCATACCACTTCATGTCACTACCTCTTCAGAGTAGTGACCACTATGTTTTTCTTTATATGTCATTCCATTATTTAATAAAAAGATTTATTTTTTATTTTTAAATTGTGTGTGGGTGTGCTATATGCATATGAGTGCAGTTGCCTTTGGATGCCAGAAGAGGGTGGTGGAGTCATTGGAGCTGGAGTTACAGGTGATTACAAGCAGCTGGATCTAATTTCAAAATCTATTATTTTTAGCTAGAATAGAGGTATAAAATTACTTTAAAGAAGTGACTAGAGGCTGGGCAACATAGGAAGGGTAGACAAGAAGAATTTGAATGTGAGTCCTGGGTACATAACTCAAGTCCTCTGGAGGGCAAAAAGTACTCTTAAATGATAAACTATCTTTTCAGCCACCCAAAATCTACAAACTGTGCTTTCCTACAAAGGTAAAAAACAGCTGGTTAACCCCTTCAATGAAAATGTTAAATCATCTCTCTGATTTTTTTTTAATGAAAACCCTGTTCTTCTATCTGAATATTTCTTAAGGCTCTTGTGTCCAAGCACCCATCCCTGACTCTTTGATGGAATGGCCCTTCACTGTCACTTTCATCCTGGAACTCTAAACACCACCCATAAAAATATGGCTAATGTGTAAGAGAGAGAAGACAAGGTGCAGACTCCTTAAATGTCACCATTCTTGTGTACTTTACAGTCTCTTCTTACTTCAGTTATTAACTTTGGACATGTTGTTTGTGCTCAGAGTCATAGTGCTTTGGGATAGTTATTTTTTTGGGGGGGGGGATCTCACTGAAATTCCCAGCCTTACAAACTTCACATTCTTTTCAGGAGAGGAGATGACACATAAAATATATAAGCAAAGATCATAGTTTGTCAGCTGGTAATAAATGTGAAGTAGCAAGATAAAAGAGAAAGATAAGTGATTGGGGTTTCAATTCCAAATAATGGCTAAGACAGAAATGACTGATATGGTACTCTTTTAGTTACAACTTCTAGAAACAGAAAATCAGAAGTACATGCCCCTGGGTTAGAGAATATGGGCAGAGAAAACAGAAAGCATAAAGATTCTTGATGCTATATTTGGATAGTTGTTGATAAAGTAACAGAAGGGAGGAACAGAGTGAAAAGGAGGGGAATGGGATAGGCACAAAGATAGAGAAGTGGAGGTTAGATGGCATAAGTCCTTGTAGAGTTATGGAAAGACATTTGACTTTTACTTGAGAAAGCCAATGGTTATTTTTAAGCACAGGAATGGAAATATCTGATTATACACTAACATGATAACCCTAATTTTCTGTGTTGCGGATAGTTTAAAGAAGGAAAGGGTAGAAGTTGAGAGACAAGCTAAAGGCTACTGTAGTGATTTGGCATGACTGACCAGCTGTCATAGGTCATAGCACTAATAGTAGAGTTGGAAGAAGGGGACAAAACTCTAGATGTAGTTTTGAAATAAAAGTAAGTAGTTTTTGCCAATGGAATAACTACACATATGAACAAAAAGGTGGAAGGATATTTCAAAGTTGAGAGCTGTGCAACTAGAAAGACAGAGTTCCCATTAACATCTTGGGGAGACAAATTTTTAGAGTAGCAACAGTGGGTAGAATAGAAACTTACTTTTAGACAGGACAAGTTAGAACAGGGCTATGAAATCTGTACTTGAAAACATGGAGAGTCATCTGTGCCCAAAAATCTGGAGTATATTGGTACAATATTGAGTATAAATACAAATAAATACAAGTTATAAATACTACCTTTGAGGGAAAAAAGGGCAAGTTTTAACATATAAAGGCAAATCTATTCGAATCACACCAGAATTCTCAACAGAGACTATGAAAGCCGGAAGGGACTGGACAGATATAATACAGAAGATTAGAAATTACAGATGCCAACCCAGACTACTATATCCAGCAAAACTTTCAATCAACATAGATGGAGAAAACAAAATATTCCATGACGTAACTAAATTTAAATAATATATAAGTATCAATCCAGCCCTAAAGAAGATAAAAAAAGAAAAACTTCAACCCAACAAGATCAAGTACATCCAAGAAAACATGGGATAAAGACACTCTCACATCAAAAAAGCAAAAGAAAACAAACGCACAAACACACAATCACCACCAACTCCACAATAAAAGGAACTAACAATCATTAGTCACTAATATCTATTAACATCAATGGTCTCAGCTCTTCAATTAAAGACCATAAAGTTGGTGTGGATTGGGTGTGGGAAAGAGGATTCAACCTTTTGCTATATTCAAGAAACACTGCTCTGCAACATAGAGAGATACTACCTCAAGGTAAAAGGCTGGAAAAATGTTTTCAAAGCAAACGGACACAAATAGCAAGTTGGAGTGGCCACCCTAATATCTAATAAAATAGACTTTTAACCAAAATTAAACAAAGGAGAGAAGGACACTTCATTCTCAAGAAAACAAAAATCCACCAGGAGGACATCACAAACTTGAACATCTATGTACCAAATATAAGGACTACTGAATTTGTAAAAAAAAAAAAAAAAAAAAAAAAAAAAAAAAAAAAAAAAAATGCTATTCAAACGTAAAAAACACATAGATCCCACAACCTTAATAGTGGGAGACTTCAACAACCCATTCTAAGGGATAGATATTTGAGACAGAAGCTAAACAGAGAAATAATGACACAGAGTTCTTAAATCAAATGGACCTAATAGATGTCTACAGAACGTTTCACCAAACACCAAAGAGTATATCGTCTTCTCAGCAACTCATGGAACCTTCTCCAAAATTGATCATATAGTCAGTCACAAAGCAAGCCTCAACAGATACAAAAAGACTAAAATAATCCCTTGTATCATATCAGACCACCATGGTATAAAACTAGACCTCAACAATAACAAAAATAACAAAACTTACACATCCATGGAAACTAAACAATTTTCTATTCAATGACATCTGCATCAGAGAGGAAATGAAGACAGAAATTAAGGACTTCCTAGTACTTAATGAAAATGAGGGTACAACTTACCCTAACATATGGAACACAATTAAAGCAGTGCTAAGAAGAAAGTTTATAGCATTAAGTACCTTCGTAAAGAAATCTGAGGCATCTCATACAAGCAACTTCAAGCATACCTGAAGCACTAGAAAAAAAGAAGGAAGCACACCCAAGAGGAGTAGACAGCTGGAAATAATCAAACTCAGAGCTGAAATCAATACATTAGAAACAAAGAGAACGATTCAAAGAATCAACAAAAAAAGAGTTGGTTCTTTGTAAAAATCAACAAGATAAACAAACCCTTAGCCAAATTAACAAAAAGGCAGAAGGGTACTCTCTAAATCAACAAAATCAGAAATGAAAAGGAGGACATAACAACAGACACTGAGGAAATCCAAGGAATCATTAGGTCCTATTTCAAAAGCCTATATGCAACCAAATTTGAAAATGTAAAGAAAATGGAAAATTTTCTTTCTAGATTCCATTTACCAAAGCTGAATCCAAATCAAGTAAATAAACTAAATAGTCCTATATTCCCTAAGGAAATAGAGGTTGTCATCAAAAGTAGCTCATCCAAAAAAATGCCCAGGGCCATATGGTTTCAGAGTAGGATTCTACCAGACTTTCAAAGAAGAGCTAACACCAATACTCATCAAAATATTCCACAAAATATAAACAGAAGGAACAATACTAACCTTATTCTATGAGGCCACAGTCACTTTGATACCTAAACTGCACAGAGACCCTATTAAGAAAGAGAACTTCAATCCAATCTCGCATATGAACATCGATACAAACATACTCAAAAGAAAAAAAAAAAAAAAAAAAAAAACACTTGCAAACCGAATCCAAGAACACATTAAAAATATCATCCAAAACAACCAAGTAGGCTTCATGCCAGGCATGCAGGGGTGGTTCAATATATAGAAATCTATCAATGTAATCCACCATATAAACAAAATGGAAAAAAAAAACATATGATGATCTCCTTAGATGCCAAAAAAGCATCTGACAAAACTCAATACCCATTCATGTTTAAAGTTAGGAGAGATCAGTGATACAAGGCACATACCTAAACATAGTACAAGCGATATTCACCAAACCTATAGGCATCAAACTAAATGGAGAGAAATTTAAAACAATCCCACTGAAATCAGGGACAAGGCAAGGCTGCCTACTCTCTCCTTATATCTTCACCATAGTTCTTGAAGTCTTAGCTAGAGCAATAATACAACTAAAGAAGATCAAATCAATACAAATTGAAAAGGAAGAATTCAAAGTATCACTATTTGCAGATGATATGATAGTGTATATGAGTGACCCCAAAAAATTCTACCAGAGAACTCTTTTAGGTGATAGACACCTTCAGCAAAGTGCCTAGATACAATTTTTTTGAGGATTTTTTTTATTAATTACACTTTATTCATTTTGTATCCCCCCATAAGCCCCTTCCTCCTCCCCTCCCAAACCCACCCTCCCTCCCCTTTCTGCATGCATGCCACTCCCCAAGTCCACTGATAGGGGAGGTTCTCCTTTCTGATCTTAGTCTATCAGTTCTCATCAAAAGTGGCTGCATTGTCCTCTACTGCGGCCTGGTAAGGCTGCTCCCCCCTCAGGGGGAAGTGATCAACGAGCAGGCCAATCAGATTATGTCAGAGGCAGTCCCTCTTCCCATTACTATGGAACCCACTTGGACACTGAACTGCCATGGGCTACACCTGTGCAGGGGTTCCAGGTCATCTCCACAAATAGTCCTTGGTTGGAGTATGAGTCTCTGGAAAGTTCCCTGTGTTCAAATTATCTTGTTCTGTTGCTCTACATGTGGAGTTCAAGTCCCCTCCAGCTCTTACTATTTGCCACTTCTTACATAAAATTCCATTCATTCTGCCCATCAGTTGGCCATCAGGCTCAGCATCTGCTTTGACGGTCTATACTGCAGAAGCTTTCAGAGGCCCTCTGTGGCAGATTTCAAGGTTGTTTCCTGTTTTCTTCCTTCTTGCTTTCAGAGGCCCTCTGTAGCAGGTTCTGAGGTTGTTTCCTATTTTCTTTTTCTTCTGATGTCCATCCTCTTTGCCTTTCAGGATGGGGATTGAACATTTTAGTTAGGGTCCTCTCTTTTGCTTAGTTTGTTTAGATGTACAGATTTTAGTGGGTTTATTCTATATTGTATGTTTATATGAGTGAGTATATACCATGCGTGTCTTTTTGCTTCTGGGACAACTCACTCAGGATGATCCTTTCAAGGTCCCACCATTTACCTGCAAATTTCATGATTTCCTTATTTTTCATTGCTGAGTAATACTCCATTGTATAGATGGACCACAGTTTCTGCATCCATTCTTCAGTGGAGGAGCATCTGGGTTGTTTCCAGCTTCTGGCTATTACAAATAAAGCTGCTACAAACATGGTTGAGCAAATGTCCATTTTGTGTACTTGCGCCTCTTTTGGGTATATGCCTAGGAGTGGTATGGCTGGATCTTGAGTAAGTGCTATTCCTAGTTGTCTGAGAAAGTGCCAGATTGATTTCCAGAGTGGTTGTACCAGTTTACATTCTCACCAGCAGTGGAGAAGGGTTCCCCTTTCTCCAGAACCTATCCAGCATGTGTTGTCCCTTGAGTTTTTCATCTTGGCCATTCTGATGGGTGTAAGGTGAAATCTCAGGGTTGTTTTGATTTGCATTTCCCTAATGGCTAATGAGGTTGAGCATTTCTGTAAGTGCTTCTCTGCCATTCAATATTCCTCTACAGAGAATTCTCTCTTTAGCTCTGTTCCCCATTTTTTAAGTGGATTACTTGGTTTATTGCTTTTCAGCTTGTTTAGTTCTTTATATATACTGCATATGAGTCCTCTGTCAGATAAAGGGTTGGTGATGATTCTTTCCCAATCTGTAGGCAGTCGCTTTGTTTTGATGATGGTGTCCTTTGCTTTACAGAAGCTTTTCAATTTCATGAGGTCCCATTTATTGATTGTTGCTCTTAGAGCTGTGCTGTTGGTGTTCTGTTCAGGAAGTTTTCTCCTGTACCAATGAGTTCTAGGGTATTCCCCACTTTTTTTTCTAGCCGATTTAATGTGTCTGGTTTTATGTTGAGGTCTTTGATCCACTTGGACTTCAGTTTTGTGCAGGGTCATAAATATGGATCTATTTTCATTTTTCTACATGTAGATATCCAGTTGGACCAGCACCATTTGTTGAAGATGCTATCATTTTTCCATTGTATGGTTTTGGCATCTTTGTCAAAAATCAAGTGTCTGTAAGTGTGTGGGTTTATTTCTGGGTCTTCTGTTCGATTCCATTGATCCACCATTCTGTTTCTATGCCAGTACCATGCAGTTTTTATAACTGTTGTTCTATAGTACAGCTTGAGATCAGGGATGGAGATACCTCCAGAAGATCTTTTATTGTAGAGGATTGTTTTAGCAATTCTTGGTTTCTTGTTATTCTATACGAAGTTGAGAATTTTTCTTTCCAGGTCTGTAAAGAATTGTGTTGGCAATTTGAGGTAATTGCATTAAATCTGTAGATTGCTTTTGGTAAGATGGCCATTTTTACTATGTTAATCCTGCCAAGCCATGAGCATGGGAGATCTTTCCATCTTCTCATATCTTCCTCTAATTCTTTCTTCAGAGACTTGAAATTTTTTTCATACAAGTCTTTGACTTGCTTGGTTAGGGTTACACCAAGGTACTTTATGTCATTTGTGGCTATTTTGAATGGTGTTGTTTCTCTAATTTCTTTCTCAGCCCTTTTGTCTTTTGTATACAGGATTGCTACTGATTTTTTTGAGTTAATTTAAATCTGTTAGAAGAAAAAGTGGGAACAGCCTAGAACTCATTGGCACAGGAGACAACTTTCTGAACAGAACACCAACAGCACAGGCTCTAAGAGCAACAATCAATAAATGGGACCTCATGAAACTGAACAGCTTCTGTAAAGCAAAGGACACTGTCATCAAAACAAAATGCCTGACTACAGATTGGGAAAGAATCTTCACTAACCCTTTATCTGACAGAGGACTAATATCGAGTATATACAAAGAACTAAAGAAGCTGAAAAGCAGCAAACCAAGTAATCCAATTAAAAAATGGGGAACAGAGCTAAACAGAGAATTCTCGACAGAGGAATATCGAATGGCAGAAAAACACTTAAAGAAATGCTCATCCTCATTAGCCATCAGGGAAATGCAAATCAAAACGACCCTGAGATATCACCTTACACCCATCAGAATGGCTAAAATGAAAAACTCAAGGGACAACACATGCTGGAGAGGTTGTGGAGAAAGGGGAACCCTCCTCCACTGCTGGTGAGAATGTAAACTTGTACAACCACTTCTGAAGTCGATCTGGGCTTTCCCAGACAATTAGGAATAGTGCTTCCTCAATACCCAGCTATACCACTGCTAGGTATATACCCAAAGTTTGCTCAAGTACACAAAAGGGATATTTGCTCAACCATGTTTATAGCAGCTTTATTTGTAATAGCCAGAACCTGGAAACAACCCAGATGTCCATCAACGGAGGAATGGGTACAGAAATTGTGGTATTTTTACACAATGGAATACTACTCAGCAATCAAAAAGGAGGAAATCATGAAATTTGCAGGCAAATGGTGGGATCTAGAAAAGATCATCTTGAGTGAATTATCCCAGAAGGAGAAAGACAAACACGGTATATACTGACTTATATAGACCTATAAGATATAATAAACATAATGAAATCTAAACACCTAAAAAAGATAATCAAGAGACCGGACATGGGGTAAGATTATCAATCCTCGTTTTGAAAGACAGATGGGATACGCATTGAACATTGACAGGAGTTTACTGAGCGCATTGGAAAGACTCTAACTAGCAGTGTTTTCAAAGCAAAGACTCATGACCAAACCTTTGGCAGAGTACAGGGAATCATAAGAAAGAAGGGGTGTTAGACTGATGAGAAAATGATAGGAGCTCCACAAGGACCAAAGATATCTGGGCACAGGGTCTTTTCTGAGACTGACATGCAACCAAGGACCATGTATGAATGTAAACTAGAACCTCTGCTCAGATGTAGCCTGTGGTAGCTCAGTAACCAATTGGTTTCCCATAGTGAGGGGAACAAGGACTCTTTCTAACAGGAACTCAACGGCTGGCTCTTTGGCCTCCCCACCCCCCAAGGGATGAGCAGTCCTGTTAGGCCACAGAGGAGAGCTTTGCAGCCAGTCTTGAAGATACCTGATAAAACAGGATCAGATGAATGGGGAGGAGGTCCCCCCTATCAGTGGACTTGGCAAGGTGGAGATGAGGGAGGGAGGGAGGGACTGGGAGGGAATGAGGGATCGGGACACGGCTGGGGTACAGAGTTAATAAAATGTAACTGATAAGAAAAAAATAAAATACAAAAAAAATTATAATTTTTTATCCGGCCACTTTGCTGAAGGTGTATATCAGCTGTAGGAGTTCCCTGGTAGAGTTTTTGGGGTCACTCATGTATACTATCATATCATCTGCAAATAGTGATAATTTGACTTCTTCCTTTCCCATCTGTATCCCCTTGATCTCCTTCAACTGACTTACTGCTCTAGCAAGGACTTCCAGCACTATGTTGAAGTGATATGGAGAGATTGGTCAGCCTTGTCTTGTCCCTGATTTCAGTGGGATTGCTTTAAGTTTCTCCGTTCAGTTTGATGTTGGCTATAGGCTTGCTGTATATCGCCTTTACTATGTTTAGATATGTGCCTTGTATCCCTGATCTCTCCAGTACTTTAAACATGAATGGATGTTGGATTTTGTCAAATGCCTTTTCAGCATCTAGGGAGAATATCATGTGTTTTTTTTCTTTCAGTTTGTTAATATGGTGGATCACATTGATGGATTTCCGTATATTGAACCACCCCTGCATGCTTGGGATGAAGCCTACTTGGTCATAGTGGATAATATCTTTGATGTTTTCTTGGATTCAGTTTGCAAGTATTTTGTTAAGTATTTTTGCATCAATGTTCATAAGGGAGATTGGCCTGAAATTCGCTTTCTTTGTTGAGCCTTTGTGAGGTTTAGGTACCAAGGTGATTGTGACTTAATAGAATGAGTTTGGTAATGTTCCTTCTGTTTCTATTTTGTGGAATAGTTTGAAGAGAAATGGAGTTAGCTCTTCTTTGAAGGTCTGGTAGAATTCTGCGCTGAAGCCATCTGGTCCTTGGCTTTTTTTGGATGGGAGACTTTTGATGACTGCTTCTATTTCTTTGGGGGATATAGGACTATTTACTTGATTTACCTGGTCCTGATTCATCTTTGGTAAGTCAAATCAATCAAGAAAATTGTCCATTTCATTTAGATTTTCAAATATTGTTGAGTATAGACTTTTGAAGTAAGTCCTAATGGTTGTTTGGATTTCCTCAGTGTCTGTAGTTATGTCCCCCTTTTCATTTCTGATTTTGTTGATTTGGGTGGTGTCTCTCTGCCTTTTAGTTAGCTTGGCTAAGGGTTTGTCTATCTTATTGATTTTCTCAAAGAACCAGCTCTTGGTTTCATTGATTCTTTGAATTGTTTTATTTGTTTCTAATTGATTGATTTCAGCCCTGCATTTGATTATTTCCAGGCATCTACTCCTTTTTGGTGTGTCTGCTTCTTCTTTTTCTAGGGTTTTTAAGTGGGCCATTAAGTTGCTTGAATGAGCTGTCTCGAATTTCTTCTTGAAGGCACT
>NW_026590552.1:1800512-1825304 GCF_907164565.1 Psammomys obesus | reverse complement strand
GAACCAGCTCTTGGTTTCATTGATTCTTTGAATTGTTTTATTTGTTTCTAATTGATTGATTTCAGCCCTGAGTTTGATTATTTCCAGCCGTCTACTCCTTTTTGGTGTGTCTGCTTCTTCTTTTTCTAGGGTTTTTAAGTGGGCCATTAAGTTGCTTGAATGAGCTGTCTCGAATTTCTTCTTGAAGGCACTTAGTGCTATGAACTTTCCTCTTAGCACTGCTTTCATTGTGTCCCACAAGTTTGGGTATGTTGTGTCTTCATTTTCATTGAGTTCTAGAAAGGCTTTAATTTCTTTCTTTATTTCTTCCCTGACCCAGCTGTCATTTAGTAACAAGTTGTTCAGTTTCCATGTGTGTTGGCTTTTTGCTATTTCTGTTGTTGTTGAAGTCCAGCTTTATTCCATGGTGATCAGACAGGATACAAGGGATTATTTCATTCTTCTTGTATCTGTTGAGGCTTGCTTTGGGACCAACTGTATGGTCTATTTTGGAGAAGGTTCCATGAGGTGCTGAGAAGATGGTAAATTCTTTTGTGTTTGGGTGTAAAGTTCTGTAAATGTCTGTGAGGTCCATTTGTTTCATGACCTTTATCAGAGATATTGTTTCTTTGTTTAATTTCTGTTTTGTTGACCTGTCCTTTGTTGAGAGTGGGGTGTTGAAGTCTCCCACTATTAATGTGTGGGGATCTATATGTGGTTTAAATTTTATCAATGTTTCTTTTACAAATGTGGGTGCTCTTGTATTTGGGGCATAGATGTTCAGGATTGTGATGTCTTCCTGGTGAATTTTTCCCTTGATGAGTATGAAGTCTCCTTCCTCATCTCTTTTTTTTTTATTTTTGGTTGAAAGTCTATTTTATCAGATATTAGAATGGCTACTCCTGCTTGTTTTTTGGGTCCATTTGCTTGGAAAGTCGTCTTCCAACCTTTTACCTTCAGGTAATGTATATCTTTGTGTCTTAGGTGTGTTTCTTGTATGCAACAGATTGCTCGGTTTTGTTTACGTATCCATTCTGTTAATCTGTGTCTTTTTACTGGAGAGTTGAGTCCATTGATGTTGAGAGAGATTAATGACCAGTGGCTCTTAGATCCTTTGATATTGATGTTGGCTGTGTTCATAAGGTTGTGTGCTTGGTTGCTTTTTGTTTTGCTGTAGTAAGGTTAATTATTTCCTGTGTTTTCTTGACAGAAGCTAATTTTCTTGGGTTGTATTTTCCCTTCCAGTGTCTTCTGTAATGCTGGATTTGTGTGTAGGTATTGTTGAAATTTGTTTTTGTCATTGAATATCTTGTTTTTTTTCCGTCTATGAGGACTGAGAGTTTTGCAGGGTATAGTAGCCTCGGTTGACATTTGTGTTCTCTTAGGGTCTGCATGATATCTGTCCAGGGCCTTCTGGCTTTCATAGTTTCTGTTGAAAATTCAGGTGTGATTCTAATGGGTTTGCCGTTGTATGTTACTTGGCCTTATTCCCTTGCTGCTTTTAGTATTTTTTCTTTGTTCTGTATACTTACTGTTTTGATTATTATGTGACGGGAGGATTTTCTTTTCTGGTCAAATTTGTTGGGTGTTCTGTAGGCCTCATGTATCCTTATTGGCTTTTCCTTTAACTTGGCGAAATTTTCTTCAATGATTTTGTTGAAAATATTTTCTGAGCCTTGGAGAAGGGAGTCTTCTTTTTCCTCTATTCCTATTATTCTTAGGTTTTGTCTTTTCATATTGTCTTGGTTTTCTTGGACGGTCTGTGTCAGGAATTTTTTGGATTTAACATTTTCTTTGACAGATACATCGATTTCTTCCATTGTATCTTCTACACCTGACATTCTTTCTTCCATTTCTTGTATTCTGTTGGTTATGCTTACCTCTGTAGTTCCTGTTTTCTTCCCTAAATTCTTCCTCTCCATTATTTCCTCCATTTGTGTTTTCTTTAATTTTTCTAGTTCTATCTTCAGGTCTTGAGTTGTTTTGTTTACTTCCTTCACCTGTTTGCTTGTATTTTCCTCTTTTTCTTTTAGTTCCTTCAACTCTGTCTCTTTTATTTCTTTCAGTGATTTAATTATTTCTTCTCTGAAGGCCACAAGCTGTTTGACTGCATCTTCCCGTATTTCTTCACGGACGGCCATAATCTGCTTGTCTTTATCTTCCTCCATTTCTTTCCGGAATACCATGATCTGTTTGGTTTTATCTTCCTCTAATTCTTTACGTATTTTATTTGTTTCCTCTATTATCCTCTTCATCAACATAGATGTAAGGTCATCTTCTTGATTTTCTATTATGCTGCATTGTTCCGGGTTCTGGAGATGCCATATTGCTCTGTCTTTTGTTGGTTGAGCTTTTAAGCTGACCTCTACCCATTGGGCTGATTTAGGTGTTGGCTGTTAGTTTCTGTGCTTCCTGGAGTCCTGAGGTAGGGAGTATCCCCTTGGCCGAAAGCTGATTTTTCCTGAAGAAGTCCTTCTCTGCTTTTTGGTTATGGTCACTGTATGGTCAGTGTTTCTCAGGAGTTGCCACTGTTCACCTCAGGTTTATAGCCCTGAGTAGTAGCTGTGGTCTATGTTAGGCGGGGGGGGGGGGGAATCTCCTCTTACCCATAGAATTTCTAAAGACAGCTGCCCCACTGCTGGGTTTCTTATTATAAATTTAGTGTGCTGCTACTCACTAAATTTCCATGTACAGTCCTCTTAAAGAAACTGCTGATTCCCTAGCTGTGGGGTTTTCTCCCACCAGTGAAACTCAGTCTGTTATCCTGGGGCGCACAGTTCTGTCCGGGAAAGTGGGAGGTGCACTCAGTAAGTCTCTGGGCCAGAGGCTGATTGCTCTGCTCTGGACCTGGAGAATCTGCACCTAGGTTGAGTTGGTGCCTGGGGGCACTGCTCTGGTCTGGAGGCTGGGTGCCTTACTCTGGACCAGAAGCTGTGTGTCTCTGTCTGGGATGGCAGCTGCAGGCACTGCTCTGGTCCAGACGCTGTGGGTGCAGCCCTCTTGGAGGACCAGGGATTCCCACAGTTTTGACAGTCTAGCTAGGGATAACTGGTTAATCCTTGGCACAGTATCTGAGGGCTGCTGTAATGGCTCTCTGGCTTTTGTAGGTCTGAGGATGCAGCTGTGTGTCCCAGTGCCCTAGGGGAACTCAAAAATGGAGGCAGAGCACAGCGCTCCTGCCTGCATTAGAGCCTAGAGTCTGTGTGATTCCAGGAAGTGTTTTGGTGTTGGTGTCCTAAGCGTTAGAGCTGATGATCCCCTCCGCTGGGGGTTTCCTCCTGCCGGAGACACGCAGTCTTTGCTTTGGGGACCACTGTTCTGTCTGGGGTGGCGAGTAGAACCCACAGGCACAGATGCCCGCTTGTGGCTCTGCTTTTCTGGCCTTTCGGAGCTTTGGCTGCTGCCTAAACTGGGTAATTTTCCCTAGTCTCTTTCCAGGTAGGGGTGTCAGGTGGGTGCTCTGAGATCAGACCAGTCGTTTCCCTCCCTGTGGGTTTGCACCTGCCAGTGAAATGCAGTCTCTGGTGCCTGGTGCCCTGGTGCCCACAGTTCTATCTGAGGTGGCGAATCAGGTCTGCAGTCAAGGCTCCGTGCAGGCGCCTGGGTCCCAGCTCTGGGTATGGGCTGGCTCTTGGGTTGCCCCCGGAACCCGAGTCTTTTCCAGGGGATGTCTGGGTAACCTGGGTAACCTGAGGTCGGTCCCAATCGTTTCCTGCTCCATGGGGTTATCTCTCGACTGGGAAATCCAGTCTATGGTGTTTTGGGCCCACAGTTCAGTCTGGGACCGTGACCAGATTACGCTGGGGTGTAGCTCTGGGCTGGCGACCAAGCGCCTGGAGGAACCGGGATCTCTTCTGCAGTTTAGCCGGGTGAGTTAAAGCTGATTGAATCCCCCACTGTGGGGTATTCTCTCACCTGTGAAACACAATCCCTTTTGTTTTATGGCCGCGAGTTCTGATTGCTGGTCACTGTGCCAATCCTGCTGTGCTGCTGGTCAGAATGAGAGTCCTCCCGGCGCCACCATCTTGCCCCGCCTCTAGATACAAAATTTAGTAAAAAAAAAAAATCTGAAGCCTTCTTGTATACAAAAGACAAACGTGCTGATAAAGAAATTAGTGAAACAACACCCTTCACAGTAATGACAAATAACATAAAGAGCCTTGGTGTAAGTCTAACCAAGCAAGTCAAAGTCCTGAATGAAAAAAAAAAACATCTTCAACTGTATGAAGAAAGAAATTGAAGAAGATATCAGAAAGTGGAAAGATATCCCATGCTCATAAATCAGTAGGTTTAACATAGTGAAAATGGCTATCCAACCAAAAGCAATCTACAGATTCATTGCAATTCCCATCAAAATACCAACACAATTTTTTTTAACAGACATTGAAAGGACAATTCTCTATTTCATATGGAAAACAAAACCCAAAATAGCTAAAATGATAAAAGATCCTGTAATAAAAGATCTGGAGAAATATCCATCTCAGACCTCAAGCTATACTATACAGCATTAGTAATAAAAACGGTAGGTATGGTACTCACATAGAAACAGACCAGTGGATCAAGGGAATCTAATAGAAGACCCAGAAATAAACACTGTCACCTATGAAAACTTAATTATTGACAAAGAACCCAAAACCATACAATGGGAAAAAGACAGCATCTTCAACAAATGGTGCGGTCTAAACAGAAAATTCCCTGTAGAGGAATATAGAATGGCAGAGAAACACTTAAAGAAATGCTCAATATCCTTAGCTATCAGAGAGATGCAAATCATAACGAACCTGAGATTTCACTTTATACCCATCAAAATGGCTAAAATAAAAAACTCAAGTGACACCACATGCTGGCGAGGTTGTGGAGAAAGGGGAACCTTCCTCCATTGCTGGTGGGAATGTAAACTGGTACAACCACTTTGGAAATCTATCTGGCCCTTTCTCAGACAATTAGGAATAGTGCTTCCTCAAGACCCAGCTATACTACTCCTAGGCATACACCCAAAATATCCTCAAGTACACAACAAGGACATTTGTTCAACCATGTTTGTAGCAGCTTTATTTGTAATAGCCAGAACCCTGAAGCAACCCAGATGTCCATCAATGAAGGAATGGATACAGAAATTGTGGTATTCTTACACAATGGAATACTACTCAGCAATCAAAAACAATGAAATCATGAAGTTGGCAGGCAAATGGTGGGATCTAGCAAAGATCATTCTGAGTGAGGTATCCCAGAAGGAGAAAGGCACACAAGGTATATACTCATTTATATAGACCTATAAGATATGATAAACATAATGAAATTTATACACCTAAAGAAGACAAACAAGAAAGAGGACACAGGGAAAGATGATCAATCCTCACTTAGAAAGACAAATGGGATGGGCATTGGAAGTAGGATAAAACAAGTAACAGTACCAGAGGCTACAGCAGAGGGTCCTTGAAAGATTCTACCTAGCAGTGTATCAAAGCAGATACTAAGACTCATAACCAAACCTTTGGCAGATTGCAGGGAATCATACGAAAGAAGGGGGAGTTAGTAGGACATGGTAGGGATAGGAGCTCCATAAAGACTAAATATATCTGGGTACAGGGGTCATTTCTGGTACTGATACTCCACTAAGGACCATGTATAGACATAACCTAGAACCTCTGCTCAGACGTAGCCCGTGGTAGCTCAGTAATCAATTGGTTTCCCATAGTAAGCGCAACAGGCAATATTTCTGACATGAACTCAATGGCGGGCTCTTTGATATCCCCCCTCCCAAGGGAGGAGAAGCCTTGCTAGGCCACAGAGGAGGACTTTGCAGCCAGTCCTGAAGATACCTGATAAAACAGGATCAGATGAAAGGGGAGGAGGTCCTTCCCAATCATTGGACTTGGAAAAGGGCAGGGAGGAGATGAGGGAGGGAGGGAGGGTTTGGGAGGGAATGAGAGAGCAGATACAGCTGGGATACAGAGATAATAAAATGTAACTAATAATAAAAAAAATTTAAAAAAAAGAAACAAAAAAAAATTGAACAACTAACTCTAAAGACTGATGAGAAAAGATAAAATCCCATGGTTAAATGTGCACACATGTACACCTTGGGTATGCTGCAGTTTATATTGTCTAATAGTCAAAATAATGATGACCATGGCTCAGCATTAAATGGAGAAGCATCAATTTATTAATCTAGATAACGGTTGAGCAAAAGCATTGGCCTAATAACAGATACCTAATTTAATTGGCTATGAACAGAGAACCTACTTCTTCATGCTTCTAAGCACTCTGGAAATTAAAGCTAAAGATTAGGTACCTTCAGATCCAGTTTTAAGACACAGGGGGTGTATCCTTGCCAAGCCATGAAGGAAAATGATGCAGCCATCCTTGTTGAGATCTGATAAGCTAGGGTCAGAGAGAAGGGGAGCAGGTCCTCCCCTATCATGGGAATATGGAAAGGGCATAGGGGGAGAAGTGGGAGGGTGAGTTTTATTGTGAGGAGATGAGAAAGGGGCCTGCAGCAGGGATACAAAGTGAATAAATTGAATCAAGAAATATATAAATAACATTTTTTAAAAGGCCAAGTTTTCTTATTTCAATTTCGATTAGTGCAATAAAAATATTCAGACTGGGTATTTTTTGGCAGTTGTCTCTAAGGGGGAGAATGTTGTACAGAGGTAATGCTCAGCAGCAGCCCACTCCTTTCAAACTTCTCATGACAGGTATAACCTAAGGGACTAGGGATAGCAAGCAGAGTGGTCAAGCAGCTGAATTGTATTTTGATTAAAACCAAGGCTCCAATGGGACCTGCAGGTGTTCTTGAACTGTGTTGGCCTTCAGAATTGTTCCCATTTTGAGGCAAGAGAACTAGGTTCTTGCTTGTCTGTGTCAATCAGTCATTGACACAGGTGTTCTTCTCTGAAAGACATTCCCTCTGTCTTGGAATTCTGGGGTGGAAGGTAAGCAAGTACCTGAGGTGAACACAGCTGTGAGACATCAGCACCCTCTATTCCTGATAGCTGGAGTGTGGATTGCCTGAGACTAACACAGGGTGTGATCAGGATGTTTTAGTATGGAGTATAAGCATCTGCAAGCCGAGAAGGCCCTAAAAGTTGCAAGCTAGGATGGAGACATTGAATTGCTTTAGAGAAATGACTAGAGCCTGGACAATTTAGGAAGAGTATGCAAGAACTAATGCCACTAAAAATACTTCGAAGGGCTGGCACCTGCCAGGTAAGGAAACAGAAATGAATACAGCCTGTTCAAGCAGCGAAGAGAATGAGTAATTATCTACTGCTTTCCCTGAGAGGTATTTGGAAATGTGTTGAGGCTGTTATGTTACCACAATGATGAAGAAAACTACAAAGTGATGAATGGTTGTACAAAATAAAGAACCGTATCAGATCAAATATGAATAATAAATCTAGAAATAAATTTAGAAACACTGTGATTTAAATAATATGCTTACTCACCAGGACATTTTTTTTTGAAAAGGGAAAGGGTGCTATTAATAATGGTGTCAAGATAATAGGTGAAACTATAGCTATGTAAGCTCACACAGGTAAAAGGGATAATTGAAATCAACAACATGGGGCAGGGTATGAGTTATAACTTGAATAAATGTTTGGAGCCCACAATTGTTACATCCACTTTAAAAAGAAGTTGTCATTGTCTTCCTAAGGACAATGACAAGATTTCTATCTTAATAACGTGTTCAGTGCTTACATGGATAGGAATTGTTGCACTAGCAACCTCAACCATGGTGATGATAAAAGTTTTCCCATGGTATGATGATGTGCAATGGCTTTAGTGTCATGGTGCACAGAGAAACGGATTCACTGTAGGACATCTTCACTTAACTTCAGGAGGTTGAACAGGCCTCAGTTGGCCACACCCAACATTGTGACCTTAGATTCAGCCTAGGGAATTTTAGAACAAAACCAAGAGCTATCAGAGTAAACTTAATCCGTAGGTCTTTTTTTATTGTTTTGCAGGGAAGGGATTGGATTCAAAGCCTCAGCCAAGTTAGGCAAGTGCTCTATCATGGAGACAGATACCTACTTACAGTCAAGGCTTTCACTACATTTACATTTAATTTATGAGCCATCTATGTTTGCTTAAAGAAAAATAGTTGCAGTAACTTGGCACATTTCCAGATTAGATAAGTCTTGAGTTCTAATTTTTATGATATGTATCTCCTTATATGTGC
Source organism: Psammomys obesus (assembly GCF_907164565.1). Lineage (NCBI taxonomy): Eukaryota > Metazoa > Chordata > Mammalia > Rodentia > Muridae > Psammomys > Psammomys obesus. Next base: position 1,817,137 of record NW_026590552.1, on the reverse strand, counting down.
TTTCAGAATGAACCATATTAAAAAAAATAACTGGACCCAGGTCTTACCTTAGTTAGCACTGGCACATTCAGAGAACTTAAACAACTTTGTTTCTATTCACTTGAATTGGCTAATTTGGTTGGTGGAGGAACTCTTTCCTGTCAGACATCAGAGGCTTAAAAATAAAGCACATTAAATGTATACTGCACATCAGAACAAAGAAATATAGATTTCTCAATTTGGATTGTTTAGCTACAGAAAAGTACTTATTTCATAAAAAACTGTCTATATTTATTCATGGAAAATAATATTTGTATGTTGAACCTATTTATTTAGGAAAAATGTTTTAAAATGTATACCAAGTAGTGGATTCTCACAGACCCTGCCTTACCTAAGATATTATTGAGTAAAACTAAAACTGGATAGACAAGCATTACCTGCTTCTTAGTATGATATCCTGAAAAAACATCACTTGCGTAGTGTTCCAGCCAAAATGCATACCCTGAATCTAATCCTGAAGACACATCCGGCAAACACAAAATCAGATACATCCTACAGAGTAACTAGTTTGTGCTTATAAAAATGTAAAAGTCTTTAAGACAGATAAGACAGAAAAACTGGTCCAGATCAAAGGAGATTAAAGAGACATGACACCTAAATGTCATGAAATTGTGGAGTAGCTCCCAGGCCAGGGAAAAATACAGAATAATAAAAGATATGAACAAAAGTGACATTTGGATATAAGTGGTGAAGTCAATGATAGCATTGTGTTTGATGTTAAATGTCTTTGCATCAATGAGTGTACTATGGTTATGCAACAGAATGGTGAAGCTTTTACAAAATACGGACAAGAAGTATTTCGGTATAAAGAGGTTCTTTTTTTTCTTTTTTTTAAATTTTATTTTTTTCTTATCAGTTACATTTTATTAACTCTGTATCCTAGCCGTATCCTGCTCCCTCATTCCCTCCCAATCCCACCCTCCCTCCCTCATCTCCACCGTGCTCCTTTCCAAGTCCACTGATAAGGGGGATCTCCTCCCCATTCATCCGATCCTGTTTTATCAGGTTTCTTCAGGACTGGCTGCAAAACCCTCCTCTGTGGCCTAATAGGACTGCTCCTCCCTTGGGGGATGGGGAGGTCAAAGAGCCAGCCATTGAGTTCCTGTTAGAAATAGTCCTTGTTCCCCTCACTATGGGAAACCAATTGGTTACTGAGCTACCACAGGCTACATCTGAGCTGAGGTTTTAGGTTATATCCATACATGGTCCTTGGTTGAATGTCAGTCTAAAGAGGTTCTTTTTGAATCAGTTGTAGTTATCTCAAAATGGTGTGTGTGTTTGTGTATGTGTGAGGGAGAGAGAGATCTCATATGCAACAAAAGAATCATAAAGTACACAGTGAAAATGTAAACAATTGATTCATCTAAATTAAAGATTTCATGAGGGTCCTTGGTACTGTTGTTTCCACTTTTCTTATCTTCAAATTATTTATAAATAAACTTAACAGAGGAGCTAAATACTTATCCAAATATATATAAAATACTCATGTGGGTATAAAGTTAGGCCTTGAGAGTTACTATAGTCTTTTCTGTACATGAAATCCAGCCTCAAACATCACAAGCTTCCTATATCACAATAGGTATTGTATTTGTTATGGATTGTCTGGAATGTGTCACATTATCAATCTATGCAATAACAACACCTTGAAATTCTAGGGGCATTGAATGAGTTTGTGGTTTTGACTCCCATGGTTTTGCTACTGTGCAAAATCTTTGAATTCATTTTCCACTTAATTTGAAGGAAAAAAAAAAACCTTTCCATGTGTGCAAGTGCCTACCTATGTAGAACACTAAAATGTAGGGTAATCCCATCACAGTTCTGCAGAACACATGCAATAGTTTTCCTGCTTTCTTCCAGACACACATTTTGCTTGCTGGTGCACAATCTGTACCAGCTTGATTTGTTTTGATTTTTAACTTTATTAATTCTGTACCATTAAGCATGTGCAAAGAATAGAATGGAAAGCCAATTGCAGTCCTTAGAGTCATCCATACATTTTTTTCAGATAGGCAAAGATTTGAAAAGTCCTCAGTTATTAACAGCCAGTCTGAGTATTGTAGAAAAGGCATGTTTCGATAGTGGGGGAGGGCTACATCAATAGACTGACAATTATTCTTAGTATATGATCTATATACTCTTTCAATGCCACAGTCAGGTGGTATCATTACTCTATACCCCACTACAAGTTAGCAAGTAATTCATTTTTGTTTTAAAGTAAGTGATTCTTATTAGAGTTGCCACCCTCATATCACTCATGAGTCGCACCATTTACTATTTTCTTTTTAAAAACAATTTACTTTATTTTATGTGCATTGGTGTTTTGCCTACATGTATTTCTGTGTGAAAGTTTCAGATCCTGGAAGTAACAAACAGTTCTGAGTTGCCATGTGGTTGCTGTCAGTTGAACCCAAGTCCTTTGAAAGAGCATTCAGTCCTCTTAACCACTGAGTCATCTCTACAGACCCTCCTATCATTGGAATAGGCTGTCCCTTTTATTCAATCACACACAAATATCTGACCTCTGTTGGGGGAATCTCACCAACATAACTGGTGGGAGGCCAAAGTCTAGAAGGCACTGCATTGTTATGCATTTCCCTGCAGTCTTCATTGCTAGAATAAAACAGGATCAGATGAATGGGGAGGAGGTCCCCCCTATCAGTGGACTTGGAAAGGGGCACGTTGGAGATGAGGGAGGGAGGGAGGGACTGGGAGGGAATGAGGGATTGGGACATGGCTGGGATACAGAGTTAATAAAATGTAACTGATAAGAAAAAAATAAAATTAAAAAAAAAAGAAGCACAGCAGGACATAGGATGAGGAAAAGAGTTTTAGTCTGGTGGTGGCCATAACCATGTTTGCAGAATCCTCCTAAGAATTCTTTCTTAGATATCATTTATGGCTCCTCATCTACTGTTCACGAACTTAGAAGTCTTGTACAAGTAACAAAAACTACTGAGAGGATGAAAATCTCATGAGAAGCAAGGGGCAAATCTATTTATTTTTCTTTATTAGTATTTATTTCAATTTATTTCACTTTGTATTCTAGCTGTAGCCCCCTCCCTCATCTCCTCCTGGTCACACCCTCCCTCCCTCTTCCCCATTCCCAATATTCCTCCCCTAGTCCACTAATAGGGGAGGTCCTTCTAGCCTATCAGGTCTCATCAGGACTGTCTGGATCCTCTTTCTCTGTGGCCTACATAGGCCACCTCACCAGGGGAAGGTAATCAAAGAGTCCACCACTGAGTAGAGGTCAGAGAGAGCCCCTGCTCCCCTTACTAGCAAACTTACTTGGAGACTGAGTTGCCTATGAGCTATATCTGAACCAGTGGTCTAGGTCCTCTCCATGCATGGTCCTTGGTTGATTCATCACTCTCTGCAGGACACTTTGAGCCCAGATATTTTGGTTCTGTTGGTCTCCTTGTGGAGCTCCTGTCCACTTCTATCTCCCCCTTTTCCCATAAGATTCCCTGCACTCTGTGCAAAGTTTGGCTATGAGTCTCAGCATCTGCTTTGTTACCCTGATGTGTAGAGACTTTCAGAGGCCCCTCTGGAAGGCTCCTGTCCTGTTCCATGTCTTCTACTTCTGATATCCATCCTGTTTGCCCTTCTGAATGAGGATTAAGCCTCTTCCCTAGGGTCCTCCTTATTGTTTAGATCTTTAAGACTATAGATTTTAGTGTGTTTATCCCATATTATATGGCTAATATCTACTTTTAAGTGAGTATATACCATGTGTGTCTTTCTGGGTCTGGGTTACCTCACGATGATCTTTTCTAGCTCCATCCATTTGACTGCAAATTTCATGATTTCCTTGTTTTTAATTGTTCAGAGTGTTAATATCCAGAATATACAAAAAACTCAAGAAGTTACACATCAATAAATCAAGTAATCCAATTAAAAATGGGGTACAGAGCTAAATGGAGAATTCTCTATAGAATATTGAATGGCAGAGAAACACTTAAAGAAATACTCAACATCCTTAGTCATCGGGAAATGCAAATCCAAACGACCTTGAGATTTCACCTTACACCCATCAGAATGGCTAAGGTTAAAAATCAAGTGACAATATGTGCTGGAAAGGATGTAAATAAAGGGGAACCATCCTCCATTGCTAGTGGGAATGTAAACTTGTACAACAAGCATTTTGTAAATCAATCTGCTCCCTTCTCAGAAAATTCGGAATAGTGCTACCTCAAGGTTCACCCATACCTCTCCTAGGCATATATCCTAAAGATGTTCAGCCATACAACAAGGACATTTGCTCAAATATGTTCATAGTAGCATTATTCATAACAGACAGAATCTGGGAAAAAACTAGATGTCCCTCAACTGAAGAATGGATACAGAAATTGTGGTATATTTACACATGCCTAGATTTTTAATGAATCTTTTTTTTTAGTGTCATCTAACCTCTTCACTCAATGGTTCTCTTTTCCCAAATAGTCCTCCTGATTTTATGTCACTGACATATATATGTGTGTAGTTAATGCAGATTCTATTCATGTCTTGTATATGTGCATAGCGTGTATATATTGCATGTATATAGTATGTGTATATTCTTAAGAGTTTTCAAACACATACAGATATGTTACATGTTTAGAAATAAATAAATCAGGGCATGAGTTTGTGGTTATAGCAAGTTCAGAGGCTAATAAACGATGGATTACTTCAACCCAGGAGTTCAAGGCCAGCCTAGGCAACATTCCCAAAGGAAGAAGCACAGAAAAATAAATGAAGTAACTAAAAAGAACAAATAAATTACTACAGTCCAACCAACAGGGTTTTTTTTAAACATAACTGCGTGCTTTATTGAGATACACAGTAAAGCAGTAATATAATACAATAGTAAGGCATATATTTGGTGAAGTCTGATCTGTTGTGCAGCAAAACTGAAGTTTAAAAAAATAATTAGTAAATGTTACAGTTTTGATGTTAAAACACAATATATTATGATACTCAAGTATGAATCCAGTACCTGGAAACAATGATGATACATGCCATGTGATGACTATGCTTCAGTTACATTGATTATGATTTACAATTTAATATTTGTGGTTATAAAGAATATGAAATGATGTCCAAATTATGCTTAAAATCAGCAATAAAGCTCTCAGTTTTTATTCAAATATTTGACAGATTCACTGCAGAACTAATATCTAAAAGATAAAATAAAAAGATTAAAACAAAATTATGCACTCTATCTACCTCAGATTTTAGAATGAAACTTAAAACTTCTTAGTAGCATGTAAAGGAACCCCTTGTTTTAAATCTTGGCGAAAACAAACCCTTGGTTAAAGAAAATGTCCAGTGCCACATAAGAGAGAGAGAAAAAAAATGCAAGACCTAAACCAAATTCAGTTTGTTATCTTAGAGCTTTGGGTTTTGTTTTGAAAATTATAAAAGAAAAAAAGGAGAATAGTGTCCACACAACAGACAAGTAGTGAAATTGTGAAATTAGGTGTGCGTAATTACTAGGAACACCCCAAAACCAAAGTGAGGTAGAAATAGCATGAGAAAGCTGTATTTGATGTTAATTACAATTAATAATGGACAAAACTCACTCTCTAAAAGTTCATTATGCTTGATGTTAGAGGTAACAGATTTTCAAAGTAATAGAACAGTGATTTCTATTGAAAGAATGATTTTTAAATGACAGAGTAATAAAATGACGTGAAAGAGTAAGTAAAGCTTTTCCTACCAGTCTTTAGCTTTCTTCTTCACTTTTTCTCCTCTGTTTCAGTGATTTAATGTGTTTATGTATTTCAGCCTGTTAAATATTCCAGAAAGTTTGGAGATGCTTTGCTCATGAAACTTTCAAATTGCTGTGCCTTCCCACTCACAATCCTGTATGGAATTATTTGCAGGAAAACTAATGCAAAGGAGATAATGTAGTTCATGGGCTTCTGGATTGCTATTCACAGGGTCACAATATGATTAGGTTACTTTCTTTCAATAATTCTAAGTCTTGCAGCATTAAAAAAATCATCACAATGAAAAAAACCAAAATCAAACCAAAAATCTAAAATCTAAAAATCATCATCATCATCAACAACAACAACAATGAAACCACCCACTTCAGTTTGAGTTTAAGAAGAGGGTAGAAAATTTTAGTTGTAATTATAGAGACTTTTGTGTGTATAGTTATGAATATTCATCCACTCTTTTACAGAGTAGCTACTCCCCTCATAGGAATTGACTGGGGAGCTACAACCTTCAGCCCCACCCATCTTCCTCCTTCTGCCTGGAATTTAAAAATGCCTTCTGATGTTCTTTTGCAGAAACATCATTAAATCTAAACCATGGCATAGCCAGTAGTAGGAAGCTGAATATATCATCCAGCAGACTACTTTGATACAGTAAGTCCTGTGTATTCATTCACATGTTCCTTTAAGAAAAATATCAGTGTTCTAGCTGTCAGTGGAAAGTTTAAAACTAGAAACATCTGGAGCCCTAGACAATATTTTAGTGTAGTACTAGTCTCATGGCTTTGGGCTCCAAGGAAAATTCACTCTTGCCCAAGCAGATAAGCCTGGGTGACTAAAAGCAATTTATTTCCATTAGGAAGTGGCAAGAACATTTGAAGAAGAAATTTCCTATCTATTTATCTATATACCTATAGTAGTTATATACTTTTAGACATATAGATGTATAAAATGAAAGCCCGCAGCCAGCCCTATTCTGTCAACAATTCTCAAAGGAGCAACGTGAAGCAGTCATTTGGTGGTGTTAGAAGTCCTATCTTTAATATGCAAGAAACAAAAAAAAGTCATGAATTTCATATGAATACCACACCAAAGTAATGCAAAACAATGTGCTGCCTCAGTGTGTGTGTGTGTGTGTGTGTGTGTGTGTGTGTGTGTGTGTGTGTGTGTGTGTGTGTTTAGGGGTTTTTATAAACAACTTTTTTTTTATAAAGCACACTTTAGTTTACAATCTTTCTTTATAACTGTTATAAATTTTTAAACAACCCAAAATGCGTTCCATATAAAGAAATGGCAAGTTATTTAGCTATCAAGATTTTACATGTAGTTTTCTTTTAACTTTTTTGTACAATTGCATAGACGTGTAAAACCTGCCATTGTTAACAAAACAATAACAGACTTAGAAACTACTGAAATCTACAGTATAGTACCACTACCCTTCACAAAAATATAGATTTTTTTTTCTTGTAAACTCTTACTGTCTAATCCTCTTTGTTGTACGAATATTATAAAAACCATGCGGGAATCAGGAGTTGTAAAACATTTATTCTGCTCCTTCTTCATCTGTCATGACTGTAACTAAGGACTCCATCGCTCTCCCCAAATCATCTGCCATGTGGAAAAGGCTTCCTACATTGTGTCCTGAAAAACAAAGAGGAAGACTTTACAAAGTGCACAGGTATTGTACCCTTGATTGCTATTATGATGAATCATTCTGTTTCAGGAAAAGACAACACAGAAGCTGCATTGAAGGTATACAGAACACAGTTCCATTTTACCCATTTCCAGGAAGAAACAAAGCCTTGTTAATGAAGCATTGCATGGTGTTAGTATCAGCTTAAGCCTGGATCTGCCTATTGGTGTAAGTTGATGGAGAAAAGTGTGAAATATCATCCCAGTTTCAAATTCCTGACACATCTCAAAGGGATTCCTTAGGTAAGCACAATGTTCTATCACAGAGAAAGATTTTTAACAGGATACACATTTCTCACTTTGTTGTATTTACCTTGTTGTATATACTACACTTTTACTATCAAGTCAATACCACCTCTCCTACTACCATCACCATTACCAGCACAGTCATTTACTGGTTGCTTCATGCTGTGAAGAATAGAAGTACTTGGTGGACATGACCATTTTCTTTCTGTTTTTCTTGGGTTGAAAAAAAAAAAAAAACAACAAACTCTTGATTTGAACTTTTTTTTTACCATTCACATTTGAAATAAAAAGCTTCAGAGTAAAATCCACTTTTACATTCCAAATTACTCTGCAGCCTAATTACCATATGACCTACGTACTTGTAGTTCAAAAGATTTGAGGATCCTGAGAATCCATCTTTGCTTGCCTACTAAATGAGGGTTAACTATCAAAGTAGCCTTTTCATAATAATGTGGCATGACCTGGCATTTATCCCCCAACATGGAATCAAGAGCATAATGTCTTGTGGGTATTCTAGCAAAGCTAAAATCTAGATTAAGATAATCTGTGACTTAATTTACAGCTATCTTTTGTGTATATTTCCCATATTTTATGAGTCTGATTTTAATTCTTCAACCTTGGTAAGTCATTCTAGTTTTCAAGTATTGCCTTTGGAAATGAGATGCTTTATTATGCCATTACTACCTTACCATTTATCAATATAACAGCGTCTCATAATTGCTAAAACCCCAATAAAAATTAAAGGTAGACCAGAGTATGTATTATGTTTTAATATTTATCTCAAGAGACACATATCTTTTAAAGACAAAATATGGAAGAATTAGAAAAAAATTCATGGGCAAAGGCTTATATAGTAATGGCACCAGTTCAACTTAAGATTTATTAAATGTTTAATGCCACTCAATAATTTATATTAAGGTGACTAAGTTTGTAAATCTCCTTGAGTTTTATCAGTACAGAGAATTTCATTGAGAACTGTGTTTAAAAAATATTTTGGATTTTAGTTGAGACTTCAAATATGAAAACGTTTAACAAATCATATTTATTATTCATAAAGCGGGCCGCCAATGTCCTGGCAGTAAAAAACTTGAATCATCAACATATATAATATGCTGATGAATATATCAACATGGGAAGACCAGGTATACTAGTCTTGTAGTCCCAGTACTCGGGAAGAGGGTATCAAAGTCAAGGCCAAAATTGTGTTACAGAGTGGAATCCTGTCTTTAAAAAAAACAACCAACAAACAAACAAACCAAAAAATAAAAACAAAAGCTCAGGGAGTCATAGTTGAGTCCCTTGTTGTTCTGTGGCTCTCAGAATGCAAATATACAAGTGACACTCATGGGTTGAAGGGAGTCCCCTGTATCTGCTTTTTGCTGAACAACAAGCAATCCTGGGAAATCTGCACAATGACTCACACACACTTCAAAGTTGACGGAGTAACTCCACCTTTTGGATTATTAATAATCTTAGCAAAGCCAGTAAAAATATTCTTATAACCTGGCAGTGAATATAATTTGAATCATGTCTTATGACGAACAGCTGACTCTTGGATGCTAACTAGTAGCTAGATAATATATTTTAAAATACAAACAGAACAGGGAGTATCTTGGTTTTTTTCCTATCAAATAAAAACTAACCTTTTAAGACTGCTGGCTAGGGATTATACACTGAAATTCAAAAGACAGTAAGCCAAGTAAATGTAGTGATAGACTATATCCCCAAGGAGTACTTCTAGTCTTTAAAAAAAGAGTTCGGTTATTACCTAGAAATAACACTTGATTATCTTGAAGTACTACTTCTAGGGTGCATTTGCTATTAAAACTTTGTCAGCAGCAGGAAAGATTCATTATTTTTATACTACATATACTAGCATAAATGTTGGGTGGTATTAACCTGTTTAGACTGTTCAATGTTGGTGTCTTTATAACAATGCTTATGTTATAAAAATATAAGAACTTGTTATATCTACATTATATGTTTGGTAATATAATTTATAAACACCCATTTCACTAGAATAATGATTATAATTTTATGAAAGTTTTACTGGTTACAGAAAGCAAACAAAATAAAACAAAATTCATTATCTTTGACAAAAATACTGCCCCAAAGAATTAACCCTCAATCCACTGGAGGGGTATAATAAGGATATAATATATAAATTTGTATGTATCATGGTTCTACTATCCTTTTGAATAGGGAAGGGTATAATGAGGTCATTAACTTTATTTGACAAAATCTGAAGATAACATTCAAATATTATACTATATATTGTAAGAGGTCAAAAAGTAGCCAGGATTCACACAATAGTAATGGATTTGGGGCCCAATGTGACACAAAAAGTATATCTATAGATAGCAATAATTTAATCCATTCTTAAGCAAGAATTATTGAACACAAAGGACCATGCACTGAACATTAGGACAGTTTTATGTTTTTCCAAGTTGGCACTGTCTGCAACACATTTAGACCCACATGCTAACACTGCCTAAGGGAGCTATTTTCCGCCGCGATTGGAATTGAGACTTTCTGGTGAAGATCCAAGACCTCAATAACAATCTGGCACTCTATTTTTTTTTTAAATACAATTACCAAATAAATGGTTAGCATTCAATTGGCCAAAGCAAAGCCAAAATACTGCAGTGAAATAGGTTTATCTTTCCCTCTCTATAATTTTATCGCTGGAAAAAAAATGCTTTGCCTACTGTGAGTTTAGCGTATTTTCTTAGCCTTATAGAAGACACTATGGTTTTGGTGCTGTGGCATTTTAGGAGTTCACCTCACTATCCTGCATCTCAAGTCATAGTCACTGATTCAGTTCCATCTACTGGACTTTAAAAAAAAATATTTATTTCTGGATAAAACATGTTCAGGAGGTCAACATTATCTTCTTTTTTATATTTAAAATTTATTGTTAAAAATCAAATAGTTGTTTTTTTATTAGTAGAAACTGGAGTTCAACATTTTGATGTAATTCTTTTCCACAAAAGAATGTTAAAATTTAAGGTGGGCACTTACCATTAAAATCAACAACAAAAAAAGACTCACGGACTAAGTGCATGATCTAGGAGCATTCCATGCAGCACTGATTCAAAATTTCTTCATGTCTCCTCCAAGCTACTATTCCCTCCCTGGAATTTTCTTCCCTCACTTTGAAAGGACATCAGTGTAGACACACTGAGAACAGTTAAATTTATTATAATTGCGTAGCACGGTCACGATAGAATTTCTATTATGACTACTTAGGTTTAAAAAATTATATTGTTTTCTACTGTTTTTAACTATGTGTACTTTTAGGGAGTATCTGCAGGTGTCTACAGAGGCTCAATGGGTCCTCAGGAGATGAACTTACAGATGGTTGTGAGAAATCAGGTCTTCTGCAAAAGCAATTAACATCTCTCCAGGTCCATGACTACTTATGTTTGAATGTATAAGTGGGTTACTTGTCTATTTCTGTGCTAAGGATGCAGATCATATGTGAGAACATTCTACCCCTCCAGCTTATCTCTCAGAACAACACATGCTATTGGCATCTCTTGAGAGAATTTGGCTACCTCTTTCCTTCATGTTAAAATAATAGTTAGGGCAATCTTATTCGACTTGGGCTGAAACTTAACACTTTGTCACTCTACAATCACTTGAGTAAGTCAATGTGCAGATAATAGTTTAAGATTAAGAAGCAGTATTCACTATAAAAACACAAAGTATACTCATTGATATTGCTGTACCCTACTCATTTCAACACTTGAAAAGGCATTAAAAACATATTAACTCAATGGCTGGCTCTTTGGCCTCCCCACCCCCCAAGGGAGGAGCAGTCCTGTTAGGACACAGAGGAGAGCTTTGCAGCCAGTCCTGAGGCTACCTGATAAAACAGGATCAGATGAATGGGGAGGAGGTCCCCCCTATCAGTGGACTTGGCAAGGGGCACGGTGGAGAGGAGGGAGGGAGGGAGGGACTGGGAGGGGATCGGGACACGGCTGGGGTACAGAGTTAATAAAATGTAACTGATAAGAAAAAATAAAATACAAAAAAAAACATATTAAAACCCTAACATTCATTTTTTTAACCTGATGGGTTACTATTCTGTTTGGATTCAAATGCCAAATAAAAAGAGAGTCTTCTAAAGGGTGTGTTGAGATGAAGAAAGCCTTTCCATCATGTGGCTAATGATGTGGTTTTGAAGCCAGGCATTCTGGACGTCTCCCTTGGCTCTGCCACTCTGGATACTTTGCTTTCCCACTCCTTGATTCAATGATCTTACGTGTGAAAAACAGGGTTCAGAAGAATACCTACCTTATAGGTCTGTCATAAAGATTATGTGATAGAAAAAATGAATGACAAATGCTGACAACATTGCTTGGCACAAAATACATATTAAAAAAAAACTTAGCTAAAATGGAAACGAAAGAGTGTAGGAATCAGGAAAAGAGAGGGAAGATAATGGAACAAAATAAAAGAAACTAGCCATCTCAAAAGAAAAAAAAATAAAAGATCCTGGCAGAAAATGCTCAGGTTCTGAAAGTGGAAGGAAGCTTTAAGACTCATCAATCATGTTCAAGGCAAAACTTATTTTGACGATTCTGTTAGTGTTGTAGATGACAATAGATGTGAACTTCAAGGTTCCAACCTAGAGACTAGAGAGGATTGCCATTTTTGAGAGACTCCTGTTTCCCCACACCCCTCCTGTTGTCATGGAGGTGACAACAGCAATGAACATTTGAGGAATACTCCTCTTGAGCTGCTAAAGTAGAGGCAAATCCCATCCTTACATTATGACAGAATGTGTAATACACACACACACACACACACACACACACACACACACACACACACAGTTCTTACACAAAGGCCAGACACAGAAAGCAGGATGAGACAGACAGAAGCCATGGCCGTGAGCCCGAGTCTCACTAACCTCTCTCATTGGCTTTCCGGGGGCATTTCTTCCTTTAATAATAGAGAGAGGAAGAGGCAGAAATATCAGAAAGGAAAAGTAAAACACGCATAAATATACAGTTTCATACAAATCTGCTTCTTTTTCCAAACAGATGTTGAAATGACAATTCATTTATTCCCTTATAGAAAAAAAAATCCCACAGACACATCTAGTCAAATAACCTCTACATATACACTTAAAATTAGTGTAAACAGATAACAGGACCCTAAAGACATTGTTTGTAGTATCCATAAATTTCACACATTAAACTGGATGAAAATCACACGGAATAGAAATTTGACAAATGGAGGCATTGTTTCAAGGGCGACTATAATAACCTCAAGCTTGGTGTTCAACAATCTCATAATCTGTTCATTTTTGACTTAACAATCAAAGTATTAAAACATAAAAAGTTGTTGATTGTGTGTCAAAGAAGAACCTCACAGAGGACATGGGCCTTATACCCTTGGGAATAATTTGTTCTATCTTCTAGAAGATGAGCATATCCATGATGGGGGCAGGGTGTGAGGAACAGAAAGAAAAAAAAATGAAAAGGCTAAGTCCCATGAATGAGCAAACAACAGAATGAAATCTAAGAATCAGCTTTCAACCTCCTAATTCTACAAGGAATGAGAATTGAGTATTGAGAATCAGTGGCTAAGGATTGTTCTTGTTTTAGAGAGCTGTATGCCTGTATATAATTAAATCTATTTTTTGAAAAGAAAGTCTGATAAGAAAATATTCTATGATCATGCTAATAACTGGACATAGCCTTTCATGTTGTTTAAAAGCCAAGCAGCTTTTGATTTTTTTCTATGGGACTATTACTCACACAGTCTTCTGTGAAATTTCCATATTTTGAGCAGATAAAACCAACAGCTGTGAAAGATCCCACCCTGTATTATCTTTCTCGCCAACTCACCATGCTTAGTTGTTCCAAATGTAAAACTCTCCAAAACACTACTCCAAAATGTAGAAAGGGAGCTGGGAAAAGGAACCTTTTATAACTCACACTGTCATAACTCCAAACTTGTCATGCATGTGGAAAGGCTCTTCCATGTGCAACTTTTCTTTCCTCTCTCTCTTTTTTTTTTTTTAACTGGCTTTTACTAAAGAGGTCAGAGATTTCTTAGGATTGTAGTAACTAAAATTTTACCATATAAAACTGCACTCATGCCAGGGACAAGAGAAAATACTGTGCACAAGCTCCTTAGCAGTGTGTTTTACCAGAAGCAAACTTATACAGATGAAAGGAAGAGGACAGTGAACATCATTTCATACTCCTTGGTTCAAATAAAGCCTAGAATGAATGACTCACTGTTTCTTTTGTATTCTTAGCAGAGATTATTCTTTTAAATTTTTTAATTATTTTTTTCTTTGTTTACATTAATTACATTTTATTCACTTTGTATCCCACTCCCTTCCTCATTCACTCCCAATCCTACCCTCCCTCCCTCACATCTTCCCATTCCACTAAGTACACTGATAGGGGAGGTCCTCCTCCTCTTCCTTCTGACCCTAGCTTATCAGGTCTCATCAGGACTGGCTGCAATGTCCTCCTCTGTGGCCTGCCAGGGCTGCTCCTCCCTCAGGGGAGTAGTCAAAGAGCCAGATATTGAGTTCTTTTCAGAGACAGTCCTTGTTCCCCTTTCAAGGGTACCCATTTGGATACTGAGCTGCCATGGGCTACAACTGAGCAGGGGTTCTGGTTATATCCATGAATGGACCTTGGTCAATGGTTGGGCTATCAGTCTCAGATAAGATCCATGTGCCCAGATATTTTGGTTCAAAGATCCTTGTGGAGCTCCTGTCCTCTCCAGGTCTTACTAACTACTCCTTCTTTCATATAATTCCTTGTATTCTGCCCAAGGTTTGGTTATGAGTCTCAGCATTTGCTTTGATACACTGATGGGTAGTCTTTCTGAGGCCCTCTGTGGTAGGCTCCTGTCCTGTTCCCTGTTTTTTTACTTCTTCCAATGTCCATCCCATTTGTCTTTCTAAGTGAGGGTTGATCATCTTACCCAGGGTCCTCCTTTTTCCTCAGTTTCTTTAGGTGTACAGATTTTAGTATGTTTATCCTATCTTATAGGTCTAGTATCTACTTATAAGTGAGTATATACCATGTGTGTCTTTGTGCTTCTAAAATACCTCACTCAGGATGATCTTTTCTAGATCCCACCATTTGCCTGCAAATTTCATGATTTCCTTGTTTTGAATTGCTGAGTAGTATTCCATTGTGTAATTGTACCACAATTTCTATATCCATTCTTCCACTGCGGGACATCTGGGTTGTTTCCAGGTTCTGGTTATTATGAATATTTTTTTTTTTAAGAAAGATTCTTTATAGTTCAAGGATCTACTGTCTGGTAGCAGAATCAGTTCTCTTCTCTACTAAGGCTGTGGGCTTATGAACGATAGGGTCTGCATCTCAACCACCACTCTGTTCTCAGTCTGAGGAACTTTATGGAAATGCTACTGGTATTTTATCAGTGCTGATGAAACTGCATCAATCCTGATTGTCAACTTGAAATACCTGGAAAGAAAGGAACCGTCATAAGACTGGCTTGCCAACAAATTTGTAGGGCCTTTTATTGATTAACTGATAACTAATGTTGGAGGGCCCAGCTCAATGTGTGTGGTACTACTCCTGGGCAGGTGAGCCTGGGGTGTATAAGAGGAAAGGAATATGAGCTTGAAAAAAAAGCCATTAAGCAGTGATCCTCTATGGTTTCTACATCAGTTTCTGCCTCTAGATTTCTGTGTTGGCATCCATTGATGATAAACTATAAGGTGTAAGATAAAATAAATCCTGATGATAGACTATAAGGTGTAAGATAAAATATACCCTTTCCTCATGCAAGTTACTTTGGGTGTTTTATTACATCAATAAAGAAACAAAGTAGAACATTATAGTATCAGTGAGGTCATAACCAACAGTGTTTTCTGTGTTATAAGTAACTTGACTATGAGTGATGTGTATTTAAAGCAGTGACTCCCAACCTGCCTAATGCTGTGACCCTTTAATATGGTTTCTCATGCTATGGTGATCCCCAACCACAAAAATTATTTCATTACCATTTTATAACTGTAATTTTGCTACTGTTATAAATTGTAATATAAATATATGATATGCAGGATATCTGATACGCAACCCCTGTGAAAGGGTCCTTTGACACCCAAACAGGGCACTACCCACAGGTTGAGAACCTCTGCTTTAGAGATCAGCTTCCAAATGCTAACAGTTTTTTCTTGGTTGTAATTTTAGTTTATTGTTAGACATCAGAACTTTATCAAGGACAGTGAGAGAACTGTATGATTCACTTTCAAAATGTGATTTGATTTCTTGAATAACCAGGGTTATAGATCTTTATTTATTCTCCACTGAGCTACAATCAGGTCATTGTCCATTGGTTATTACTGAGAATGATGCAGTAACTGGTATTTGATCTGTTCTGGGTATTTTTTCTGAAGTCACATTTTATATAATCCTAATATTTCTTCAAATCATTTCTTGTCACTTGGTTATCCATAAGCTCACAGTCTGCAAAAGAAAAGAACCCCATTCCAGCTAAAAATCAATGCTTTCTACTGAGCTAAAGTAGTTCCTCACTGATAAAACACAAGCTAATTGGTTGAGATATTTTTAAGTGTTCTGGAACAATAAATTAATGTAAGTAGCCACTCAAAGTTTTTATTACATAAATATATCCTCTAGAAAGCATCCTTAGATGTTCAGTTAGAGTGCCCATCTGGCAATGTGGAATGTTATCAGAAAATGAATATCAAGAGAAAAGGGAAGTGTGCTGGGGAAGTCCTAGGTATCTAGTTACGTGAGGCAACAAGAATTTGAGATTACTAACTAGAATTCATGGTTTCAGAGAAATATGTGGGAAAAATTATTGTTTTTTAGGTCCCTTCTGCCTTCTTTTTTTTCATAAAAGATTTTTTATTTCAATGATTTATCTATCTATCTATCTATCTATCTATCTATCTATCTATCTATCTAT
>NW_026590552.1:1750534-1800502 GCF_907164565.1 Psammomys obesus | reverse complement strand
TATCTATCTATCTATCTATCTATCTATCTATCTATCTATCTATCTATCTATCTATTATTTTACATTTTATTCACTTTTTATGCCAGGGGTAGTCCCTTCCCTCTTCCTCTCCCAATCCCACCCTTTCTCCTTCTACTCCTCCCATTCCCTTTCACAAGTCCACTGATTAGGGTGGTCTTTCTTCCCTTCCATCTGACCTTAGCTTATCAGATCTCATCAGGACTGGCTGCATTGTCTTCCTCTGTGGCTTGGTAAGGCTTCTCTCCCATCTGGGGGAGGTGATCAAAGAGCCAGCCACTGAGTTCATATCAGAGACGGGCCCTGTTCTCATTACTAGGAAAACCCACTTAGAGACTGAGCTTGCATGGGCTACATCTGTGCAGGGGTTCTAAGTTATATCCATGCATGGTCCTTGGTTGGAGTATCAGTCTCAGAAAAGAGCCCTGGGCCCCGACTTTTGGTTCTGTTGTTCTCCTTTGCTTCTAGAAACAACCCAGATGTCCCTCAACTGCAAAATGTACACAGAATTGTGGTACATTTACACAATAAAATAGTACTCAGCAACTAAAAACAAGGAAATCATGAAAGTTGCATGCAAATGGATGGAACTGGAAAAGATCATCCCGAGTAAGGTATCACAGAAACAGAAAGTCACAAATGGTGTATGTTCACTTATAAGTGGATATTAGGCATACAATATAGGATAAACATACTAAAATCTGTTTACCTTAAGAAGCCTTCAGCTTTCTTAGTTCACTCATGGTTAATAAAAAAATCTTTTTTTAAAAGATTTATTTATTATATATACAATGTTATGCCTGCATGTGTGCCCACAGGCCGGAAGAGGCCACTGGATCTCATTGTAGATGGTTGTGAGCCACCATGTGGTTGCGGGGAATTGAACTCAGGTTCTTTGGAAGAGCAGCCAGTGCTCTTAAACTCTGAGCCATTTCTCCAGCCCCAATAAAAAAATCTTAAGGGATGGAATTTAAGGTTGATAACCATTTTTAGGGTTTCTATTTTACTATGAGTCAAATATGATTCAAATGGTTGTACTTTAGATACTGAGCATACAGGCTCACTAGTGTACAGATACAAAGACATAAAACAATGCTTCTTCATAGCTGTGCTGAGCTGAAAGCTTATCCACCATGACGCTTGAGGCTGTGTACATGTAATGAGTCCAAATAGACACAAAATTAAAGTACAATAGAAAGCCCAGCAAACTTCCTCTGCAAAGGACCAGGTAGTAAATACTTTAGGGTTTATGAGCCACAGT
This sequence comes from Psammomys obesus, assembly GCF_907164565.1. Taxonomy (NCBI): domain Eukaryota; kingdom Metazoa; phylum Chordata; class Mammalia; order Rodentia; family Muridae; genus Psammomys; species Psammomys obesus. The sequence goes on along the minus strand of NW_026590552.1, from coordinate 1,799,223 downwards.
CACTGTAGTCACTATTCAACTTAGCCACAACTACTCTGCTTTTAGAGCAACCATGGATTTTACACACATAAATGGATGTGCCTATTTCCTAATAACCTTCATTTCTAGAAAAAGTAGTGGGTCAGACTGGGCTCAAAATTTGTGGCTTGTTTATTTCCAGTATACACAGATAATTTACCATGCCATTTGTGGATTTGTATAGGAAACAATGGTGCATGGGGAGGGGGGGAAGTGGATTATGGTACATTATGCTTCTGCTTGACCTTTAAAAATTGTATATTATTTTGTGTTCTTGGGTATTTTGGTTATATGTACTACATGCATCTCTGGTCCCTGTGAAGTCCAGAAGAAGGTATCAGATAACTGTGAAAGTGAAGTTACAGATGGCTATAAGCCACCCTTTGGGTGCTGGGAATCAAACCTGAGTTTTCTGGAAAAGAATCCAAAAAGGTCTTAACTGTTGAGCTATTTCTCCAGACCCTACTTGTTTTTTGTTTTTTTTTTTTTTTATTTTTGAAAAAAAAGCTTTATTCATGTATGCAAAGATAGCATCAGCAATAAGTAAAAGGAACATACTTTTAAGTTTAAAATTAATCTTCCATTTTGAAAGTTTCAGTACTTTCTTTCTCCCTTCCCCGAAATACTTGACTCCAACAAAACAGCAGACAAAAGTTTATTGCCCTTACTTTTCCTTAAAGTCATAGCAAGAGTTACAATTGATCTGCAGAATTTAGGGAATCGTTCTTAGTTCTTACATATACCACTCTGTGTGTTTTGGGGTTTTTTTTGTTATGTATATTTCCTAAATTAAAGATCCATAGAAGAAGATTTGAATATTTTTTAAAAGTAGGGTTTAGAAAGATATTTGTAATTTTGAAGTATTTGGCAGAATGTATGTGGTATTATTTGGGCAGCAGTGATATAGAAAGGAAAAAGATGTCATGGGCTGTTAGTGATAAAATTCTGCAAAAATAGATCAATAGGAAAGAAAATTCAGAAGAAATCCTCAAATAGAACTATTTTTTGATTGCTTATACACTAAACTTGTCTTGTATATTATTTATTAATCTGTACAAAGGAGCACTTTATTTTAGGAAGTCAAATGTCACATAATTAGGAAAGCATTTCTTTCATTAATGTGCATACTTGTACACAATAATCTATATTTATAGAACACTAAATGATCAGAGACACATGAACAAATCACTTAAGGTGCTTAATCTTAAATTATATGCATCGCTTGTACCTAAGAGTAGGTAATGCATATTATGCTATAATTCAATGTTTACATATATATATAAAGAGGGGTTGATTTTAGATAGAGAAACAGATCAGACAGATTTTGGCTAATGTACAGTGAGCACACAATTATGAACAACAAACTCTAACTTTGGGATGACTCTAACCAAGCAAGTGAAAGACCTGTTTAAAAAAAAATCTTAAGTCTCTGAAGAAAGAAATTGAAGAAGATATCAGAAGATGGAAAGATCTCCCGTGCTCATGGATTGGTAGAATTAACATTGAGAAAATGGCCATCCTGCCAAAAGCAATCTACACATTCAACGCAATTCCCATCAAAATACCAACTCAGTACTTTATAGACCTTGAAAGAAAGATTCTCAGCTTCATATGGAGGAACAAAAAACCCAGAATCTCCAAAACGATCCTGTACAACAACAAGTGATTTGGAGGTATCTCCATCCTTGATCTCAAGCTGTACTACAGAACAATAGTAATAAAAACTGCATGGTATTGGCACAGAAACAGAAAGGGGGATCAATGGAACCGAATAGAAGACCCAGAAATAAACCCACACACCTATGAATATTTGATTTTTGACAAAGAAGACAAAACCATTCAATGGAAAAAAGACAGCATCTTCAACAAATGGTGCTGGTCCAACTGGATGTCTACATGCAGAAAAATGAAAATAGATCCATATTCATGACCCTGCACAAAACTAAAGTCCAAGTGGATCAAAGATCTCAACATAAAACCAGATAATCTAAATCGGTTAGGAAAAAAAGTGGGGAACAGCCTAGAACTCATTGGCACAGGAGACAACTTCCTGAACAGAACACCAATAGCACAGGCTCTACGAGCAACAATCAAAAAATGGGACCTCATGAAACTGAAAAGGTTCTGTAAAGCAAAAGACACTGTCACCAAAACAAAACGAAAGCCTACAGACTGGGAAAGGATCTTCACCAACCCTATATCTGACAGAGGGCAGATATCCAGCATAAACAAAGAACTAAAGAAGTTAAAAAGTAATAAATCAAGTAATCCAATTAAAAAATGGGGAACAGAGCAAAACAGAGAATTGTCGACAGAGGAATATCGAATGGCAGAGAAACACTTAAAGAAATGCTCATCCTCATTAGCCATCAGGGAAATGCAAATCAAAATGACCCTGAGATATCACCTTACACCCATCAGAATGGCCAAGATGAAAAACTCAAGGGACAACACATGCTGGAGAGGTTGTGGAGAAAGGGGAACCCTCCTCCACTGCTGGTGGGAATGTAAAATGGTACAACCACTCTGGAAATCTATCTGGCGCTTACTAAGACAATTAGGAATAGTGCTTCCTCAAGACCCAGCTATACCACTGCTAGGTATATACCCAAAGTTTGCTCAAGTACACAAAAGGGATATTTGCTCAACTATATTTATAGCAGCTTTATTTGTAATAGCCAGAACCTGGAAACAACCCAGATGTCCATCATCGGAGGAATGGGTACAGAAATTGTGGTATTTTTACACAATGGAATACTACTCAGCAATCAAAAAGGAGGAAATCATGAAATTTGCTGGCAAATGGTGGGATCTAGAAAAGATCATCCTGAGTGAAATATCCCAGAAGGAGAAAGAAAAACACGGTATATACTCACTTATATAGACCTATAAGATATGATAAACTTAATGAAATCTGTACACCTAAAAAAGATAATCAAGAGAGCGGACATGGGGTAAGATGATCAATCCTCATTTAGAAAGACAGATGGGATGTGCATTGAACGTATGACAGGAGTCTACTGAGCGCATTTGAAAGATTCTAACTAGCAGTGTTTTCAAAGCAAAGACTCATGACCAAACCTTTGGCAGAGTACAGGGAATCATAAGAAAGAAGGAGAGTCAGTCTGATGAGGAAAGGGTAGGAGCTCCACAAGAACCAAATACAACCTAAATCAGCATTTAGGGAATCATAGTCTTCATTAAGTACTAGTTTAATAACATTGTCCGTGTTGCCTGAATAGTTTTCCAGTGTCCCAAAGAAGCAAATTAAAACCAGAACTAGTAAATGTCACATTAGGTTTGTGAAGTGCAAATACTATGTATGGAAGGAAGACTCCTAATGTTTTAGGAAATTTCTTCTACACTTAGTCTACCTGGAAGGACTCTATAAGTGACATGAAGCTAGCCAGTGCAAAGGATTTCATTTTTAAGTTAATCAGAATGGACCTGGGCAGGAGTCTTGTGGTTGTTTCTTCTCAACTATATTCCTGTTAGATTTGGAAGAAATATCCAGGCATCAAATAGAGTAGCTCTTAACCTCTCACAGAGCACGCAAATGGACCAGCAGTTCAAGAAACTGGGATGGAACACATATCTATGACCTTTAGGAAAAAGTTAAGGATTGATGAAATGTATGGGAGGTACCTAAAGCCCTGAGACCTCTAACTACCATGCAGCCTTGAAGGAGAAACTTCTATACAAGTCTAATTCCTTCTTATCAAGCAGATTGCTTCAGGGATTCATTTATGGAAAATATATCTTCATTAGAGTAACTGTATAATTGCACCATGTTCTCAACTGCATTCCCACTGAACCATGTCTTCTTTGAAAGCCAAGACCTTGTTTCTTTGCATTCTTAATAATACTTTCTCTGCTATACTGTTGACATTAGTAAAATCTGGAAAGCCAAACTGATAATAACAAAAGGGAAAGGATTTTATTTTTTACCAAGCTTGTATATGGTCTTCTTTTTAAATGATGACATCTAAGAAGAGGAGGTATCTAACAGAGTTAAAATAATGAGGAGGGTGCAAGGGGTTACTGGAAGACAGGTAAGAGTTTTATCTGAGAGACTTGGAGTCCCTATGGCGAGAGAATCCACAGGGAAGAAAGGAAACTGTACTGACTTAAACCACCCAGTCCTTCCCTAGAAAAAGTCTCACAGATGGGCGGGTCCCAGCCGCCATCACTGAGCTGTGCTCCAGACACAGGCACAAACAGTTTCTGCACGCCAGCTATCTGGCACAGACTGAGCTGTGCTCCCCAGGGTGAAAAAGAGACTGAGAGCCCCTGTTGCAAGATAATCCACAGGGAAGGAAGGAAACTATACTGACTTAAATCATCCAGTCCTTCCCTGGAAAAAGTCTCACAGACCAGCGGGTCTGAGCCGCCATCACTGAACTGGGCTTCAGCAGCAGGCACAAACAATTGCTGTGCCAGCTCTCCAACTGTGTGCCCCAGGGCAACAGAGACTGGGAGTCACTGTCAGGAGAAATCCTCACAGGGAACTAAGAAAAGAGGACAGACTTAGGCCACCCAGTATATCCCTGGAATAGGTCCCACAGACCGGCCCAACCCAGGGACCTGCTGTACACCAGAGAGCCAGCTGTTACCAGGAGAGTGGTACCCACCCACCACAGACTACCGCTTGGGACTGAGACACAGAGCCCCAACCTCAGACCTACAAAAGCCTGGAATCCCTGACATCAACCCCCAGATACAGCTCCAAGGAGCAACTAGTTATCCCTAACAAAACTGACCAAAACAAGGGACACACAGGTCACAGCAGCACATCATTAAATTTACAGCAAGAAACCCAGAAGCAGGGCAGCTGTCTTCAGGATTTCCCTGGGTGAGAGGAGAGTCCTCTCAACTAACAAAGACCAGTTACCACTCAGGACTCTATCCCTGAGGGGAGCAGCGGCAACTCCTGAAAAAACGCCAGCCATCCAGTGACTATCAACAAAAAGCTGAGAAGACTTCCCTCAAGAAAAACCAGCTTTCTGCCAAGGAGATTCTCTCCACCACAAGACCCCAGGAACCACCAAAAACTAACCACAAACACCTAAGATAGCCCAATGTGTAGAGGCCAGCCTAAAAGCTCAACCAACAAAAGACAGAGTAATATGGCATCTCCAGAACCCAGTTATCCAGGGGCATGTAGCACTGAACACCCCAGCATAACTTAAATCCAAGAAGATGATCTAACAACTATGCTCATGAAGATGTTAACAGAGGAAAAAAATAAAATACGTAAAGACCTAGAGGAAGATAAACTCAAACAGAATATAGCCATTCGTAAAGAAATAGAGGAAGTTACAGCCAAAGAGTTTGTGGTCTTTAGAAAGGAAATGCTAAATCACTGAATGAAATAAAAGAAAGAGGGTTTTGTTCAAACAAACAGCTTAAAGAATTGATGGGAAAACAGGAAAATACAGTCAGACAGGTGAAGGAAATCAACAAAAAGGCTCAAGATCTGAAGATAGATTTGGAAAAATTAAAGAAAACACAAATGGAGGAAATTGCAGAGAGAAAGAACTTAGGGAAGAAAACAGGAACTACAGAGGTTAGCATAACCAATAGACTACAAGAGATGGAAGAAAGAATCTCAGGTGTGGAAGATACAACGGAAGAAATAGATGTATCTGTCAAAGAAAATGTTAAATCTAAAAAATTCCTGACACAGACTGTCCAAGAAATTCAAGACAACATAAAAAGACAAAACCTAAGAATAATAGGAATAGAGGAAAAAGAAGACTCCCTTCTCCAAGGCCAAGAAACTATCTTCAACAAAATCATTGAAGAAAATATCCCCAACTTAAAGGTGAGGCCAATAAGAATTCAAGAGGCCTACAGACCACCGAATAAATTAGACCAGAAAAGAAAACCCTCCCGCCACATAATAATCAAAACAGTAAGTATACAGAACAAAGAAAAAATACTAAGAGCTGCAAGGGAAAAAGGCCAAGTAACACATAATGGCAAACCCATTAGAATCACACCTGACTTTTCAACAGAAACTATGAAAGCCAGAAGGGCTTGGACGGATATCATGCAGACCCTAAAAGAACACACATGTCAGCCCAGGCTACTATACCCTGCAAAACTCTCAGTCCTCATAGACGGAAAAAAAACAAGATATTCAATGACAAAAACAAATTTCAAAAATACCTACACACAAACGCAGCATTACAGAAAACACTAGAAGGGAAAATACAATGAAAGAAAACTAGCTACTTTCAAGAAAACACAGGAAATAGTTAACCTCACTACAGTAAAACAAAAAACCACCAAGCACACAACCTTATGACTGCACGCAACATCAAAATCAAAGGATCTAAAAGCCACTGGTCATTAATCACTCTCATCAATGGACTCAACTCTCCAATAAAAAAGACACAGATTAACAGAATGGAGGCGTAAAAAAAAACCCAGCAATCTGTTGCATACAAGAAACACACCTAAGTCACAAAGATAGACATTACCGGAGGGTAAAGGGTTGGAAGACGACTTTCCAAGCAAATGGACCCAAGAAGCAAGTAGGCGTAGCCATTCTAATATCTGATAAAATAGACTTTCAACCAAAATTAATCAAAAGAGATGGGGAAGGACACTTCATACTCATCAAGGGAAAAATTCCACCAGGAAGACATCACAATCCTGAACATCTATGCCCCAAATACAAGGGCACCCACATTTGTAAAAGAAATATTGATAGAACTTAAAACACATATAGATCCCCAACATTAATAGTGGGAGACTTCAAAACCCCACTCTCAACCAAGGACAGGTTAACAAACAGAAATTAAACAAAGAAACAATGTCTCTGACAGAGGTCATGAATCAAATGGACCTAACAGACATTTATAGAACCTAACAACCAAACACAAAAGAATTTACCTTCTTCTCAGCACCTCATGGAACCTTCTCCAAAATAGACCACATAGTTGGTCACAAAGCAAGCTTCAAAATATACAAGAAGATTGAAATAATCCCTTGTAAATGTCTGATCACAATGGAATAAAGCTAGACTTCAACAACAAAAGAAGTAGCAAAAAGCCTACACACAAATGGAAACTGAACAACTTGCTGCTAAATGACTGCTTGGTCAGGGAAGAAATAAAGAAAGAAATTAAAGTCTTCCTAGAACTCAATGAAAATGAAGACACAACATACCCAAACTTGTGGGACACAATGAAAGCAGTGCTAAGAGGAAAGTTCATAGCACTAAGTGCCTTCAAGAAGAAATTTGAGACAGTGCATTCAAGCAACTTAATGGCTCACTTAAAAACCCTAGAAAATGAAGAAGTAGACACACCAAAAAGGAGTAGACGGCTGGAAATAATCAAACTCAGGGCTGAAATCAATCAAATAGAAACAAATAAAACAATTCAAAGAATCAATGAAACCAAGAGCTGGTTCTTTGAGAAAATCAACAAGATAGATAAACCGTTAGCCAAGCTAACTAAAAGGCAGAGAGACACCATCCAAATGAACAAAATCAGAAATGAAATGGGGGACATAACCACAGACACTGAGGAAATCCAAACAATCATTAGGACTTATTTCAAAAGTCTATATGCCACAAAATTTGAAAATCTAAATGAAATGGACAATATTTTGATCAATTCGACTTACCAAGACTGAATCAGGACCAGGTAAATCAATTAAATAGTCCTATATCCCCCAAGGAAATAGAAGCGGTCATCGAAAGTCTCCCATACAAAAAAAAAGCCCAAAACCAGATGGTTTCAGCACAGAATTCTACCAGACCTTCAAAGAAGTGCTAACTCCAATTCTCTTCAAACTATTCCACAAAATAGAAACAGAAGGAACATTACCAAACTCATTATATGAAGTCACAGTCACATTGGTAACTAAACCTCACAAAGACCCAACAAAGAAAGAGGATTTCAGGTCAATCTCCCTTATGAACATTGATACAAAAATACTCAACAAAATACTTGCAAACCGAATCCAAGAACACATCAAAGATATCATCCACTATGACCAAGTAAGTTTCATCCCAGGCATGCAGCGGTGGTTCAACATACAGAAATCCATCAATGTGATCCACCATATTAACAAACTGAAGAAGAAAAACCACATGATAATCTCCCTAGATGCTGAAAAAGCATTTGTCAAAATCCAACATCCATTCATGTTTAAAGTATTGGAGAATTCAGGGATACAAGGCACATATCTAAACATAGTAAATGCGATATATAGCAAACCTATAGCCAACATCAAACTGAACGGAGAGAAACTAAAAGCAATCCCACTGAAATCAGGGACAAGACAAGGCTGTCCACTCTCTCCATATCTCTTCCACATAGCTCTGGAAGTCCTTGCTAGAGAAATAAGACAGTTGAAGGAGATCAAGGGGATACAGATTGGAAAGGAAGAAGTCAAATTATCACTAGTTGCAGATGATATGATAGTATATGTGAGTGACCCCAAAAACTCTACCAGGGAACTCCTAAAGCTGATAAACACCTTCAGCAAAGTGGTAGGATACAAAATTAACTCAAAAAAATCAGTAGCCCTCCTGCATACAAAAGACAAAAGGGCTGAGAAAGAAATTAGGGAAACAACACCCTTCACAATAGCCACAAATGACATAAAGTACCTTGGAGTAACCCTAACCAAGCAAGTCAAAGATTTGCATGAATAAAATTTCAAGTCTCTGAAGAAAGAAATAGAAGATATCAGAAGATGGAAAGATCTCCCATGCTCATGACTTGGCAGGATTAACATAGTAAAAATGGCCATCTTACCAAAAGCAATCTACAGAGTCAATGCAATTCCTATCAAATTACCAACAGAGTTCTTTACAGAACTGGAAAGAAAAATTCTCAACTTCATATGGAATAACAAGAAACCCAGAATTGCTAAAACAATTCTCTACAATAAAAGATCTTCTAGAGGTATCTCCATCCCTGATCTTAAGGTGTACTATAGAGCAACAGTTATAAAAACTGCATGGTACTGGCATAGAAACAGAATGGTGGATCAATGGAACCAAACAGAGGATCAAGAAATAAACCTACACACTTATATGGACACCTGATCTTTGACAAAGATGCCAAAACCATACAATGGAAAAAAAAGATAGCATCTTCAACAAATGGTGCTGGTCTAACTGGATGTCTACATGTAAAAAAAAATGAAAATAGATCCATACTTATCACCCTGCAGAAAACTGAAGTCCAAGTGGATTAAAGATCTCAACATAAAACTGGACACATTAAATCGGTTAGAAGAAAAAGTGGGAATACCCTTGAACTCATTGGCACAGGAGACAACCTCCTGAACAGAATTCCAACAGCACAGGCTCTAAGAGCAGCAATCAATAAATGAGACCTCATGAAACTGAAAAGCTTCTGTAAAGCAAAAAACACCAACATCAAAACAAAACGACTGCCTACAGACTGGGAAAGAATCTTCACCAACCCTTTATCTGACAGAGGGTAATACCCAGTATATATAAAGAACAAAAGAAGCTGAAAAACAGCAAACCAAGTAATCCAATTATAAACTGGGGAACAGATCTAAACAGAGAACTCTCTGTAGAGGAATATCGAATGGCAGAGAAACACTTAAAGAAATGCTCAACGTCATTAGCCATTAGGGAAATGCAAATCAAAACGACCCTGAGATTACACCTTACACCCATCAGAGTGGCTCAGATCAAAAACTCAAGTGACAACACATGACGGAGAGTTTGTGGAGAAAGGGGAACACTCCTCCACTGTTGGTGGGAATGTAAACTTGTACAACCAGTCTGGTAATCAATCTGGCGCTTTCTCAGTCAACTAGGAATAATGCTTCCTCAAGATCCAGCCATACCACTCCTAGGTATATATCCAAAAGGGGCTCAAGTACACAATAAAGACATTTGCCCAACCATGTTTGTGGCAGCTTTATTTGTAATAGCCAGAAGCTGGAAACAACCCAGATGCCCCTCAACTGAAGAATGGATACAGAAGTTGTGGTACATCTACACAATGGAGTACTACTCTGCAATGAAAAATAAGGAAATCATGCAATTTGCAGGTAAATGGAGGGACCTGGAAAGGATCATCCTGAGCGAGCTGTCCCAGAAGCAGAGGGACATACACGGTATATACTCACTCATATAGACATATAACATAGGATAAACCACTAAACCCTGTATATCCAAAGAAACTAATTAAGAGAGAGGACCCTGACTAAAACTCTCAATCCCCATCCTCAAAGGCAAAGAGGACAGACATGAGAAGAAGAAGAAAACAGGAAACAATCTAGGAACCTGCCACAGAGGGCCTCTGAAAGGCTCTGCCCTGCAGACTATCAAAGCAGACACTGAGACTTATTGCCAACTGTTGGGCAACGTGCAGGGAATCTTATGTAAGAAATGGGAAATAGTATGATCTGGAGAGGACAGGAACCCCACAAGGAGAGCAACAGAACCAGAAAATTTGAATACAGGGGTCTTCCCAGAGACTCATACTCCAACCAAATACCATGCATGGAGATAACCTAGAACCCCTGCACAGATGTAGTCCATGGCAGTTTAGTGTCCAAGTGGGTTACATAGTAATGGGAAGAGGGACTGCCTCTGAGATAATCTGATTGGCCTGCTCTTTGATCACCTCCCCCTCAGGGGAGAGCAGCCTTACCAGGCCACAGAAGATGATAATGCAGCCAATCCTGATGTGATCTTATAGACTAAGATCAGAAGGAAGGAGAGGAGGACCTCCCTATCAGTGGACTTGGGAAGGGGCATGTGGGAAGAAAGGGGAAGGAAGGTAGGACCAGGAGGGGAGGTGGGAGGGGTTTATGGGGGGATACAAAAGGAATAAAATGTAATTAATAAAAACTAAATAAATAAATCCTTCAAACGTTCAAAAAAAAAAGAGTTTTATGTGTTAAAAATCAATCAGTGGTATTCAGCAGTGAAAAGATGGCCGGTACAGACATTTAAAATTAGCTTTCCTGGTAGTTTCTTAGCAACACACTACCAGAACATTATTGCCTTTAATGTGCACTGTACAACGTTCACTCACACATCAAATATCTTGGAAAAGGTCATTGTTAAATGACACTGAAGAAAAAGATGGGGAAAACACACCCTCCTCATTGCCCTTATGGAGACTAACAAAAGCCTCATATTTTACACCTTTCCTTCAGAGCTTGCCCATTAGGGTTGCTAATCACTGGCCACAAAGCTTCATGTTTTCTCCATTCTGCTTTCCTTCTTTCAGCTCACCTCAACTGTTTTTTTTAATAGGTTGATGGGAGGAGGAGTGTTTTACTGACTGTGTCAGATAGATAATAAACCATAACAAGAGCAGTAAAATATCTTTTTGGATGAAGGGAGACATTCACGGCTCATACAGGCTTGTGGGAAAACTCTGTGTGTTAAAATCCTGCTTTTGTATGGGGTGCAAAAATGTACAAGGTCAATGTGATAGAGAAAAAGAATGCCTCTTCCTACAAAGAAGTGAAAAGCTGATAGCCTTACCTTTTGAAATCTAATTATCCCTAAATTGATTTAATGAGGTATGGTACAATTTTCAAACACAAAAAGCATCAGATTGCAAGCCAGAATCCCCACCAATACCACCGCATTTTCCTAGGCCTCACTGTTGCACACTGTAACTTCACACATCCTTGGTAGAGGCACCACAAGGCACCAATTTTCTCATCTTTAAAAGTCACATAATGACTGCTCTTAAATAAAAGGTACCACATAATTAGGTCTTCAAATCAACATGTGAACCAAGTAAAACACTTTTTAAGTACAAGGTGGAATCTTATTTCTAGAAACAATTTGATCGCACAGGTTTTTGAACTCAAAAAAGAGCAAGCCAAAAATCAATACTAAAAATAAAATCTCACCATTAACCCAAATTGGCTTTCTTCTGTCAGCACATGTTGGCTACCAATGGACAAAAATACATCAGTTAGAATGGAGGGGAACTGTGTGGTCTGTGTCTCTTGTAGATATATGTACTTACTTCTTGAACTGGGGAAGGAGTTGTTAAGTTGCTCCATCACTTCTTCCAATCCTGTGCTTGTGTCCTGGGGAGGACTCAGAAGATCTTCCTCACCTTAGTGAAAGAAAAACAGAAAAAGAGCCATCATACTTCTGCCAAGTGCAGACACAGAAAGGGCCTCAATAATATTTTACAAACCACTGTAAGTTCCTTTTACTTGCTCATATACAACATAACATAAAACTCTTCAAGCAATTCTTCAAGCTTGATAATTATGGACTACTACTTTTGTGTGTGAAAATTCATGTGGCAATTTACCTTTGTTATTATTCTTGGGGATGAAAACTCTGTACATATTCAGTAGTTCACATAAAGTCGATAAAACAACTTCTTTTCTTCACTTTTTTAAAATTTGTTTTTATGTATTACAATTTATTCATTTTGTATCCCAGCTGTAGTAGTATGCTCCTTCATCCCTTCCCAATCCCACCCTCCCTCCGTTTTCTCCTCCCATGCTCCTCTCCCAGTACATTGATAAGAGAGGTCCTTTTCCACTTCCTTCTGACCTTAGCCTATCAATTCTCACCAGGACTGGCTGCATTGTCTTCCTCTGTGGCCTGGTAAGACTGCTTAACCCTTGGGAGGGGTGATCAAAGAGCCAGACACTGAGTTCATGTCAGAGACAGCCCCTGTTCCCTTTACTAGGGTACCCACTTAGACACTGAGCTGCCCTGGGCTACATCTGTGCAGGGATTCTAGGATATCTCAATGCACTGTTTATGGTTAGAGTGTCAGTCTCAGAAAAGAACCCTATGCCTAGATATTTTGTTTCTGTTGCTCTCATAGTGGAGCTCCTGTACCCTCCAGGTCTTTTTATCTTTCATAGATTCCCTGCACTCTGCCCAAATTTGGCTATGAGTCTCAGCATTCTGCAAGGTAGAGTCTTTCAGAGGCCCTCTGTGGTAGGCTTCTTTCCTAAAACAACTTTTCTTGAAGACCATTAACAAATGTGAAACTTTTCTTTGAGAGAAAACAATTATTATTGCACATCTGCACTGTGCTTTCTCAGCACAAAAGAATGAAGGTCGTGGAGAAGTAAAAAGAGAAACTAGATTCCTCTTTTTTCCTCTCTTCTCTGCACACATGCAGACATGTGTGAGCACACACATACAGACATACATTTTAAGTTTCTGTCTTCAGAAAAAAAGTGGCAGTTAGTATTTCTAGTTTATTCTTGCATTTTCAAAAGCCTAGTGAAGATGGAGTGAATGAAACATTACCAGAAGAGACAGAACCCTGAACAACTGCAGTGTCAATTACATTTTTTGTTCCATTACTGATGCAAATTTTCGTTGAACTGGGAAATGTAACGCATTTTAATTGCACCAAATCCATGTTCCTGACAGTATGTCTTACAGATTAAATCAGAACAAGCAGAAACACTCAACATCACTGTCAATATATCTGGCAGTTTAATGACATCATAACTGAGTACTAGGAAGTTCATTGTACTGTGTTAAGACCCAGGTACAGTTCAATGATGCGATTGGCAGGACTGTCCCTGAATGACTTTAATTACCTCCCCCTGAGGGGGAAGCAGCATTACCAGGGCACAGAAGAAGACAATGCAGCCACTCCTGATGAGACCTAATTGACTAGGATCAGAAGGAAGGAAAAGAAGTCCTCCCCTATCAGTGGACTTGGTGAGGGGCATGCATGCAGAGGGTGGAGGAAGGGAGGGGTTGGGACAGGAGGAGAGAGAGAACCACAGGGGGGATACAAAGTGAATAAAGTGTAATTAATAAAGAAAAAAAGAAAATAGAATTAAACTGTAAAGTATAACCTAATGGTGTCAGCTCAGTCTATCTTTACTGATAAACTACCCCCCCCATTTCAAAGAGGAGTATCTAATTAAAATGCAAAATTGGTTTGTTTTAATAGAAAGCTTTCCTAACAGTGGTAATTGTACTTTTTCAAACATTTTGGGAGTATTGGAGTTTGAATTCAGGGAGCTATGCATGTTATCAGCTAATGATCTAATAACCATTCTAGTACTTTTAGAATACCTAATACATCTTAAGTTGTATATGAATACATATAATCTGTTTCCTCAGTTTTTTTTTATAGTGTCCAGGTTTCTCATAATGGCTTAACTCACATCTTTGTAAAAACTGAAATGAGACTCATCACATATATGCAGGAGAAAAAGCAAATAGGCTAACTGAAAAGATCTTAGTGCCTAATATATTTTATATCAGATTATATTGAAAAAAATAAAGAAACAGTTAAACGAAACCTGAGAAGAAGTGGAAGAAGAACAGTAGGAGAAAGAAGATAAAAGAGAAGGATGATGCTGAATGTTATCAAAATCCTTTATTATAAAAATGTCATAATAAAACACTTTACACAACTAACATATATTCATGAATATTTTAAAAATAAAGTAGTAGTAATGTGTTGTTAGATACTGGAGGTTTATATTTTAATGTTTTTACAAAAAAAAATTCAAGGGCCTAGAGAGAAGGTTCAACAGTGTGTCTTGTTCTTTTATAGGACCTGAGTGAAGTTCTAGGCACCCATGTTAGTAGTTCACAACAACCTGTAACTATTGCTCCACGTGATCCAACGCTCTGTTTTGTAGGCATTCATCAATTACATAGGCGAGCAAAGGAGTGATGAACACTAAGAAAAGGGTAAGATGCAACTGAGCCAAAGTATTCAGGACTTCAAGGTATGAACCACAAATGTATATAAAGAAAGAGCAACAGACAAAGGAAGAGCACCTACAAAGCTCCTGGGAGGCCAGTGTGTTCAGTTTGCTCTAAGGACAGCAAGAAGGTTACCAGAACCAAAAATGTGATCAAAGGCTAGGAGCAGACCTCTTTCATGGTCCAAGAATGTAGACTTGGTTATGTGACATGTTATGGTAAATGGAATGTTAATGGATATGACATACAGAGAAGCTTAGATTGCTTGTGAGTTGTTGCATTTTCCTTCTTGAGTTTACAAGCCAAACAAAACACACGGTTCAGGCGCCATTTTGACCCATGTAGGATCAGAGACAATGTGAATATTCATGAACTCAATTCACAACCATGGGTGACGTTCAGCAGAGCTCCTGCCAAACTGTAGCCAACTAACAGATATGAATGAAAAACATCCAATTTGAAAATTTTGTGGTTACTTAAAATAACTGTCACTGGTTCTCAACACATAAGAAGAATAAGATTTAAAGATACAGAAATGCTAATTACCACAACTTGATCATTACATGTTATATATGTGAAACAAATTATCATACGGGATCCCATAAATAATGGTAAATACATATTAATTTTAAATTAAAGGTTAAAAAATAAAGATACACTTTGTTTTAATTACCCAGCCCAGTAAGATACCAATATTTATAGTTTTCCTAATAATACACTATACAGCTATAATACGAAAGGAAAAGCAGCATGTTCTACTTATAATAGCCATATTCATGACAATCTTGCTAACTACCAGCTTTTATCATTTATTGCTAAGAAAATGCACACTAAGTGTCAATTTGTGCCCACTTGGAATTTGGCCAGTTACTATCCTTACTTCACTGATTCATTTCCTACTCAAATAGTATATTGTTAGTAATTAAGGGAATTAATGGCAATTCTTTAACATTAAGCCTTCAACTTGATTCTACTACAAATTGATTTTCACGAACATGCCTAAAAATTCTTTTGGGGTTATTAACAATATTCTCTGGCTTTATCTGAAGTTAAGGTTTAGAAATGACTATATCAACACAAATTATTTTCTTTTAAAAATGGAACTGTGACTTAGCAAATTACTTTTTCCTACAAAAGTGAATACATGTGAACACAAATAATCACCATGACATGACTAGTCACTGAATACATTTGCAACACTGACTCACTTAAGAAAAGTGAGTTGTTTTTCAAAATGGATATAATGAGAGAAATTTTGCAATATAAAATCTTTCTCTTACCTTCTGTTTAAAACTATCAATATACAGTATAAATTAACCTGTAACGTATATCGGTATAGATAACTTTTTAAGATTATTTCACCATTTTGGAGAGGGATTTTATCCCATTTTTACCTTCATGTGTTATTACTTCTGCTATTTATATTTTGTCTATCTTGGTTCTCTATAGTTTTTCGATAGAAAAGGTACTATGATTTATTCAATACTCTTCATTTAGGTCCAACTGTGTTTTCCTATTCTAATTAAAAACAATTGTTTTCAATTTTATATACACTATGGAGACCTTCTTTAATAAATTATGGTATGAAAGGATGCCATTGACTATTAGCTTTAAATTATGATAAAAGATAATTTTTAAAATGTCTTAAATATATGGATTTTTTTCCCCGTTCTACATGAAAATATATTGTGCTTAGGGCTGGGGAAATAAATTGGCAGTTAAAAGTAGTACTTTTCTTTGAGAGGTTCTTTGAGAGGACTCAAGTCTACTTCCCAGTAGCCAACTTGTGACTCACAAGTGTCCATAACTCCAGTTCCAAGGAACTCAGCACTCTGTTTTGACCTCTGAAGATAGCAGACATGCACATGGTTGTGGTGGTCTGAATGAAAATGGACCCCATAGGCCTAAAGGTGTAGCTGTGTTGGAGTATGTGTGGCTTTGTTTGAGGAAGTGTGTCACTAGGGGTGGGCTTTGAGGTCTGAGGAGCTCAAGCTAGGCCCAGTGGCTTTCTTCCTGCTGCCTATGGGCACAAATATAGAACTTTAGCTACTTTTCCAACACTATGTCTGTCATGCTTCCCACCTTGATCATAATGGACTAAGCCTTTGAACTGTGAGACAGCCCCCAATGTCTTACTTCATAACAGTTGCCATGGTCATGGTGTTTCTTCATAGTTAAAAACAAAAACAAAAACAAAAACAAAAAAGGAAGGTAGGACAATGGTGCACAGACATGAGGGAAGGCATGAATGCAAATTAACACAAGCACTTTACTATAGGTTTATTGTACTGAGAGTGATCAATTGAGAAAGAAAAGATCAAGAAATTGGCATTAACTTTAAGGAGTTTAACTTTTAGAATTTTCTAGAAGGAGAAAGAAATGCTAATAATTATCTATAATATAGAATAAATTAAATGATATAATGCAAGACAAAACCACATACTCTATGATAAAGTTACAAAGGAAGATCCATTGTATGCAAAAAAAGATAATCCATTTCAAGTTAGTAAAAGCACTGTTTCCATGTTAAATAATTTGGAATTCATTAGTAAAGCAAATCAGGTTTTAGGCCAGGAATAGTAAGATATAATCTGCATAGCTGCAAAGTAACTAAAACACCTGGAAGATGGCTTTAAAAGAGAGGCCAAAGAGAGAGAAACCATTCAGGACAGTATTCATATGTGTTCAAGTAGTAGATGACAAAAGGCTGAATTGGGGCAGAAGCAGCTGACATGAAAAGTTCAACCTTTTTTTCCTGTAGGAATCAAAACAATCTTACATTTATGCTTGGTGGTAGAGTACAGCAAGAGAAAGGAGTGAAAAGGAAAAAAAATAACAAGTGGGGAATTGTTAAAAACATTTCAAAGGTTGAACATAATTTCCTATTGGAATCTTTTTTTAATTTTTTATTAATTACATTTTATTCACTTTGTATCCCCCCATAAACCCTTCCTTTCTCCCCTCCCAGTCTCACCCTCCCTCCCCCTTCTCCCTGCATGCCACTCCCCAAGGGGGAGAGGAAGGAAGGAAGGAAGGAAGGAAGGAAGGAAGGAAGGAAGGAAGGAAGGAAGGAAGGAAAGAAGGAGAGGAAGATGTTTTGGATTCTTTTAATGCAGAAAACACTGATGGATGAAGTCTGGGCTTGAAATCTGGACATAGAGTTATCAACATAGTAGAAGCCAAAGAACAGAAGATCATTCCAGGAAGAATGAAGAAGAATGAGGAGGATGGAGAGAGAGCCTTAAAGTAAGTCTAGATATGACTCACTGATGGAATATGCACAACATTACAGGGTAACCTAAAATGTTTAGCAGAAGAAAAGAAACAAGCAGATCAATTAAGAACTATTCCATTGTGTTTAGGAGAACCCTGGGTAATGATCAATCCTCATTCAGAAAGATAAAGGGGATGAACATAGGAAGAAGGAGAAAACAGGAAACAGAACAGGAGCCTACAACAGAAGGCCTCTGAAAGACTCTACCCAGCAGTGTATCAAAACAGATGCTGAGACTCATAACCAAACATTGAGCAGAGTGCAGGGAATCTTATGAAAGAAGGGGGACATAATAAGACCTGGAGATGACAGGAGCCCCACAAGGAGAGCAACAGAACCAAAAAAATTTGGGCACAGGAGTCTTTTCTGAGGCTGATACTACAACCAAAGACCGTTCATGGAGATAACCTAGACCCCCGCTCAGATGTAGCCCATGGCAGCTCAGTATCCAAGTGGGTACCCTAGTAAGGGGAACAGGGACTGTCTCTGACATGAACTAGGTAGGTGGCTCTTTGATCACCCCCCCTTGAAGGGGGAGCAGCCTTGTCAGGCCACAGAGGAGGACAATGCAATCAGTCCTGGTGAGACCTGATAAGCTAAGTCAGGTGGAAGGGGAGGAGGACCTCCCCTATCTGTGGACTTGGAGAGGGGCATGGCAAGAGATGATGGAAGGAGGGTGGAATTGGGAGGGAATGAGCAAGGGGGCTACAGCTGGGATACAAAGTGAATAAACGGTAATTAATATTTAAATATAAAAATTTAATAAAAAAAGAACTATTCCACAAACATCTTGTCTTGGAACATGTAAACATGCCTGGAAAGTGTTTGAGACTGAAGGAGACTACAGAGACTTGACAGTGATATGGAAATCATGAACTTTCACTGGTAAGGTGAAATAATAATCATAATCATAATAGTGACAGAGAATGTGACTGGCAGAATAGAGCTAGGACAATTGAAGTTACAGGGTCTCAATTTGATTTTGTGGTGCTACACACTGAATTCAGGGCCTTGCACACACACATAAAAGCAATACCTGTCCATGGCCCAAATTTTATTTTCTGAGTAGTAACTCACCATTGGTTATGTAAGAAAATATCTTTCATATTGAAAGACACGGTTTTGAGTCTTTTGGGTAAAATGTTATTTTGTATGAATGAGACACTAAGTGGGTCAGTGAAATGAAATAAGACAACAAAAATGGTGTAAATATAAGTATGATAGAAGTGCACATAAAAGATGGATAAATCCATGTACTATATGAAAAGATATCATTTTAGAGAAATATATAAGTAGATGTCAATATAAACAAAATATTAGTCTAAGGCTATATAAAAACGTAAAGCAACTGAAGCAAAATGTTGAATTAACTGTAATTTTGCTATATATGTTTGTTTTCCTAAATAAAAAAGGAAAAAATCACATATAAATATCTAATATTAACAATAAAATCTGTTTTTAAATGCTTGAGAATTGTTTGATATTTTAAATAAATCAGAAAACATTTTGAGAAGAGTCAGTTTGAGGAGGTCAGGAATTATTGGGTATAAGGAGTTGGTAGGAAGGCATATACATGAGTAGACAGGCCAAGAATGCCAAAAAAAAAAAAAAACTAGCTTTAAAACATATTTATTTGTCTCTTCCAATAAAATGTAAATTCCATTAGCACAACCTCCCAGTAACAATTATAAAGAATACAAACAATGTTAAAAGATTTATCAATGGGAAGTACTTTGTGCTCTGAAGAAGTACAATGGTCCTATGTATCTGGGTGATGGGTGAATATGGCATCCCATAGACAACAAATCTATGAATGCTAAACTCCTTTATAACCTACTCTCATAGAAACGACATGCATTTCCCCATACAGTTTAAATCAGGTCTCCATTACTTGTAACACCTAACACAGATGTAAATGCTAATTGTTACATTATTATCCAATTCAGGGAATAGTGACCTCCAAATATCTATGTTTCATTACAAACGGACATCCCCTCCCCAAATATTTCCAAGTTTGTTTGGTTAAGCACATAATATAGAACTCTCAGATGTGAAGGGCCAAATGTAGTTGAATTCTTAAACAGATAACTTGGTATGATTTCTACAATACTTCACTTGAAAGAAAATGATTGGGGCTGTGTTTTTTTTTAATATTATCTTTATCTGTAATATAACTCAGCCAATCCCATCCTTACCACATCTCAAGAGCTGAAAGCACAGGAACACATATCACTGTTATTTAAACATTTGGAACCACCCTTTTCAAAGTTCCTCTATTCCCTTTTATTAAATAAACTTGGCTTTATTTAATGAAATAAATTCAATAAAAAATCACCTTTGAATTTAGCCTTTTCTTTCAGAAAACAAGACTTTTAACATATCCTACCAATTTTATATAGGCAAGTTTTCTCTTACTCTGTTGTAGGCACTGGCATATAGCACTTCTCTCCCTGTATTCAGTTCAGCCAGAATATTCTTGGTTCTACAAATCATCAGTACCACAGCCTATTATTTACTTTTATTTGAGTGCTTTAACAAGTATGCTGCCTCTTAAATGTTGACAAACTTAATAATTAATGCTTCTAAACATCCAGAGTTCTGAGGCTCAGCATTAAAATATGCAAATCAACTTCTCATGCATTACTTCAAAGAGAAGGAAAACCCTGAAGTAGGAAATCACAGATACTAAAGCTCATCTGCTTTCAGAATTTATTGACTTCTCAAAGGTGTGCAGTATATTTTCATGCTTTATGCTATAATTCACACTTCCAAAAGTCCATTAGCTGTATTCAGATCTCATGGGCAAAAGGAAAATCTGACAGAGATTTCCCTTAATGAGTGAGGTGTAGTAAAGAAAACAGCCTCAAACATATGCTCTTCTGCGTGAGAATGACCGGACCCTTGCTTTCTTGTAAGGTTTACTTCTCTGGACCTAGATGTGCCCTTTGCTCTAGATTCTTGAACATCACTGGATTTGCTTCAACTATTCTATTTTTCCTCTGGCATACTTATCTTCTTACAGCCCTCATCTACCTTTTTCAACATCTAAGAATGTCTGTTATCATTCCAATGATCTCAGTACCCTGCTAATGATTTGCCCAATCCTCACTGTATCCCAAGTGAACTATGTATACTCTAATCTTTTCAATGTTCTCCATGTAGCACCCTTAGAAGCTGAATGGGAACCTATACCTTTTATACTTAAATGTAGGAAGAGCTTGAAACTATTGCTGTTATCCCATCAATTCAACTTTCCTGACCACAATCTCACTGCTCAGACCACAATCTATCTATTCTCATTTTTACCCCATGTCCCTCATTTTTTAAGAGAGTGTCTCACTGTAGCCCCTGGCTATCCTAGAATTCACTGTGTAAACCCAGCTGGCCTGGAACTTGCAGCAATCTCCATGCTTTTACTTCTCAGCTTTGGGATTACAAGTGTGAGTCACAACATCCAGCTTCACAATGTAATCTCTTGATCTTCTACTATAACTAATTCATACCTTCAACCTTAGTTTTCCACCCTTAAAATCTGAGTTTAGTATTTTGTCTCTCTTTGGTCTAGCCCATGGATCATCTCAAACATGAATTCCTACACAAGGCTTTGAAAGACAGGAAGTCCTTTGTGAGTTAATACTTGTTTGGTTTGGAGGAGGGTTGTTGTTTTTAAGCTGTGGTGTCATTATTTTGCTTAGTAACTTCTCAAATTGATCCTCCCTCCTCAGGCTTCAGAGTGTCTGAGACTGCAGGTATGTTATTAAATTAAGAGCTTCCAGAAAATAGTGGGAATCCCAACGATAACTGGCTTAGGACTGCGAAAAAGAAATAGACTTATGAGTTTGAGTCATACTTACTCACTCATTAAAAAGGAGAACAGATCAAATACTGGTGGCATTCATGAAATATGATTGTCTAACAGTACAGAAAAAACAATGAGCATGACAAGTGCTGTCATAACCATTCATTACACTGAACAATAGCTTCCTCATTTTACTCTTCTTTTATCATGTATGCTTCAAAAACTAAAGCATTCTTTTTTATTTTTTTAATTCTTTATTAATTACACTTTATTCACTTTGTATCCCCCCTGTGGTTCTCTCCCTCCTCCCCTTTCAATCCGTCCCTTCCTCCCCCATCTGCACGCATGCCCTTCCCCAAGTCCACTGATAGGTGAGGTCTTCCTTTCCTTCCTTTTGATCCTAGTCTGTTAGGTCTCGTCAGGATTGTCTGCATTGTCTTCTGTGGCCTGGTAAGGCTGCTCCACCCTCAGTGGGAGGTGATTAAAGAGCAGGCCAATCGGTTCATGTCAGAGACAGTCCCTGTTCCTATTACTGTGGAACCCACTTGGACACTGAACTGCCATGGTCTACATCTGTGCAGGGGTCCTAGGTTGTCTCCATGCATGGTCCTTGCAAGAGAACCAAAAATCTGAGCACAGGGGTCTTTCCTGAAACTGATACTCCAACTATAGCATTCTTAGAACCCAGTTCTGTGCAGAGATTCCCAATGAAGAATTAATGACATAAGACCATGCTAAACCCTTATCATTTCCTCTCCAAATTCAACTAACTTTATCTTGAGCTCTCATTC
The DNA here is from genome assembly GCF_907164565.1 of Psammomys obesus. Taxonomy (NCBI): domain Eukaryota; kingdom Metazoa; phylum Chordata; class Mammalia; order Rodentia; family Muridae; genus Psammomys; species Psammomys obesus. The sequence continues at coordinate 1,776,652 of NW_026590552.1, read as the reverse complement.
AAGGGGGGGTTAACTTTCAACTTGGCAGAATCTATAATCATCTAGGAGACAAATATGTAGGCATGTCTGCGAGGAAGATTTAGAATGGGTTAATTGATGTGGGAAGACTCATCCTAAATGTAGGTGATCTCTTGCCCCTGGCTGGGTTTAGGGGCTGACTATAAAAAAGGAGAATGTGAGCTAACCACCAGCATTCATTTCTTCTTATTTCCTAACAGGGTATGTAACATGATGGGCTTCCTCAAGTTTCTGCAGTCAAGACTTCTCCATTTTAAGAGACTGTACCCTCAAACTAAGACAAAATAAACCCTTTCACCCTTAAGCAATGGGGAAAGTAAATAATAAAAAAAAAAATCTAAGAGTTTCTTTCCTTTCCTGAAATCTCATTCCTTTTCAATGGTCAACTTCCCTTCTCTGAAAAGGCCACTCATTCATAGTGATCTAACTGGCTGTAATTAAATTTCATTTCCACAGGCTCCTTTAGGTTTCATTTTTTGAGCATATCTTCCTTAAAGCAGTATCTACTTCTCAGTCCTTTACTACCCCATTACTCAAATAAAGGTTGTTCTTATAGCTTTGTCAAGAGAACACTGCTTAGGGTCACCTAAAAAAGGAGTCTCAACTCAAGAATCGTCCAGAAAGACAGGCCAGTGAAGAAGTCTGTAGGGGACTGTGTTGATTGTAAATTGGTGCAGGAGGGCCCCGACTACTGTGGGCAGCACCATTCTTTAGAATGAAGGCCCTTGCTTTACAAGAAAGTTAGGTAAGTGTGGGTCTATGCACAAGAAAAGAGAATTTTTCAGTAGTTTCTGCTTTGAGTTCCTGTTCGAATTCTTGCCCTGACCTCCCTCGAAGATAGACTGGAAGACATAAACTGAAACAAATACTTATTCCCCTAGACTGTTTTCAGTCATAGCTTTTATCATAGCAACAACAAAGAAAAACAGAACAAAGGTCTTCCCCAAAGTACTGTATACAGACACCTTTTTTTTTCTATGTTTTTCATTTCATATCTTTCAGCAGTCAAATCAAAGGATGTGCATTTTAATTCAAGAAGTCAGCTATTTGCTCAAATGCATTACAAAACAATCAAATATTATACTCCTGGGGGGCTAGAAAGATGGCTTAGTGATTAAGAGTGTTTGCCGCTCTTGCAGAGAATCAGAGTTCATTTCTCAACAACAATGTCAAGTGGCTCACAACCAACAGTAATTTCAGTTCCAGGGGCTACAATGCCCTCTTCTGGCATCTACACACACATATAAATACTAATACACATATTTTAGAAACATTACAATACTGAAGTTGGGAGTATAGTTCTGTGGTAAAGTACTTGCAAAATGCCTAAGGTCCTATGTTCTATCCATAGCATGGGGAGAGGGGAACAACAACAACAACAACAACAACAACAGAAACCTCATCTATACTGACAACCAAATCTCATTTCTTCCCCTTCACAGTCAGTTCCTAGGTCCTAGAAACTCTATTTACAGAGAATAGTTTCATAGATGCCTCCTCCCATTTCTCTCAAATGTAGACTCTCAGAATTCTTATATCATGGACTGAACAAACACTCCCTAACTGGTGTATCCATCTAGAAGTGTTTTTCTTTGGGAAGATGAAGGTTCCAGAATACATCTTTTAAGAAGTATTTTTTCAGATATTCTCACCTGTGATATGATTTTCAGACGTTCTTTGACATGAAATGAGTTAAGCATCCCTATAATGTGACTGTCTTTCCTCTGCAGACTTACAGTTCTTTACTTCTGGCTTGAAGTCCTATCTTTCTATTTAATTAATCACACTACTTGCTGTTTCTTGCCACTATAAAGACTTCAGACCTTCATTTACATTATTCCCACTTCAAGGTATATTTGATCTTTATTCCAACTTTTGGAATCATTCATAAATATCAATTGGCCATCAAGCCTTCTCTTTTCAGTAACTATGTTGTACTACTCTGCTTTGTCCTAAGTAACCAGGAAGTCGGCTTATTAAGCTCAAGAATCACCTCAACCGCTAAGGCATGTTTGATGATGGTGTTAGAAAATTTACTTCAAGATTTGTACTGGTAGCAGAATTTTTAATTTCTCAGATATTATGGGTAACTAATTCTGGAAGGAAGTAGGTGATACTTACCCATAGATTCTGAAGTTTGACTGCCAACCACTCGGAGCAGCATAGGCTGACTGCTATCTGACCTCTGCAGAGAGGTAGAAGGAGAGGAAAGCGTGGTACCATTCACCTTGGCCTCAGCCTGGGGCTAAAGTTTGCAACAGAAGAAAAGTATTGTTTTTCATAATAATCTCAGAAAATTATAGGAATTCTACAGACTCAAAAATAGAATTATTATTATAGATAGTCAGGACTCAGACATTATTACTATTCCTATTTAGAAACACCCCAGAAATAAAAGAATATGGAATATTTTATTGTTGATATGATCCATGGCTATGTCTTTACATCTGAACTCTGATCTATTATAAAAAATCCTAAAAAATATTGATATGATAGGGTAAGGAATAAGTCACCAAATTTAAAGGCTTAAGAGATTGAGAAAGCCAAGTGAGAAGAGAGAGCATATACCCCTCCAAAATAATAGAGAATTGATATTTTGGAGAAGTATTAAGTAACACAATAGATACATTATTTTAAAGTATTAAATTCTCAGAAAACCTACAGCATGTCTGGCCAGAGTCTGTTTTAATGCTATATTCTCCTAGGTTCCCAGTGAAATGCACAAATCTTTAATTTATGTGTTGGTGATTGGGGCAAAATACCCAATAGTATACCACAAAATATAACTAATTTTAAATAAGAGAACTTCATTTCAAACAGTCTGAAAATTAATTTACAGAAAATGACTGACATATCTAAAATGCATTTAATTAGTAAAAAATAAATGAATGGAAAACAAACCAAAATCAAATTACATTTGGAGAGGAAATGATTTTGCAAATATATTGAAAAATACTTTAAAGCTGAAGCACAAATATGTGAGTTCTCCCCTTTAGTTTTGTTTAAAAGAGGAAAGTGAAAGTTTGTAACTAGCCAATATTAGAGAGCTGGGGACCTTACTTGCTCCAGGAGCTGCCTCAGTCTATGTAACTGTGACTCCAGCTGTTTATTGTGGTCTTCCAGGATTTGCATCCTGGCTTCCAGGCGTCCTTTGTGTTGACGCAGTAGCTTGGCCTCAGCAATGAGCTCAGCATCCCTGGGACTCTGGGGAGAGGTGGGCATCATCTCAGGAGGAGACGGCAGTGGGGATAGGCCTTTATGCTCATGCTGCTGCTTTAGACGATCGTACTCTGCTTGCAGATTCCTGTAAGTATCAGAGGTTAAGAACAAAAAACAAAGGAAGAAAAATTAAAATGGTCTCTTGATGTCATATAACTGGCATTCCGATGAGTTTGACCAACACCAAAGAACAGCAAGGAAAAGAGAGGCACTAATGAATGGTTTATATGGTGATCTTACCAATATTAAAGGAACAAAATAAAATTGGAAGCTTTAGACTGGTGTATGAGAAAAGATCCTTTTCAGTTGTTTTATGTCATACTAAAAGACTCATGGGTGCTATGTTCATATAAGTAAGCAGCAGAAGATTTAATCACTTTGTAAATATTTCTATATAATGTAAGATCAAAATTTTATGCCTCTATTAAGACTAATTTTCTTTTGAAAAAAAACCAAAATGTCAACAGAAATGTACAAGTATGCACACATACACACACAACATAATCATGTACTCATCACCCTGCTTTAATAAAATTTAACACCTGCCATAATTTCTGCAAAAGCATTTGGTCTTGGGTGAGTTTTTTTTTTCTTTTGCTTTGCATGTATGCTATGTTGGAATAGAATCAAGGGTTCTGAACATTTCCATATTTTTTTAAAGAAATAAAATTCAGCATCCAAATCTGAAGCCACCCCAATATACCTTATCAATCCTATACAACGCCATACTGAATTCTATGTCCATCAATACCACACATGTAGTCATGTGTTACCTTGAAATGAAGATGCTATTACTGGTAGTTCTTTTAGAAAACAAAATACTTATTTTGTGTGATTAAATCTAGTATCATTATTTTGCAATGTTCTTAAATATTACATTTAAGAACTTTATGTTGAAGAATATACATACCGTTATGAGTGGCTTTTGGCCTTCAACATCATTTTTGCAGCTGTATCTATGTTGATACATAATCATGTATTACTTTACAGCTATAAAGTTTTATCTTGTTGCTTGAATATGTCCAAGTTCTCAGTTTCCCACCATTACAAAACATGATGCAATGAACTTCCTTACAGGAGTCTCTTTGGAAACCAGTTTAAAGGATTCTATAAAATACATCTTGATGTGGGATTTGGAGGTCCTTGTAACATCTTCATATACTGCACCAAAGCGCTCTCATAAATGGTTTTACCAATTTATTGTCTCAGCAGTAGTGAATGCCACTTTCCTGTTCCCATACTCTTATAAAAAAATCTTGCTGTTAGCAGACCTTTCCATTGTGGACCTGCTGCTGCTGCTGCCGTTTGGGAAGGCTATAGAACATTTAAAAGGTAAAGCTCAGCTGAAGGTATTAGGGCAAAATAAGTAGGCCTTGAGCCTTTGCAGGCAGTGCTGGAAGTTCTGGTGAACTTTTTTATCCTTATTAAAACTCTTTATTTTAATAAGAGATGTCTATCCTTTATAAGTTAATATGTATAGTACATATTAGCTCCTTCAATTATATTAATTTGCTTTTAGACTTGCTTATTTTCCTTTTGTGTAAGAGTATTTGGCATGAATATATATACATATACATATATATTCACCCCCACACACATATATATATAGATGTACATACATATACATATTCATGAATACATATGTATCATATGCATGTCTGGTGCCTGCAGAGGTCAGAGTAGGGCATTGTTTCCTCTTGATGGTTGTGAGCTGCCATGTGGGTGCTAATAGTTGAACTTGGGTCCTCTGTAAAAACAAGTGCTCTTAACTGCTGAGCCAGCTTTCCAGCCCATCTTGCCGTATCTCAGTGCATATTTAGTTTTGTGAATATTCTGTAGTATAAAAACAAATTTCAAAATATTTCTTCACAGTTTTTGTTTTTATGTTTGGCTTAAGATCATCTTCTTTACACTTACATTCTAAAACTTAAAATTGTGGGCCAGGCCCTATTGCTGATGAAAACACCTACATAACTCATTGAACAAGGAGAAACCAAACTGGTACCTGACTAGAGCCTTCATCTCTACTGAGTAGTGTTTATCGTACTGAAAAGTACACTGCATGCTACCAAAGGAGAAATGTAAACACCAACCCAGCTACAAACTGTTTGATCTACAATGGTGAACTGATGCAACAGTAGCACAAAAGTTGTGGGAATAGCCAGCCACTGTGTATTATGGTTTAAGGGCCACTCCATAAGATGGAAACCATGGCTCATATTGCTCAGGTGGCCAAGGACCTGAGACCAGATAGACAATGGACCTAAAAGAAAACCAAATACTACTGTTCTGCTAAAGGAACATAGCAATAAAATGACTCATGATATTCTTCTACATCCATAGATAAGAGTCTTGCTCAGCCATCATCAGAGAAGCTTCCTCCTGCAGTAAGTACATGAGAACAAATACAGAGACCTACAAATGGACAATGTTCAGGGAGTGAGAGACTATGGAACACTCAGTCCTAAATATCTCCATCAAATCCTACCCCTGAGGGCTCATGAAGTTTTGTAGAGGAGGATGCAGAAAGACTGTAAGAGCCAGTAAGAGCCAGTGAGGACGGAAGGCACCCATGGAACAAAGCCTTTTAAGTACTATAGGACTGATATACATATGAACTCCCTGAGGCTGTTGCAGCATACACAGAGCCTGCATAGTTCTAAGCCAGTTGGTTTCCTAGTGCTGAGTGGAGAAGTGGATACAAATCCCCATCTCCAATTGACAATAGCTCACAAAGGAAAAATTAGTCTTTTCCAGTGGTGTCTCACTGGGTACACAAACCACACTTAAGGGCAGGCCCGATGACCAGCAGTAGATATTCAACACAAAATGAATTCAGTGGTATTTTTGGAAGGTTTTTGTCTCATAGTGATTTGTTTGGGCATTTTTTTTAACCTCACAGATCTTTTACTTATATATCATAGTTTCTGATTTTGTGTTTTTATGGGATTTCTGTGTGTGCAAGTGTGTGTGTGTGTGTGTGCATATGTTTCTTGTGCTTTTCCTTTGGCTCTTTTTTTCCCCCTGCATTGTTTGTTTGTCCTATTTAGGGGTGTGTGTGTGTTTGTTTGTGTGTGTGTGTGTGTGTGTTTGTGTGTGTGTTTAGTTGCTGGTTTGTTTTCTAATGAGAGATAAAGAAAGAAAGGATGTGGTTTGGTTGGGTGGGGAGGATCTGGGAGGAGCTAGGGGTGGGAAACAATGATCAAATATATTGTACTAAAATCTATTTTCAACGAGAGTTAAAATTATATATAAATGCACATGGTCTAGACAGATGGCTTAAAAGGTAAAGTTTGCAGCCAAACTTGAGGACCTGAATTCAATCAGTGGAACTCAAATACTGGAAAGAACCAACTTCTAAAATTTGTCTTCTGACCTCCTTATATGTGCTGTTGCAATATGACCCTCTCCCAGCCCCCCACCCCCAAATAAATAGCATGTTCTTAAATTTTAAAATTATTACCTTTTTCATTTGGGACTTTCAACTTTCGACAATCTATTTTTGTGTATAGTGTGAACATATGACTTAATTTGACTTTATCAGCATTATAGTTATTCCATTACTGTGTTTGATTTCTGACATTGCCTCTGCAATATATCAAGTGTCCATCAAGAGATAGTTGTGCTTCTGAGTTCCATTCTATTCTATTCCATTGCTTTGTATAACTTTACATTTATTTCTGCCTGGTTGGACTTCACATTTCCACTCCATTCTTCCTTAAAATTATCTAAGCTATTCTAATCTCTCTGATCTTCTGTATGATTTTAGTATCAAATTTTCATATTTCATGAAAATCCCTGATCATATTTTGGGTTTGAATTATATTGAACTTAGATATTAAAACAGGAAGAACAGAGTTCATATAGTTGAGTTTTCATATACAAGAACGGGGTAAAGTTCCTCATTATTGTTGTCTTATATCTACATTATTTTATATCCACAGTTTTGTGTGTCTCTTTTTTTCTTGCTGTTTTAAAATTGTTTTTTGTAATTGTTATGAAGACAGTACTCAGTATGTAACCCTCTGTGGCCTGCCATTGTCTAAATAGACCAGGATCACCTCAAATACACAGAGATCTTCCTCTTTTGCTCCCTAGTGCCTGGATAAAAGAAGCGAAGTAACATGAATGTTTTCTTTTAATTTTATTGTTTTTAAAATACTTGGGATATGTTTTCCATTCTCTGTATCAAAGGTTAGATATATATTACTTGATTTAATTCAGTTGGTTATATTTTATACTGTTTGTGATTATCAAATTCAACACACACTGATTTAGGGGTACTGTTTTTATATTTCCAACCATTTTACTAATCATTTTAGTATACGTTCTAACTCAATTACATTTTATTCAGATAATGCCTGTATGATACTGATCAAATTAAGATCTAGTTCATAATCACTTCTTAAATGAGTACTGAAAAATGCGTGCATTTTCCTTTTCAAAAGATTGTGTCCCTACATAAACTGCATTAATTCTGTTTAAATTGTCTGTTTGTTTACTAAATTTGATCATCCATGCAGCTCATCAATTTCTTAAAGGAACGTTGAAATATAATAGGTTATTAAGTTTCTCCTTTTGAATGAACGATAACCTACAAAAGTAGGGATTTATGCAATTATGTCCATAAAAACTTATATTGCTACTGATTGCTTTCCCTTTATAACTATTCCACTTAGTTTTGGTTATACTCAATCGCTACTCAAGGGAATACAGACAGTATTATGGCATACAAATATCTCAGTGCTTTAGGATTTATTGAAAATACAGTTAGAAATAAGGATTCTCCGTACTTGACTGAGTTGAACTCTTGATACCTTTCTAATGGTTACAGTAACTTGCAAACTGAAATGACATATTTTAGCTGTCCATAGATAATTGTTTCACCATGCAAGATAAATGATGAGTTGTAGGCTGTGAGCAAGCAGGAGCTTTTCCACTGAATGATATGAAACAGTAAGATCTCATGAACAAGTTTTAGCATTAGAGAAATGTTTTGTGCTCCATATGGGAACAAGAGATGCCACAATTTCCAAAAAATTTACTGTCAAAAAGCTAGATTCCATAGTGAGACAGAAACAAGCTCTAATATACTCTTAATCTGTTATTGTTTTAGCTGTGCCTTGAACCAAAGAGCACAACGTTTTCAGAAACTTAGTAAAAGTCATGCAGGAAATCAATCAACTTTTTGATTTATAAGAACTGAATCACCAGTCTATACTGACTGAGATTCTATTGCAAATAATCTCTAAGAGCTCTTTGTGAGATGTGTTTAATAGCAATTTACTTTGGTAAAACAGATACAAACTTCATGGAAGTTAAATTTCTTTCAAGCAGGTTCTGCACCTCTGGGTCTGAACCAAATGCATATAGTTGTGCACATTAACTAAATCTGATTTGTGAACATTTATCTAGCACTCACTTACATGTTTCTAGTAAACTGAAGCTGTGTTCAGAAGGGCTCATTCCACAGCAATAATCTTCATTTTCCCTTTCTTGCAGTTACACACACACACACACACACACACACACACACACACACACACACACATTTTGAGGCTAGAGAGATGGTTCATCAGTTAAGAGCAGGTTGCTCTTGTAGAGGACCTAGATTTATTTCACTCACACTATGGTTCACAACTGCCCCAGTTTCAAGGGATTCAACATCCTCTTCTGGCCTCCATGGCCACCAGGTGTGCATTTGGTGCATTTACAGACATGCAAGCAAAACAGTCATACACATAAAATAAATAAATATTAAAAGAAAACTAATTTCCTGGAAAAGATACAACTGATGACACTTTTAAGAAGCTTTAGCTTCTTCTTTCTACCAAATTGGTTCACTCATGATGTTTTTCACGGAAACACTGTTTTTACACATTTACTTCTGGAAAATGTAACAAAGTAAGTACTGTCATCTTACCTACCGTCATAAAAGTGCTGACAGAAGACAATCTCTTCTAGAGACATCTTCCTTGGTATAATGATCATGTGGTCCAGTGGTCCACAAGCCTCTCTTTTTTTGTATGTTAGCATATAAGTGTCTTTGTTGGGGAAACATGGCTAAGTATATACTACACATTTCATTTCTGGTATTCTGTCTTTCAGTGAAAAAAAAAAAGCTCAATTTAATCAGTCAACTCTTATTCAAAGCTGATGTGTAAAGAAAACCAATAGCTAAATGTAGGGTGTAGACCATTTCCATCTACACAGATGTTGGCCTCTTGGGAGAACATTTACTTGAAAACTCACATCCATTTTTAATTCTGCAAGGTTAGATTTTTAGCTATTACCTTTTGAATACTTCTGTGTCATTCCCTCCATTTTCTTCTGAAAACCCTTAAACTTCAAAGTGAATCCCAAAGGTCCATTCTCTATTTCTCTTAATTGTTTATTTGTATATCTTGTCTTTGTCCCACACCATTGTGTATAATGCATTTCTATGTATATAATTTCCCTTCTCTTCTCTAACCTTTCATGTAGTTCAGTCAGAAATTTATACTATCTTTGTGCAGTTTACAAAATTCCAGTGACTAATTTTTTTTTAATTTGCAAAGTGTCCTATTTTAGTGAATGGTAGTCCCTTATTTATATATTTGAGCAGCATCATGAGTGGAATTTCAAGCAGTATTTGTTGTAACAGTCACTAGACTATGCCTTTTGATTGAAGGGGTGTGCTATCGCTTATTCTCTTATACTCTCACTTGAAGGCATGCATTAAAAAGATGTCTAAGTTTTCTAAAAGCATCTCTCTCTCTGTCTCTTTGTCTCTCTATGTTTCTGTCAAGTGGCTTTGTGGCTACTCCCATTCACCATTTTAGGAAAGAGAGTCTACAACCAGATCTTCTATTGGCATCTATACTAAATGATGCAGACCCCACACATCTCACCAGCAGGCGGTAGGGAAATTGTTTTAGATGTTCCTTTCAAGATTATGATATTACCCTACCTAGTACCCTCATCTATTGTCCCATTGTCTATGCATTAGGCTTATGTCTGCACTTAGTTGTAGTTTGATAAAGAAGTCAAAATGTCCTTGTTCTAGTACAAGTGTGTATGTGTATATATCTGAATTTTTGGGGGGCCTAAATTTCAAATAGTAATCTTGGCTCTGATTTCCCATTTTGCAAAGATAATTTTAATCACTTTTATACTATCAGGAATCAGAAGACCAAACATTTATCTCACTTATTGCTCACCACTATTTGCTTAGCTTTTTTTGTCATTTCTGGTCAACAGATATATTCATTTAATTGTAAGGTCCAGCTATATCCTTCTCATTTTTCATTTCACATATTAACTGCCACTAGATAAATGACAGACCAAAGTATGGTTCCTTAATATAAGAGTTAATTTCATCTTAATCAGAGGAGATCAAGACATACAGATTTTGCAGATGCATAGTTATGTTTCCCTCAGTACTAGTTCAGCCCCTGATTCACTAATCCAAGGTGACATGAGTCAATCAAGTATTCTTCCCCTAAATAAAAATGTGATAAATATACAGCTCTTAGCTTAGGAAACAACTTGATTGCATGGTTTGCCTCCATGAGGCTTTGAGGTAACATCTTGCTATGCCAATAGTTTTGAAATTATAAGTGGCTCATGGAAAGTTTCTTTACAAGGTCTCATTTTGTAGCTAAGGCTGCCTTAGAATTCACTATAAAACCTAGGCTGGCCTCTCAAACGAAGTGGTTTCTTGACAAAAAACTAAATAAAATGGAAATTTGTTTAAGTCTAAATTATCTTTTTAAGATATTTATAAATAATCAGGATATTTACCAAGAAGCATTGATACATATGAGGCTGAATTAGAGATGACTTTTTAAAAACTATTTTTTAAATGTATGTATATGAGTGTTTGCCTCCATGTATATCTGTGCAAATGGACATTCCTGGTACACATGGAGGCCAGAAGAGGGTGTTGGATCCCCAAGAACTGGAGTTACAAAAGGTTATAAGCCACCATGTGGGTGCTGGGAATTGAACTCAGGTCATCTGGAAGAGCAACAGTGTCCATAACCTTGAACTCTCTTTCCAGCCTCATGGAGGAAAGTATAATTAAGTTTTAGGTTTTGCTTTTTTTTTTTTTTAATAATGCTTTGTAATACAGTTTAGGCTTACTGAGAACTTAATGTGTACTCCAGGCTAACCTGGAACTCATGATCTTTCTGAATTAAGTAGGTGCCACAGTGCCTGGATTACCAAATGCTTTAGAATAAATAAAGTCATGATCACAGAGTTGTTAGGTTACATTTTGTTAGAGATTTGGCAGCAAAGCTCTTTAACTTGATGGATTGTGTTCTCATAGTTAAATTCTTCATATACTTTTAAAGCATATTATAATGGTAGAATACTTTATGATTTATTTTGTTTTCAATTATGGAGGAAGGGCTACATATACATGAGTGTACATTACTGTGGAGGTCAAAACACATCATTGGATCTCCTGGAGCTGGAGTAAGATGAGAGATAGTAGTAAGTTATCTGACATTGGTGATGATAATTGAACTCAAGTCCTCTTAACCACTGAGTCATCTTCCCAGTCTCTAAATTTCTTAAAAACCCACTATTTAGAAGGCATCTACAAGAAGTCACTACCACAAATGATTGAGGAAAGTGGCTTTTTAATTTTTTTTAATTTTTAGTAATTACACCTTAATCACTTTGTATCACCCCATATACCCCTCTCTCCTCCCCTCCCAATCACACCTTCCTTCCTCCTTCTCCACACATACCCCTCCCGAAGTCTGCTGACAGGAGAGGTCTTCCTCTCCTTCCTTCTGATCCTAGTCTATCAGATCTCATCAGGAGTGGCTGCACTTTCATCTCCTGCAGCCTGGTAAGGCTGCTCCCACCTCAGGGGGAGGTGATCAAAGAGCAGACCAATCAGTTCATGTCAGAGGCATTCCCTCTTCCCATTACTATGGAACCCACTTGGACACTGAACTGCCATGGGCTACATCTGAGCAGAGGTTCTAGGTTATCTCCATGCATGGTACTTGGTTGGAGTATGAGTCTCAGGAAAGACCCCTATGCTCAAGTTTTTTGGTTCTGTTGCTCTCCTTGTGGAGCTACTGTCCTCTCCAGATATTACTATTTCTCACTTCTTTCATAAGATTCCATGCACTCTGCCCAACAGTTGGCCATAAGTTTCAGCATCTACTTTGGTAGACTGCAGGGCAGAGCCCTTCAGAGCCCCTCTGTGGGAAGCTTCTAACTTGTTTCCTGTTTTCTTCTTCTTCTGATGTCCATCCTCTTTGCCTTTCGGGATGGGGATTGAGCATATTGTGCAGAGTCCTTCCTCTTGATTAGTTTCTTTAAATGTACAGATTTTAGTAGGTTTATCGTATATTATATGACTTTATGAGTGAGTATATACTGTGTGTATGTCTTTCTGCTTCTAGGATAGCTTACTCAAGATGATCCTTTCCAGTTCCCACAATTTATCTGCAAATTTTATGATTTCCTTGTTTTTCATTGCTGAGTAATATTCCATTGTGTAGATGTACCACAATTTCTGTATCCATTCCTCTATTGAGGGGCATCTGGGTTGTTTCCAGCTTTTGGCTATTACAAATAAAGCTGCTATAAACATAGTTGAGCAAATGTCCTTATTGTGTACTTGAGTCTCTTTTGGATATATGCCTAGGAGTGGTATAGCTGGATCTTGAGGAAACACTATTCCTAGTTGTCTGAGAAAGTGCCAGATTGATTTCCAGAGTGGATGTACAAGTTACATTCCCACCAACAGTGGAGGAGGGTTCGCCTTTCTCCACAACCTTTCCAGGATGTGTTGTCACTTGAGTTTTTGATCTTGGCCATTCTGATGGGTGTAAGGTGAAATCTCAACTGCATGGAACTGTCATAGAAACAGAATGATGACTCAAAGGAAGCAAATAGAAGACCCAGAAATAAACCCACACACTTATGGACACCTGATCTTTGACAAATATGCCAAAACCATACAAGATAACATCTTCAACAAATGATGCTGGACTAACTGGATGTCTACATATAGAAAAATGCAAATAGACCCATACTTATCACCCTGCACAAAACTAAAGTCCAAGTGGATCAAAGACCTCAACACAAAACCAGACACACTAAACCACTTAGAAGAAAAAGTGGGAAGAGCCTGGGACTCATTGGTACAGGAGACAATTTCCTGAACAAAACACCAACAGCACAGGCTCTAAGAACTTCATGAAACTGAAAAGCTTCTGTAAAGCTTTTCATCAAAACAAAACAAATCCTGACAGATTGGGAAAGAATCTTCACCAAACCTCTATCTGACAGAGGGCTAATATCCAGTATATTTAAAGAACTAAAGAAGTTGAAAAGCAACAAATCAAGTAATCCAATTAAAAAATGGGGAACAGAGCTAAACAGAGGAATTTCCTGTAGAGGAATATCGAATGGCAGAGAAACACTTAAAGAAATGCTCAACCTCATCAGCCATCATAGAAATGCAAATCAAAACGATCCTGAGATTTCACCTTACACCCATCAGAATGGCTTTGTAATTTCTGAGACAATTTTTTGCTTTGTAGGACCATCTTGGCTGGAACTTCTCCCTCCACCTCCAACTGTTGAGATCATAGACATGTGCTAGCTCTCAAGGTGAGCTGTTTTAAAGTTTTAGCACATGTTCATAATTTACTCATTTTAACAGTTGCCTACAAATTTCTATTGCTAACTGATAGGTAACAGTTTCTTGAAGTTTTAAATCTCACCCCAACCGATTCTATAATTTTTAGGAGGGCATCATGGAGTAATTTCTGTATAGAAGTATATATGTCAGGGATCAGACAATAACTCCACAGAGTTATTGTCTGTGGACACAGAGAATCTATTTACATTCTTGATTGTCTTGTAAATTGTATTTCTCTGTTAGCTCCCCAAAGGACACTAATTCATATTCTTTGCACATGGCTTCTGTCATTATAATTTCTTCTTGTAGCCAGTCATCCTAAAAAGTTTTCCATCCATTATTAATTTCTTATTCTCTGTAGAGCTAAAACAACCTTCCTTAGTACAACTACAGTTGTATCTGATTAATTTTGTCATAAAGTGTACACACTGTTGCCCAGGTAAAAATTTGCATTTTTAACAAATTTCCTAACTACCCAATGGACAGAGAAAGTGAAACATGTTGGTGGGGCTTATTGCCTTACTTCTTCGAGTTGGAAATGTGGAAACTCTTGGCCCTAAGCAATGATTTACAAGTATTTCTAAGGCAATGGTAACTAGCACATATGATAAAAAATACAACAGTTCTTTGTAATTCCTACCAATGTGCAGAGGTGAAATGATTTAACATTTAAGTGGAATGCCCATACTAATAGTAATTATATAAGTCTATAGTTATATACATGAAATAAAGAAATAAAGGTGATTTTCCAGTGGTCAATATATTGTTAAACAGTATTGTATATTACACTATTTAGAAAGTCTGAACCCATGTAGTATCTGTAGCATACACATAAAAGGAACATATCAGAGAACTTAGGCACTACCCTCATACACCAAAAAGCAATGAAACCATATCCACCAAAATATTTACTGAAACAAATGTAGTAAATCATATGCAACTATGAGTCTTTTATACACTTAGTAATTAGTAGTTCCTTTTTTTAAAAAAAGGGGGGGGGCATAAGATTCTGCCAGCATGATGCATTTCAAAACTGGAAACAGCATAAAAACCTTTTCAATCATAAGTCAACTACTTAAAGCTGTATCAAAATACTTTATCAAATGGCATGTCAAAAATGTCCCTAGATGAGATAGAAAAAAACATTCATATGACTACACATTACCAATGTTAAGGAGAATCTCACAGAGTGGAAAATAAAAGAATGCATATTTTAGATCTGCCTAGAGCCAAACAATAAAAATGGGAGGGCTGCCCCCAGGCTAATTTTTAATCCTCATTTTCAAGGCACGGTCTCCTCTTTGAAGAAATCAGAATTATTTGTTCCAACTGCTTTCCCACTGAAATTTACTAGGTGTAAAGATCTTATAAAAGAAGTATAATACTCACTGGATTTTTTAATAAGGAATCATTTCTTCCAGAGATCTATGTATTTTAAAACAGATATCAAAGCAAGTGTTGGAGAGAAAAATCATCAGGGGGAAAATCTGAATATTACAGCTTTTCCCACATTTCTGAATTTATTTATTTATTAAAATTTCCTTTGTATCCCAGCTGTAGCCCACTACCTTATCCCCTCACAATACAGCCTTCCCTCCCACTTCTCCTCCCATTTCCCTTCACCAGTCCACTGATAGGGGAGGTCCTCCTCCCCTTCCATTTGACCCTTGCCTATCAGATCTCATCAGGACTGGCTGCACTGTCCTCCTCTGTGGCCTGGGAAGACTGGCCCCTCCCCTCAGGGAGGAAGTGATCAAAGAGCCAGCCACTAGTTCATGTCAGAGACAGCCCCTGTTCCCTTATTAAGGAACCCACTTGGACACTGAGCTTCCATGGGCTACTTCTGTGCAGGTGTCCTAGGTTATCTCCATGCATGGTCCTTGGTTGGATTATCAGTCTCAGAAAAGATTCCTGTGCCCAGTTTTTTGGTTCTGTTGCTCTCATTGTGGAGCTCCAGTCACCCCCAGGTCTTTCTAGTTCCCCCTTCTTTCAGAAGATTTCCTGCACTCTGCCCAAAGTTTGGCTTTGATTCTCAGCATCTGTTTTAATACCCTGTTGGGTAGAGTCTTCCAGAGGCCCTCTATGGTAGGATCCTGCCTTGTTCCTTGTTTTCAACCTCTTCTGATGTCTATCCCATTTTCCTTTCTGAATGAGGGTTGAGCATCCTACCTATGGTTCTCCTTCTGGCTTAGCTTCTTTAAGTTTGCAGATTTTAGTATGATTACCCTATATTATATGTCTAATATCCACTTATACCATGTGTTTCTTTCTGCTTCTGGGATATATCACTCAGGATGATACTTTCTGCTTCCCTCTATTTGCCTGCGAATTTCATGATTTGTTTGTTTTTAATTAATGATTAGTATTTCATTGTGTAAATGTACCACAATTTCTGTATCCATTCCTCAGTTGAGGGACACCTGGGTTGTTTCCAGATTCTGGCTATTATGAAGAAAGATCCTACGAACATAGTTGAGCAAATGTCCTTGTTGTGTACTTGAGCATATTTTGGACGTATGCCTAGGAGTGGTATAACTGGATCTTGAGGTAACACTATTTATTCTTAAGTGTTTGAGAAAGCACCAGACTGACAACAGCACAAGCTCTAAAATCAACAATCAATAAATGGGACCTCATGAAACTTAAAAGCTTCTGTAAAGCAAAGGACACAGTCATCAGAACAAAACGACAGCCTGGGAAAGGATCTTCACCAACTCTATAATCTGACAGGAGGCTAATTTCCAGAATATGTAAAGAACTCAAGAAGTTAAACAGCAACAAACCAAGTAATCCAATTAAAAAATGAGATACAGAACTAAACAGAGAATTTTTAATAGAGGAATATCCAATGGCAGAGAAACACTTAAAGAAATGCTCAACATTCTTAGTCATGAAAGAAATGCAAATCAATATAACTTTTTGACACTTTGCCTTTCTGTTGCTTTTCACCACCCTTGGCAGATAAAGGGATTAAAATGCAATTTGATAGCTGACCTTGGAGTCTAAAAGAACCTTGGCTTACTCCTTGATAAAACTAAGCAACTTACTCAAGTACTAAGCTCATTCTGAAGGTTAAAGAGCCAGTATTACTGGTTTATAGTCTGTATATAAACTGATCTTACAACCAAATTTAGCCCATATTATGTATTCCACAAATGCTGGTTACCATTACTGCTTTTTCAGCTGCTGTTATTCTGTCTTTCCCTCCTTCTGTATTCTGACTTCGAGATTTGGAACCTCAGGCGTGCTGAAAACTGCCTATCAGAAAACACTACTTAGATAATATATATAAAAAAAATCTAAGAAAATGTAATGAACTTGGTAGAAATGTAAATATATAATGCTAGAAAAGGGATTTAACTTTCTATATATGCCTGATGAATACCTGAGTTAGAAACCTTAGCTATCCTAGCAGTGTTGTAGTTACTTCCTCCAAATTTTGCAATTATTGTGCATTTCCCACCATCTGTGCTTTAGTAAAGTTTATCAAGGGTGAATATTTGAGAAAAGTGAAGTTACTGAGTTAAAATAATTTTGATGAGAAATCCCTGGATTTGATCAAATATGGTAGATGCATAACAAAATTGTTAAATTCTAATCATATATTACCATTAGAATAAAGTTTCTAGGTCAAGTTAAGTAGGCTAATGTATCTAGATGTGCTATAGTTTCTGTGTATGTCACTGACATATCAATCTATGTTTTTTTTCAAAAACCAAAAAACCCCAAACAAGACAAAACAAAAATGAATAAAAAATCACCACAACCTGACAATACTTAACTGTCTTTACTTTCTGTATTTACCTACTTATATATTCTTCGCAAATTCATTATTAAGTATTACATACATTATTGTCTATAGGAGAAATGTGTTTATCATCAGTTTAACAAAAGAAGCCATAAGAAATCCTACATACGTTATGTGGAAATAAAGCTAACAAACAAAACTCAAGACAAGCACAGTAGTAGCTATTCTTCTGTTGCCAAAAGGCCAACCAGGAGTAGAAGTGTGTTAGTCAAATGCCTAGGAATAGTACCACTGGGAAAAGGGTGTTTCAATTTTCAGAGAAATATTGTAAAATATCAAAGTTTCATTATCTATGGGCAGGAAAAACCTTTAACAACCTCTAGGAGAGTCATAATTTTAAGTTCTGTGTGTCCCAGCTTGAGTCCCTCTAGTGCAATTGTAACTGGCCTTAAGTTATCACAATAAACTCAACCTGATGGCCTATTTCTCACTTCCTGGAATATAATGTTAAACACTCATGACAAGTTAGATCCCATGTTTTCTAGTATTTTAATGACAAAAACTAAGAAACCATCAAGTCCCTGTACTTGTACACAGTAGCAAATAAGTCAAAGAAACTCAAATTTCCAATCGGGAAATAGATATTAAAACTTGGTAGGCCTGTACAGTGGAGTGCTAGTCAGCATTAATAATGAAGTACAAGAGCACACTATAACATAGATATCTCCTTATAAGCATATACTCTGTGAAACAAGCCCATCACAAAAAAAGGATGATTTAAAAATTTCATTTATATGAAGGATAAGGAATATACAACTCCATAGAAGACAGACAACAAATTGGTAATATCTGGGTCCTTTGCTGGGGATTGGTCACAGGACAAAGGAGAACTGAGGGGAAAAAAAGGGAGTACTAGGTTTCTTTCTAGGGTGAAAAGTTTTTAAAATCGAAGTTGTGCTGACAACTGCACAACTCTTGAGATTATTCTAACAACTACCTATACAAATCAGGAAGGTGGAGTATATGAAATGTAAAGTATATACCAAGAAGCTTTAATTGAAAATGAAGTTCTGGATTTCAAATTTTATCTATCACAACACTGAAGATAAATTCACAGTGAAAAAGACAATATTATTTTTTTCTTCCTAATGTGAAGGACTCAACATGTAACCCATGGTGTACACATGCTTGTAGAATTACTTGTACAGACATCCAAAACTTTGACATGCTATGTATGTTTGTTTCCTAAGAAATCCCCCCCCCAAAATCCTAAAAATACTTAAGTCTAGGTTAACCTAGGATGAGTTGTTTTCATTTTAATAGAAACTCGAACTAAAGAAACATATTAAGAAAACTGTAGAAAAAATAGCAGAGATAATGAAAATCAATTACGAAAAATTGCTTCTGTCACAGTTCAAATTACAAAGAGTACTTTCCCTCCACTCATTTAAGTAACACATGTATGTACCTAGAACTCAGGAGACAATGACAATATCCCATACCATTGAAGATCTCCTCTTTGAGTAGATTGGGCATTGTTTATTTCCGCTATGCTAACAAACATTATGCAAATGCAAAATGACTGAGAATCATGCTTATTGCTAAAACTAAAAATACATAGGTTACTTTTAAAATTATTACCCTGGTTTATTAGAAGATTATAGGAAAGGAAGATATATTAATTTATTTGCTTATTACCTACAATTACAGTAGACAGCGTGGTACTTTATGACAATCAACTATTTGCATACACAGGAGGTTACCTTTAATTATTAAAAATACAAGATGGATGAAGCTAGCCATTTCCAGAAGCTACTCAGCTATATAAAAAACACAAAAGAGTAAGCTACTTCTAGAACATGAGAAGGTCCTTGGTGTTTTCTTTTACACATTCTCTTCCAAGAAAGAGTCCTTTCTCTATGTTCTCTTAAGACTGACCTTCATCTACAACACACTGTTCTTCAAGCAAGACTTATCTCTTAAAACTCCAGACCTGACTTTTTAACATTCTTCCAGATGACTCCACTAGCCACTGGCTCTATGAATTGGAATTTTCTCATCAGCAATCCAGATGAGGGGGATATAGTGAGCATTCTTCTTTAAAATTTTAGTGTTAGGAAGAGAAATAGGTTCCTAAAGTAGCATCACACAGTATCATGCGATATGGCTATATAAAACATAGAATCCCCAGTGACAAGTACATAAATTGTAGAGGAAAATGTGAATTCATCACCACTGAATACATAAAATTGTTTGCATCCATTTTGTGGACTGCTGTCTGAAATAATCTATGTTTTCCGTTAAACTAAAAACAAAAGATTCCACCAAATCTTTTATATATAATATCAAAATTATATCAAATACATATAAGATATAATAACAAAGTATTAAAATCTGTAATAGCTATATATACTAGAAATTTATATTTATATATTCCTTTAAAGCTATATTTGCACTCCTTTTATAAGGTAAGCGGAGAGAAAAAAGTCTTCCACTGTTTTGACTACACATGTTAAAATCATGACCAAGAAGATACATGAATCTAGAAGAGGACACTGTATGTATACTCTTAAAAAGTATACTATTCTGGTGACAGAAACAAAAGTTGTCTTCAAGGTAAACACCTTTCAAAAGCAAACTAGTG
The DNA here is from genome assembly GCF_907164565.1 of Psammomys obesus. Lineage (NCBI taxonomy): Eukaryota > Metazoa > Chordata > Mammalia > Rodentia > Muridae > Psammomys > Psammomys obesus. The sequence goes on along the minus strand of NW_026590552.1, from coordinate 1,756,369 downwards.
ATCAAAGATGAATTTTATAATAGTAAGTTCACTGTATCAGAGTACTGATGTAATCTTTAGTTTGTTATTTAAACAAAACCCAGATTGTTCCAGACAGCAGTCCACAAAATGGATGCAAACAATTTTCTATATTCACTGGGGATGATTTCACATGCTCCCTTGAATTTTAAGGACTCCTCACCGGGGACTGTGGGGTTATACAACAATTGCCTCAGTAATAGCACATATCCAGGGTTTGTATACAGGTCCCTAAAATAACTATTTCCTCTGATCTCCCTAGAAAAGACAAATGCCAGACTTTAAAACTTAAAGTAGGAAGCTAACTATTCCTCTCTTTGATTGGTTGATTACAGAGTTGAATTTCTTTTTTTAAACTTATTATTTTTTGCTAATTACAATTTATTCACTTTGTATTCCAGCTGTAGTCCCCTCCCTCATCCCCAGCAAATCCTATCTTCCTTCCCTCATCTGTTCCCATGCCGCTCCCCAAGTCCACTAATAGAGAAGGTCCTCCTCCCTTTCCCTCTGATCCTAGCCCATCAGGTCTCATCAGGACTGGCTGCATTGTCTTCCTCTGTGGCCTAGTTACTCTGTACCCACCCCCAAGGGGAAGTGTTTGAAGAGCCAGCCACTGAGTTCCTATCAGAGACAGCCCCTGTTCCCCTTATTAGGGAACCTACTTGGACACTAAGCTTCCATGGGCTACAACTGTGCAGGGATTCTAGATTATCTCCATGAATGGTCCTTGGTTGGAATATCAGTCTCAGAAAAGATCCCTGTGCCCAGATTTTTTTTTTTTTTGTTCTGTTGCTCTCATTGTGGAGCTCCAGTCCCATCCAGGTCTTTCTAGTTCCCCCTTCTTTCATAAGATTTCCTGTACTCTGCCCAATTTTGGCTATGATTCTTAGCATCTGCTTTAATACCCTGTTGGGTAGAGTCTTTCAGAGGCCCTCTGTGGTATGCTCCTATCTTGTTCCCTGTTTTCTCCATCTTCCGAGGTCTATCCCATTTGCCTTTCTGAATGAAGATTCAGCATCTTACCCGGGGTCCTCCTTATTGCTTAGCTTCTTTAAGTATACAGATTTTTAGTATGTTTAAACTATATTATATGTTTAATATCCACTTATAAGTGAGTATATACCATGTGTGTCTTTTTCCTTTTTGGATACCTTACTCAGGATGATCTTTTCAGATTTAAAGTCTTAGAGAGATCAGGAATAGCTAAACATAGTAAAGACAATATACAGCAAGCCTATAGCCAACACCAAACTAAACGAAGAGAAACATAAATCAATCCCAATGAAATCAGGGACAAGGCATGGTTGCCCATTCTCTCCGTACCTTTTCAACATAGTGGTTAAAGTCCTAGCTAGAACCCTAAGACAACTAAAGGAGATCAAGAGGATACAAATCAGTAAGGAAGAAGTCAAAGTCTCACTATTTGCAGATGATATGATAGTATACATGATGAGTGACCCCCAAAATTCAACTAGAGAACTCCTTCAGCCCATAAACACCTTCAGCAAAGTGGCTGGATACAAAATTATCTTAAAAAAATCAGTAGCCTTCCTGTATACGAAAGACAAAAGAACTGAGAAACAAATTAACAAATTAAGGAAACTACACCTTTCACAGTAGCCACTAATAACATAAAGTAATTTGGTGTGACTCTAAACAAGCAAGTTGAATTTCTTTATCAAGATGTGTTCCATACAGCATTGAAATTGCGACTGAGGTCAAGTAAGTGAGGGCAGTACTGGGTTTACATAATTAGATGTCTTCCTTTCTAAATCTCTCAATGCAATCACTAAATATAACAATCATTCCCTGTTATCTGTCCTTGGAAATACTTTAAAGTCTCTCAGAGGCAGTCCACTACACCTACTCTCCTCATTTTAAGCTATGTATGATTTGTAGTTCTATCAGTCAGGAAAATTCCTTTCCCTGTGTTAGCCTAAGAAACTGCTGTCGTTAACGTTAGACTCCTTTTAGTATAGTCTCTTTAGTCTGTCAGACAAAATTCATTATTTACACCATTGCTCATCCAGAACACCTATTGCTCTAGATTCAAATTGTTCCTATTTCAATATTATTTTATTAAGTGCTGAGCTTCATAAGGTAAGAAGCAGACCATATTCATCTTTGGAGTCTAACATTAATTGTTCAGACATCAATTTTGAAATTAAATGAAATTTTATGCTTGAGCCTATAAATTAACTATAGAAAATCGAGATCATAATCCATTCTATTGTTGCAGGATGGTCTAGTAATAAAGTCCACAAGGAGAATGGGTGGGTGGAGTCTCCATAGAAACATAAAACAAAGGAAACAAGAGTGTATGAATGTGAGCTTTCATCTAGCCTGTCTTAAGAGATCACCAGAGGGTTACTTTAATTTTTTATGTAGAATGAAACAGTCTTTGTGACTCTCCAGTCTCCTATGCCAAGATTCATAAAAACAATTTGACTGCTATTCTGGTTTCTGTGATGTCAGAATCTTAGACTGAAGATCACTGAATGTATTGGGAACTTTAGTCTTAAAGAACATGTTGTCCTTATTTTCATAGGTCTAGTATTTGCATATAAATAATACACTTTAAAGTGACTTGAATACAATTACTACAGAAAGGCAATTAAAAAGAGATAATTAGGACACAGAAAAATAAGTAGTAATTCTTAGCTATTCATTCACTTCTAGGAAATAGGTGTCCCAATCCAGTCCCTTCTGATTTTAATTAAATTGAAATAAAATGAAGAATATTAGTTATGGTAGTGTTAGTTAAAACTGAGCCTCCTCTGATTTGGGGGGACTCCACTTTTGATTCATGGATATCTCCTCTCTTCCTAAATAAAGCTGTGATGGTTGACCCAATTCTAATACAGCTTTTGAGATGCAGTGTTTGGCCTTAAGCTCTTCATCATCCTTGCCATAAAAGGTCGTGGCTGTTTTATTCATGGTGTTAAACTCACTTCCTTTAGAATATGTCATTTCTGTAGTAAATGTTGACAAGCAACATAAGTCCCTAGTTTCATTAACCTTCTCATATACAATGGTAGTATGAACAAATGTAAGAATCAGTTTCTAGTTTCCAGTGGTGTCCACTAGTCATGTCAAGATTCTCCCTTTGTCTTCTTTTCTTGCCCTAAATTCCTCACCTACCATATTTAAGAGAGGCCACAAAGGGAGCATTTCTTCCATTCAAGGCCAGGCTTCCTCTTGTATGGTGATGCCCTTTAACCTCTCCTTGTCTATACTGTCTTTTCTGAGAAAATGCTCAAGCTCTCCTCTCAGCTTCTGGCATTTTTTTCCAACATATAAAAAAGTAATTAGAGATTTTTAAGTAAAAAGTACACAATCAGCAATGTTAGAAACTCTGTTAGGTTCCTTTTCTCCTCCTTCCCCCCCCCCTTTTTTAAACATAGCATCCTACAAATAAGAAAGACTGTCAAAATATGTAAAATAATTCTAATAAATATATTTGTAAATATTTGCATAATTAAAATTCATCTATACAGCATACACAAGAAGTGAATGAAGTTAAAGAGACAAAACAGTAGTAATAATTCATAATATAGTTTTTATATATGCAAATATTTACACATACATTTGCTGTTGGAATTATTTTGCATATTGCTATATATTGCTGCTATACTTCATTTGCTATTTTCTAACTCTGTGGACCCTAAGAAAGGACCTTCACATATCCTGCTTAGAGTTCAAGTATGGGATATCCTTGAACTGTCATCCCTAGATGCAAAAATCTATCTTTGGCTATGCATGTCCCAGACTTGGAAATCTGAGATATCACTTTTACCCATCCCCTGAAATATCAACTCTACCTGACCCTTGAAATATCACTTAAATTGTGTCTGTCTCCCCATTTGTACTACTTACTTAGGACCTTAATCACTTCTTATATGAGCTCTTTTGTATCCTACAAATATGCTTTCTTGCTTCCTCATGATTTTTTGAAGTTCACCCATCACAAAGCTATAGGACTCTCAATGCATGCAGATAAACTTTGTATACACACAGAGCATGAACTTAATGCAAATCCAAGAGCCTCAATCCTGGCTGACACTAGGGAATACTCTCTATTTGTCTTAGGATGTTCTTGCTGTGATAACACTCCATGACCAAAAGGCACTTAAGGAAAAAGGTTTATTTTGTTTAAACTGACATCACAGTCTATCATCTAAGGGGTCAGGACAGGAATTCAAACAGGGCAGGAACCTAGAGTCAGGGACTACAGCGGAGGGTTGTGGAGGAATGCTGCTCATGAGCACGTTTTCCATGCTTTGCTTATCCTGCTTTGTTATAGTACCCAGAGCCACAAGCAATGGGGTGTGGCACCATCTACAGTGAGCTGGACCCCTCCAAATCAATCATTAAGCAAGACAGTATCTCACAGACTTGTCTACAAGCCAATTCTACAGAGTCATTTTTTTTATTTGAGATTCCCTCTTCCTAGATAAGTCTAGGTTTGTGTCAAGCTAAAAGAAACCAACCAGTACACTATCCTAGAAAAGGAGGCATAAATTCCTCAGTGTGACACTGTGATTTTTCTCCCAGAACCTTGCCCACCAGCAACATCATTGGCTTCCTTTCATCACTTTGTTTTGAGATTAGGTCTCACTGTGTAGACATAACTGACCTAGAAATCACTCTAAAGACAAGGCTGGACTCAAGCTCACAGACAGCTACATGCTTCTGCCTGATAAGTGTTGGAATTAAAGGTGTCTGCGACCACACCTTCCTACAATGTAATTTTTGTAAATACATTCTGTCTTTATTCCTAGTACTTTAGCTTATTCATCTCTGGCAGCCCGCTTACCACCCTTGACTCCATTTTCACTCCTTCAGTTTGGCCACCTTACCGTCACTTTAGACTCACATAGAGATCCAAATAAAAACATGGACTAGAGATGCCTGAGCCTATGAAAATTTATAACAATGAAGACAGTTCTCATAATATACATGATTTCCAAGTTCTTACAAGGTCAATGATTTCCATATAGTTCAAACCAGTGATATAATACTCAATCTAAAATTTCTTGGAATGTAATATAATCTTGTGAGACTCACAGAAGAATGAAAACAAACAAGAGAAAACCAAATGAAAGCTGTAAAGGCTTGGCTGCCCAAAAAACAAGACATATGAAGGTACTGAGTAGGTACTATAAATCTACTGAATCCCCTGTTGTCATAGAAAGTGAAACAATTTTAATTGTCTTTTACCTTCACAGGAAATTGGATTCATATTTGCCTGTATTTTTAGATTTAGAAACAATCTAACAGTAGATGGGGAAGGAATCTTTGTCTGTGATAAAGGCTACTCTTTCATTGCTAAGATCATACTTTGGATTTCAGAGTAACACCTGGATCATTTAATAAAACAAATATGCTAGAATTTGGCAAGGTTAGATTTAAGTCAGGAAACTAAAAACTATAGGTGTACAAAGTAAAACGATAAACCACAAGTTTTGAGTTTATAGTGCTAAGGACACGGTGGAAAAAACTTCCAATATTCAGGTGATTTCTGTAAAATAAACAAAAGCCTTAATTAACTGTGTTAAAAGCCTTAATTAACTGTGCTAATGAGTGATGGACATGAGGCAGAAATAAAATGTGAGTGATGGGTTAAGGTACCTAAAGATACCAGTGACCAAACTTTTGAGAGACATTATCAGGAAAATCCAGAGATATATTTAGCTTTATTCTTGTCTTTAAAGCAAAAATAAGAATCGGAAGTACTGGTGGGAGAGTCACTCAGAGTCTTGGATTTAAAATATATATATATATATATATATATATATATATATATATATATATATA
>NW_026590552.1:1587920-1750524 GCF_907164565.1 Psammomys obesus | reverse complement strand
TATATATATATATATATATATATATATATATATATATATATATATATTAATTCTAAGTTTATGACAAAGCAATACTTGGTACTAATCAAGGCAGGGCTAATATTTTGAAAGGTTAACAGAAAAAAAAATAATAAAAGCTCAATTTAATGTTTTCCCCAATGGAATTACATTTGTTAAATATTTGTTTTTAAAACCACATGCATTTTAAAACCAAATCTATTTGGACCCAGATCAATTCATTTATTCATTAAGTTATTCAACAAATATTTACTGAATGTTATGTATAAAGAATGGGACAAAAAGAATTTTAATGGCAGAGAAAAGATATCACCAAGACATGTCTAGAATAACCACCTTGTTTTTTCCCAAGGCTTTGGGCCAAGAAAGCTGTGAATAAGAATAATTAATAGAATTTTACAACATATATAGTCAGGAATTGGGACTCTCCTTTGCTAACTGTAATTTGGCATAATTCACATTTCTAGGATAAGGACATAAAATATCCATGAATATGTGCTAAATCTACAGATATTTAGATCTATTAAAAGTCTACATCCAAAGCATTTAATACAATCTTCCTTTTAAATATCCTTCCCCATTTTCTCTACAAGTTGGCTCATACTTGCCATTTTTGTAGCCTACTTCTATCTTGGGAAATATCCAAGCTGGCAGGCACACAGAAAAGGCATCTAGTGATTTCTCAGGTTTTCTTAGGGAAGGAAATGATAAATTAAAGTCTTTTAAAGCAATACCCAATTCAAAGGACATAGAAGCAGTATGGTCCTGAATCTCTCATACAAGCTCTAAGACAACAGAGGACAGAAGGTAAATGAGGCAGGGGCAGGCTGTTCCCAGGAGGGGGCTCTGGAGAGACATTTCTTCAGGATTTCAGTAGGAGGTGAAAATAGAGCTAAGTAGAAGAAGAAAGAAAAGGCTTCTTGTGACATTTTGAAGATAACCCCCAGAAAGATTCACATAATGACAAAGGCCTTCTTTTGGAGCACTTAGTATCCCTACTATACAACCTTTCTTTCAGAGAACAAAGCATCCCATTTTCGGTGACAATCCTGGATATATTTCAAGGTAAAGTGGTTGAATTGGTTTATTACGGGTCATTTGTTCTTTGCAAACATTCTCTCAAGGTAAGGCATATTCTGAGGAATAAACCATATTTCTATGTAGACGACATACACAGAATGACTCTTTTCTTTGATCCAAGGTAGAGTTGGCTATTTTCAATGTGAAAAAATAAACCCAGTATGAATTTATGTCTACCACTTGCTGGCTGTGAAATCTGGGGCAAGGTATTTGAACTTCTCTCAGCCTGTGCTTTCTCATCTAAAGAAAGGTGATGAGTAGTTCTTTGTACAGCTTTTAGAAAGATTAAATGATCTAAAATATATTAAAGTGCTTTCAAGATAAGAAGCTGGCAGTGTTTCTCAGTGGTAGAGTGGGGTTCTTAGCATACATGAGGTCATGGATTCAGTCCCCAGTACCAGAAACAGTGCACTAAAAATGATAAGATGATACATAAATCAGTGTTATCAGTATTCTTTCCCAAAACTCACTGACTTGGTTACCATGGCATTGAGGAAACATGTTCAAACACACCAACAAGATATGGGTCCTAACTAATGAGCTAAAAGGTTTATTAAACAACAGTATTGTTCATATGCTAAAATTCGACTTACTCTTCAGCAACAATAAATTGTATTTATAAAAAAAAATCCCAATGTTTTCCTCCCATGTGACTTTGATAAAAATTTAATATGAATGGCCATAAATTGTTATTATTAATTATCAGTGACAGCTCCCAATAAAATAGAAGAGGTTAAAAAAAAGTGGTTTACATTTATACTTTTTTTGTTTAGTAAAATGGATCATTCATTTCTCAAAGAAGAAAATGAAATGAATAATTTTCCATGTTATTTTTCTCATACTAGGATATTTGAGCCATTATAAAAAGGAAACAAAAAACAAAACAAACAAACAAAAAAACCACAACCACCTCCCTGAAATTTAACAAGTGAAATGGTAATACAAATATTTCACAAGTCATAATATTTCATATTGTCACAGTTGTTCCTCCCATATCTTTGCCCTGCTTCTTGAATGTTCTTTTTTTTATTTTTTTCTTTAACTTTTATTAATTACACTTTATTCACTCTGTATCCTCCCATAAACCCTTCCCCCCACCCCTTCCACCTTCCCTCCCCCTTCTTCACACCTGCCCCTCCTGACTAAAATGCTCAATCCCCATCCTGAAAGGAAAAGAGGATGGACATCAGAAGACGAAGAAAACAAGAAACAAGTTAGGAACCTGCCACAGAGGGCCTCTGAAAGGCTCTGCCCTGCAGACTGTCAAAGCAGATGCTGAGACTTATGGCCAACTGTTGGGCAGAGTGCATGGAATCTTATGAAAGAAGAGGGAAATAGTAAGATCTAGAGAGGACAGAAACTCCACAAGGAGAGCAGCAGAACCAGAAAATTTGAACACAGGGTTTTCTCCAGAGACTCATACTCCAACCAAGTACCATGCATGGAGATAACCTAGAACCCCTGCACAGATGTAGCCCATGTCAGTTCAGTGTCCAAGTGGGTTCCATAGTAATGGGAAGAGGGACTGCCTTGATATGAACTGATTGGCCTGCACTTTGATCACCTCCCCCTGAGGGGGGAGCATCTTTACCAGGTCACAGAAGATGACAATTCAGCCACTCTTGATGAAATCTGATAGACTAAGATCAGAAGGAAGAAGGGGACCTCCCTTACTTTTACAAATACAGCTAAGAAAACAAAGTTATTAATCTTCTCTCTACAAATGTACAGTATTATATCTTTGGAGGTCATTATGTGATCTTGCTATATTCTCATGTTTATACTATTTAAACATGACATATATGTATATATACATGTACACACATATATACATACATATATTTAACCAAACACTTCTTGAGTAGTGAAACATTATAATTGTGGTAGGTAGAACTATAGAAATAAGATGTTGATCATGCAATGGGCACAATGCATTTGAAGGAGGTACAGACAATAAAGGATAAAGGATAAAGGGGCAAACTGTCAAGGACTTCTCTGAGCAAAGACTAAAGTGATATAGCCTAAGAGCAAGCTTGAATGTGACCGAGAAAGTAGATGAAAACAAGATAAAAATACTGGGTACAACAGCATGATCAGTACAGAAGATGAAGTTGATAAAAACAAGTTAAGAGAAAACGGTGGAAGATTTGAATGTCCTGCATCGAAGTTGGGTGTTCTTTCAAGATTCAGAAATCCGATAAAGTAAGAATGTCGTGATAGGTCTTGGTTCTGGAAAGATATACAACTAATCAGTCAGAGCCAAAGATTTGTTGGGAAAATGGGCAAGGAGCTAATGGGAAGCCAACTTGATAAAGAGCTAGGGCCAAAGGTTATGGGTACTAAGAGCTGCAAGGCTAGTAATGGCAGCAGAAGGTATGAGATGAATGACAGTCTGCCATTTTATGCTGAGGTGACATTCTCCCTCAGGGAAGTGGTCCCCAAACAGTGTGTTTTCTAGATTAAGAGGTCTTGCTGCCTTGGGCTAACCAAAAGTACTTAAGAGAAACAGATTTGAACAGTCTGGTCTTTAAAGACTTGCCTGTCACTGTCTGTAGAAGGCTAACCTATTATTACAGGTGATTGCGTGGAAAAGTTCCCTAGCCAAGGTACCTGCTACATAGTAAATGTAATACAAAAGGAAAAGAACAATGATTTGTGTTATTCTGACACCACACAATAATACAGATTCTTGCAATTTTTTTCTGCTCTGTAGCCATGATGATTTTTTTTTTTTTTTTGCTTTTCCATTTCTGATGTTTTCACATTGAACTTTTCTTTTATAGGTGAAAACTAACAACTTGAATTGTCTACCTAATCTACTATGAAAATGAACAAAAGTACTAACTTATGTTTTCGATGATGAAAAATAAGAGGAAGTATTGTTCCCAAAAATGATCAAGTCAGTGAATCTATTTCTTTAAAATGTTTGTGGTAATATTTTCAAACACATGTAAAATTTATATAACCATAATTGAAATTACTTGCCTTTTTTCTTAAATTCTATTCTCAAATACATATATATCAAAACCTATCAAACACATGCAACAAACCCAATACCCCCACTAGCATTAATCCCTTTACAACTAAAATAGGAGTTTTTAATCATGCTATATGGCACTCAGTTTCTTCTTTCAGACAAAACAAAAGTGAATCTGCAAAAGGAGCTAAACAGATTATTTTAGCAAACAGTTAGACATCAAATGACTAAATAAAGACTCCTGACACTTTTCTCTGTGTGCAAGCTTATGCACTCTGCTTACCAATGACAAAGCTACAAAGAAAACTCACCTGTTTTCTTCCTCAAGATCTGCTAGGATTCTCTCTAGCTCCCCTCTTTCCTCACTCTCTAAGGAAATCAAGATCTGGGCAGGACTACGAGGCTGGCTCATGGGGGAGTCCTGGTTCAAACTTTGGCAGTAATGCTGGATTAACAAATGTTCATCATCTCTGGAAAATAAAATCAAAGGTTTTGGTTTTTCCACCCCTTTTATTTAATTTTTGGGTCAGGGACTCAGGTGTGTATTTGAAAACAGAAACGTTTCATTGCTCTCAACAATTAGTCAGACCTTTTGTTCCCCTATTCTAAAGACATTTAGGTAATTTTTGAGTTGTGGTCTACTATTCAATTGATGGACAATTTAAAGTGTTTCATTGTCAAAAATCCACATGAAACTCACTGGCCTATTTTAACAGATAGGTGAAAGGTAGAATTACAGAAATATTGGAAGTATATATTAACAGGTTAGCCTGTTATTAACTAATAAATATTAAAAATATAACAATGTGCATTTAATGCTTTTGCTACTAAGCCTGTCAAGATATTCTGTTCATTAGCCATGCTATTTATACTGATTGGGCAGGAAGGAAGGCTATGTAGTTTGTAAAACAGTAAATATTATCTTAAGTGCACGGCAAGAATCGGAAAGTGCTGCTTCAGCCAGCTAATTTTAACCTATAGGTCTCAGAGGTGGGATGATAACAATAATTAACCTTTGGATAAATGGTTGTTTTGATTACTGTGTAGATAAAAACACAAAAAATTGCAGGGGTGTATGTCAAGACATTAAGTTGCCTGACTAAAAGAAGACAAGAAAAACTCATTCCTCACTAAATCTAAAGCATTATTTACTTGGGGGAGGGGAGAGACTGGCAAATTCTGGGAGGCAGCTGCAGTCTCCTGGAAAGTAGAAACTTTCTAGTAACACTGAGGAGAAATTAATTTTAGAATGAAGTACTCTACATTTTCAAAAACTCCACTTTACCTCCAAGTTACAGGAACTTCGTTTTCTTCTTAATGAGAGTAAAGTTCTTTGCTTCTGGTTACATTTCATTCAGATGATGCTTGCCTACTCCCTTTTGCATACTTATTTTTAAATTTAATTTTATTTATATATTTATTTATTAAAATTTATTCACTTTTTATCCCAGCTGCACGCCCCTCATTCATCTCCTCGATTCCCACCCACTCTCCCTCTTCTCCCTCTATTCCATTCCATAGTCTCCTGATAGGGAAGGACCCCCTACCCTTCTATCTGACCTTAACCTATCAGATCTCATCAAGGCTGGCTACATCATCTTCCTCTGTGGCCTGACAAGGTTGCAGCCCCCAGGGGGAGGTAAGCAAAGAGCAAACCACTGAGTTCATGTCAGAGACAGCTATGTTCTCATTACGAGGGCACCCACTTGGAAATTGAGCTACCTATGGGTTTCCTTTGAACACAAATTCTAGGTCTTCTCCACATGTTACTTAGTTGGAGTATCGGTCTCTGAAGGGCTGTGTGGGTCAGGTATTTTGGCTCTGTTGTTCTCCTTGTGGAGTTCCTGTCCTCTCCAAGTCTTTCTTTTCCCCTCTGCTTCCATACATTTTCTGGAAGTCTGCCCAAAGTTTGGCTATGAGTCTTAGTATCTCCTTCAATACCCTAGTGGGTAGAGTCTTTCAGAGGTCCTCTATGGAAAGCTCCTGTCCTGTTCCTTGTCTTCTCTTACTTCCAATGTCTATCTGATTTAATTTTGTTTTTCAAGAGAAGATTTCTGTGTAGCCCAGGCTGGCATCAAACTCACAGACTTCTTTCTACCTCGGCCTCCTGAGGGCTGGGATTACTGGTATGTGCCTTTATGCCTAGCATGCCCTAACCACCAAATCTTCAGTTTTAAAGTATCAGGTCTTTAGAAAAATGTCCTCAAGATTTCTATTTTTGGCCCATGAAACCAGATAAGTGGTAGAGATATGATAAATTAACTAATTATTGGAGGGCTGGGATACATCTCAGTGGGTGAGTACTTGCCTAGCATGCATAAGGCCCAGAGATCATATCATCACAAAAATAATGATAATAATGACTATTACCATTATTACTGACCTTAAAATAACTTAAATAAAATCAGCTGATCCATCAAAACTGCTCCTAAATAATATGATTATTTTGTCACACAACAGAGTAAAATGGATTGCATGTCCTCAGAATGAGCTAAAGCTGAATTTTGTTGTAAAATAAAACAATCCAGGCTTCATTAAATGCTTAATTTATTATTCCCTTCCTCATGTTCTAAAATTTTATTTCTAGGGCTTCCCATATTTAACTGTAACCTATAACTGTAATTAAGCTTTCCTTACTATTCTCTTTGGTAGTCCATGTTTGCCAGAGACTGTCATATAGCTATAATCTGAATTAATGTGAAAGTGTTAGAACATCTAATATCAAAATGAGGGAGCCAAAGCAGCAAATTATTCAAACCTATATATTGAGTTGGTTTTTTAGCTACTCACTTCCTGATGGAAGATCACATTATGGCATCACAGCTTTAATTGGAAAAGTATATTTGTTTGAAATAAATGGCTGAATGTTGAGTTCTCTCTCATTACACTGATCTCTATACACTAGTGATATGGTATTAGATAATTATGTAGAAATTCTATTTTTATACAATTTCCTTTGGTTTAATCCTTATGAAGGCCCTTTTCTAACCTGAGCAAAGACTCTGGATTCCCACTTAAACTACATAGGTTAGCTTTCCCATGCTTCCATTCATCTATTCTCCACAATAAGAGTGAAGCCTTATCTTACCATGTCTTATCTAACTAAAAGCATCACTGCACATTTCTATTCTCTATGTTATTTATTCAGTTAGTGGATCCTCTATTTCCTCCATACACTCACTCCTCTCCCTACCTAGTCAGCATCTACGTGGGTCATGGTAATGCTGCTCTGTGTTTTATGAGCACTGCCCTAACTTGTTGATAATGCATCTGTTTTAGGGCCAAGTAGGTTCTTAGCCATTTATAAAGTAATATATCTCCCTTTTACAGTCTGAGCAAGCTGAATTATCTCCCCACTGACAAACTGAGACCTGCATTTGTCTTCCCTCATCTGGGAACCCTTCACAAGTCTGCCATACTATATGTTCCTTGTAATAATGCTAAACCACAGCAATCCAATGAAGAAAATTGCCAACCTAACAGTATATGGGAACAGCAATTCTACATCAAGATCTTATTTCCACTTCCCATGAGTAGAGGAAATTCTACTTAGTTATTACTTTAAACTATCATCTTATTCTTTATTCCAGTGTGCTCGAAGTGATATTAAGTGTTTAGGCTTAGCAATTTGTAATCCTATGATATTAAATAAATGTAAATAGGGCAAAAGCTTTTTTTTTATGAGCTCATTCTGTGCCAGGATGTAAAGAATTAAAGAAAAAAGTCAATGAATGGCTCTTTGAAAGACTAAACGAATATGATGCTAATTCCTATGTCCTGTACTATCCTACCTCTAAGTCCCTCAAAGCAATTTCATCATCAGGAACATTTTGTAAAAAGAGATGGGATACTTACATGCTCTCATTAGGAGAGATGCTATCATTTAGATAAGATCCATTGCTGTTTTCCATTTCTGCTAGCCTGATAAAAAACGTAAAAGCTCATTAAAACTTATGTGACTTCTTAGAATCTATTCAAGACCTAAGTGAACATTGCTGAAAACTAAAGAATAACTCATGACAAGTGGAGAAAGAAATCCTTCAAATTAAAGGATGTGCGTGTTGTTTCAAGCAGTTGAAGTAGCTAGTTAGTAGTTTTGCATTTTTAATGTAAAAATGATGGGAAGGTCTATTTTGTTGCTGTTTTATTTGGGATTTCCTCCTCCCCCAGGTCAATCTTCCTTTCACTAAGAACAGGTCTTTGTTTTTAGAAGAAAATCTTTCCTATGAGCAAATCCACACCTTACACTAGCCCTTGTCTTTTAAGACAATCAATGTCTTCCACTAATGATAGACGTATAGAGCTAGTTAATGCTTGCCACAACTGATGAGCATGTCCAGTAGTCGGGATGTTGATAAAGAATGAACTCACAGTAAGCATATTACGTGTTTTGCCACCACTTAATAATAAAGTCTTCGACAACCAGAACAAGTTGAACAGAGTTATTTAATAAGCAAAAGATATGAATAGTAGCTCAGTGTTTAGGTATAAAAGTTATCTCAAATATGAAGAAGGTGGTACAGAAAGGTCCAAGCGTTTAGAAAGTTATCTTCTTGAAGTACATCATCTAAATGAAACACAAATGAAAGGCCAGTGCTTTCACATTGTTTAGGTAACACATTATTATTTCTCCACAGATTAATATCTAATCTAGTAGTATTCTAATGAGGTTAGAAGGCTTTTAAGCTAAATTAGAAAACGTGTTCAGAATATAAAATGCAACAAAGCTACTGGAAATGTTAAAAGGCCAGGGTTAAATAAAAATGTTCTGGACCCATGCTGTTTTTGGTGTTCCGAACCTACATGCAGTAGAATGGCATGCACGTTAAGGGGCAAGTTGATTAGTAGAAGTCAAAAGGACTGACGAAGAAAGAAAATATTTGTTTAAAATTATTATAGGTTAGCTTTCCTTGGTTAGTTATTTCAATCAATATTTGCCTGGCATTCAACTAGTCTCATACCTGCTAGCATAATGTTCAATGCGTGAATGAGTATCATCGTGTGAAAGCTGGGGGGACGAGGCAGGCCTATAAGGCAGAAAATGTGATTAGTCATAGATACCACCCATTAATGGAGAAAAAGAACCCACCACACACTTATATCATATACATGGCCTAGAAAAACTTTCCTCCAAGTCTATGGATAATGAACACGTAGGTGCTCCTATATATAAGACAGCATCAAGTATTTTAAATCAAGGTTTGAGAGATGATTTATGTGTTTTTTAAAAGCCATAAAGATAAAAGAAAAACTTCTCTAGAATGTTTCAATTACACAAAAGTTATGGGGATAAAGTCTATGTAGCATTATACTTTTTTAGCTTATAAATTTTCATATATTAGAGTTCTGAGGTTGTCTTAGTAGTATGTGGTTGAAAAGTGCAAATAATTATACACATTTACGACATTGATTAGTATCTTTTGGTTGAACAGAAACTATGTTTCCTTAGTACATTTACAGTCAACAATTTTAGTTCCAAAGTAGCCACTTCATTCTAGTACTTCTTAAAATTCCGTGTATTAAAATGCTGACAGACGGAATTTATCTACTAATTTAATAGCAATATTATGCTCGTATTTTCTAAAAATAATAGAATGACTCAACATCATATAAACATTTTAAAAAGAATAACTGTATCTGCAATAATTCTTGATAATGTTAGAGTATCTCTAACTGTAGATGGGAAAACCAGAGGAAAGAATGAGCATGAATGCTCTAGAAGAGAAATAAAAACACATTTTCTTCACTGGATAGTCTAGAATTTTTGATAGGGTTAACTTTTTTTCTTACTTCATATCTGATCTATTGGTTATTTCGGAAATTTTTATATCTTTTTGATTAACCTTACCAAAAAATGTTCCAAAATAGCTTGGACTTGTGCTTTTTGTTTTATTGGAATATAATAAAAGGTCTCTTCCACCTCTATCCTGACACAGAAAGGACTTAGGTAAAGAAATGCATGAACTCAAAATTCAGCAGTACCATACTCAGTGAGGCCTCTTCTTTAATACCCAAACGACATTCAAGGATTCTGTCTGCCATGAAGAGGAAAATGTTTGATTTTCAATATATATATATATATATATATATATAATTATATATATATATAAATATATATATATATATATATATATATATATATATAATGAATGGATACCTATTGCTAGGCTTGCACGAAAAATGTACTTGAAATTTCTATTTTTTTAACAAAGAAACATTGTGGTAAGAAAATCACAAAAGACTAAAACAAACAACAAGGTAACTGGAAGCCTTCCTTGAGAGATAAAGGTATTATCATATTGTATAAGTCAAGTGTAAAATATGAAACCAGTATTGCCTAGGTCAAGTGTAAAATATGTTAACATCTTCATGTGAAAAAAAAAGAGACTATTCAATTTAATACACAAGCCCAAAGAGTCCCATGTGAATCTTCAGTACATGTTTGGAGAGTTGATCTGCTCATTTAAAAAACATTTATAATCGTCTATTACTAGAAAGTTGCGAAGGTTTGTTTTGAAATCTTCACTTCAAGTAAAGACAATTTAATACTTGTATTGTTTGGTTTCTAAGTATCTTCTGAAATAGAGCAGTCTTTCAATTATATAGTTCTATAAGTTAAAGCTGACCATCAAGGAAAATATATTAGTAGTATTTTCCATTAGAATAGTTGTGACAGTGGCAGTATACATAAAAAAAAAAAGCAAGCACAAGACCTTAGAGGGAAAGTATACCAGAAGGAGTAGGCATATAAATTGAAAGTACTTTAGTACAGTCTTACACAAAAGTCTGATTCAAAAGCTATAATTCTTAAGCTCAAGGATAATTTCATATTATTTTTCTATTAATGTATATAGCACCCAGTGCAGCGTGCACAAGTATAAGAACTTGTAATAATTAGAATTCTGAAAAAGTACAAGAAGCACTTACTAAACCAGAAAACAAGTCAAAAGAATGCTGGTCAGAGAAAATTTTCAAAAGCATGAAGTAGTAAATATTACAACGAAAATAAGACTTAAGTATAAAGCCTCCAAAAACACTTCCAAACAAAGATAATATGGCTCCTACTTCCTGCTTTGTAAATACAGAACAATATACCAAATAAGATTGTTGCCAATGATCCCTAAGAATCCATTTGGCCAATGCCATCTTGCACACCACCATTTTGTCTCTTGTGGAAATTCCATGGGTAAGTTCTCATTCACTTACATTAGAAAGCAGAGGAGCTCCAAGAACATTTCTAGCCTGTCTTGCTTATGGGTAAACAAAATGAAAGGCCCATTCTAGATTCAATTTAAAGTAATATGACAGATACACGGAAACAAGGATTTTCTCTAAGAAAAAAAATCTGTATCTTTGGAAGCTTTCCAAGTCTGTTTCCCACATTAAACAGATTAAATAATACCATTATCATAGGATTTGCTACTATCAAATAATGTTTTATAAAATAAAACATGATAGCACCTAATTCTTCTACTTGAATAGAACAGCTTTATAATAGATTTATCTATTACACTAGAAAATTACGAGTAAAAACTAATAAAATTACAGTAACAAAGTACAGACTAGCCTGCTGGGTTTGCTTTCTCTCTCTAAATTAGAACTTCCCACTCTTTCAGAGTAATCTAGCCAACTTTTCATAAAAATGCAACATAAGAGTATGTTTTAGTTGTTAGAAAAGATATTTTAATGGAGAATGTTATTGTTTTCTTAAGCAGTTTATAGTTTAAGAAAGACAAACACCCTCTACCTAAAATAAGTCAATTTACCTGACTATGATGATAATTTCTCACTAACTTATATTGTGCCTTCACTTTTCTTTCCTTTCAAGGAACTGGTCCCTGTAACTTTTGGCCAAAAATTTTTTTTCTTCTGAATCCTCATCCTTCAGACTTCTTCCCTGCTTAAACTTCCTCTAACAGAGAGTAATCTATCTACATTGCCATCTCAGGACTTCAGTAGATCAAATTTCAAAACTTCTTATTTCTGAACGCTTCCAACTTCTAGAAACAGATTACCCAGGTTGGGGAAGATAGTTACCATCATTGAAAGAAATAACTGTATACAGTAAATTCTCAAGTTGTTTAAGCACTCGAAATAAAGAGAAGAGGCAATGCGCTCTTTGTGAATATAGTATCTCAAAATTAAATGGAACAATAATGTGGGGATAAAAAGGAAAAAAAAAGTCTTCTACTTCCTTTGGTTAATAAAATTCCAAAATGCATCTCAATTAAAACTGTATATATTTCTTTAACTAATAAAAATTAATTAATCTCAATTAATACCTCTACATTTTTTTTCATTTAAGTTATATGGTGAGATAATTTAATAAATTAAATGTTTATATAAGCCATTCTTTCAAGTTAGGTAATTACCTCTTGATATACGACAGAGCATCAAACTTTAAGCAATTTGATAAAGTATACTATAAAACACTAAAACATTTACAAAAATACTATATAACTTTTATACAGGCATATACTTTTGCTAATGTATACATCAAAGATCTCTGAAAGATCATATTGATTTTATTGTTGAAATCGGTCTCACTATATTACTCAAGATGGTCTCAAACTCCTGGGCTCACTAAAGCAATAAATACTCTTGCTTCAGCCTCTTAAATAGCTAGGTCTAGTTGTGCTTACTACAATACCTAGCTCCAAAATAGTTTTCTAACAGTATAAATTGAAACAAATAATTTTTGTATTATTATTTAATATTACTAGTATTAATAAACACCAGAAGTAACATCAGACCATAGTAAACTCCCTCTTTGCTTAAAGGCATAACTGTTTATGAACTGAAGATTTTAGAGAGGATATAAAAACGAGGTCAGGCCCAAAGTCAGAGGTACACATTAGTGAAAATTTGTCAAGCAGCATAGCTTAACCTATTTCTAAAAAAACATCCACACACTACACTGAAATTAGTCTACCAAACTCAGTGTCATACTCTGAAGTAGACCCTCTTGATTTTTAGCAGTCCATCTATAAGTGCTTCTAAGGAACACACCATTCACCCTTCTGAAGGTCTTTGTATATTACATCTAAAGAAATATGGCTTTGAAGTGGTATTATTGAAGCAAAAGTTTCTTTATTGCCTCTATTAGAAAGAATATCTAAAATATAATCATGTATTCCAGGAAGACAGCTAAAACTTGCAAAATTCTTTTCATTTTTATTAGAACTCAAGTCAGGATTTCTTGTGGAGAGAACTACAGCAAAGCTACCTGAAGTCCTACCCAGAGTGTTTGTATCAGTGATAGATGTACTCTCAAAGCTTTAATCAGAGAAGGGGGAAAAAGACAGGAAATTTAAATGTCTTTAAGCAAAACCAAGAAAAGTAAACACACAAATGGATAAATAAATCAAGCTAGCAAATGTTAGTGGTAGCAGTACCCTTAGCAAAAGTACTCACGCAGATTCTACTGGCCAGAAGTTGATCAGAGTAACGGGACTGCAAAACAAAACATGAAGTGTTGAAGAGACAGAAGCGAACTGAGCAGCAACAAAAATAATTGAAAGGTGAAAACAAATAAATAAAATCCAACTAAATTAGATATGAATCATGAAAAGCAACAGCCAAACAAAAGTGAAAAGTGAATGAAAAGCGAAACAAGTAACTATGTGACTGTCATTAACATACAGCAAAATATAAGAAGTAAGTTTAAAGTAGGTAAAGACATCATCTGGTTAACCAGTAGGCTCATTTCTACTTACTGTGAAGGCATTTCCTGTGACTGGATATGTCTCTCAAGTGGAAAAAAGTGATGAGATATGACCACACAATTAGATAGAAAAAGACACATGTCCACTGATTTATGATGGAAGGAATTCAAACTGAAATTTTGTCATCACTCAGCTGTAAACAGTTCCATAGTTCTTAAAAGTCTTAAAAGGCAATGTGTCATCATAGTATTCTTTTTCCTTCCCGTAATATCAAGTTTGACTTTTGGAGAAGATAATTATCAAGGGAAAATATAATTGAACATCAGCTTATTTGTATTTTTTCCAAAGTAAAACCAAAGAAGGAGAGACACTTAAGAGACTGTTTGCGTTTGGGAGTGAAGGAGGGCATTTGGCTGGGAAGAGTTCAACTATATAGCAAAGGAAAGTCTGCTTTGCTTCCGCCATTACTCACGTTTCCATGTTGTCCCCTTCTAACACAGTTTGCACCGGCAGGTAGCCCATTCGAGGATGCTTCGCAAAATACCTTTTGGTTCGAAATTTGTTTTTTAGTACCTTGGCAAAGTCACGAACATCTTCTCCAGATGTAGTCTAAAATAAAAACCATAATGACATCACCTTTAGGAGAGTGCTGTTTCAAAACAAATGGCCACCAGATCTTCATCTTCATGACACGTGGGTCATAACCAAGGAGAATATGGGAAATATGTGCCAAGGCGGTGAAATCGAACTGTACTAACTTAGGTGAGTTGCTGGTATCTATAAAGCATGTATCAGCAGTAAAAAAGGGACATTACAGGCTGAGGAGACAGCTCAGTTGGCAAAATGCTTGCCACATGAGCATGAGTTTGGAGTCCCAGCAGCCACAAAAAAAGCCAGGCATAGTGGTACCTATTTGTAACCCTAGCACTAGGAAAGACAGAAACAGGTAGATCCCTTTATATCATGTACCAGACTATGTAGTCAAACTGTGATTTCTGGATCCTGGAAGAGACTGCGTCTCATAAAAATAGCGTAAAGTTGGCCTGCTCTTTAATTACCTCTCCCTGAGGGGGAAGCAGCATTACCAGGCCACAGAAGAAGACAACACAGCCACTCTTGATGATACCTAATTGACTAGGATCAGAAGGAAGGAAAAAAAGTCCTCCCCTATCAGTGGACTTGGGGACAGGCACGCATGCAGAGGGTGGAGGAAAGGAGGGATTGGGATGGGAGGAAGGAGGGAACCACAGGGGGTATACAAAGTGAATAAACTGTAATTAATAAAGAAAAAAAAACTATCTCAAGAAAAAAGTAAATAAATACAACTTTTCATTTGGTTAAAAAAAAATTACCGTAAAGATAAAGTCACCAGTCTTTAACTTCTGGCCTTCACACATACAGTACAAAGCACATATAAACACACAAAAATAAGAAAAATTAATAAGGGCAATAAAGGAAGCATTCAGGCCACCTGGCTACTTGATGAATGATGGTTTATAGAAGACTTAAGGCTACTTAGCTGGCATTAATATCAGAGTTCACAAACTACATATCAGGCAATTCATAGCATTATGCACTCTCCAACCTATGTAAGAGGAGGGATAGTGAGGAAAATATTTAAAAACTTAAAAGGATAACCTGGTGATGGATTAAAATGATGCTCGTAAGCAGAGCAAAGTCCTGTAAATCTTTCTAAAATATAGATTTTGGTTTATAAAACTGAGGCTAGGGCCTGAGTGTATACATGAAGTATAAGCTCCCAGGAGCACTTACATAGAGTTTCTGTGTCTCAGTATAATCACCAAACCATCTCAAGAGGGCTTTTTCCAAAGCATAATAGCTACTGATTGTTTTATTCAGACATGTTAGAAGTTTCTCCACTTTTTACTTATGAACACATGGGCAAATATTTAACCTCAGGACTACAGTCCTCACCTGTCAGAGAGGGATACAAATAACAATACCTATTACACTATAAAGCACTTTAAAAGGTAAGTGCTTACTTATCATGTAAATTGAGAGACCAAAAGATTAAAAATCAGTTGCTATTATTTTAAAGTTTAAAGCACAGGCCTCATCTATGGCTAGCTGGGTGGAGATATGTCCAGTCTTAATGCCCTGAGGGGAAGAACTAGTCTTACTGCATTCTATTCCTGCCCAATAGAGATAAAGTTGCTAGGAAACTGGCCCATGCCCCTAGGGAAGGACACCAGATCATTAATGGTTTGGGGACTTTCCTATAGCCAATCAATTCAAAAGGCAACATTCCAATTGCATTTCGACCAATAGAAGCTTGCCAGGCAGTAGTCCCTCCTGCTTTGGGCATGCTGGGAGGGACCAGAATCTTTAAATCACCCAACCAACTGGAACACAGGGCTCTCGGCTCTCACGACTTCTGTGGTGGGGGGTGTGAGCCCAAGCTGCAGCTTGTAATAATTTGTAATAAAAAGATCCTCATGTGTTTTGCAATGGACTCAACTCCTGGTGCTGGTCTTTTGGGGTATCACGATTCGGGCACAATATAATTATGGCCATATAAAACATATTTTTCATGTGTCAGTTAAAATGCCAGTAAGCTAAAAAGTGAACAAAAGTGAAAGAAGGTTTTATGTTATGCATTTCGAGAAATACACATACTACTCTCCTACAAACTCATCATGCCCCATGCCACGGGTCTTCTCTATATAATTGCTAAGGTTATGTGATGAGATGTCCTTCTTACAACCATGCTAAAAGTGAAAAATGTATACATTCATTCAGAGATACTGAGTACCAGTTTTCTCTGATGTGTATCAGGACCTGCCTGGGTATAGGCATAAGGTGATAAGGTGGTAGATCCTTAAAAAAAAAGACAGTACACATTGAAATATCCAAATCTACAATTCAACTCATGTAAAAGAACTCATATCCAGAGGACAATAACTTACCGGAGTACAATACTCTACCATGGGGTAGTGCATTTTATGTCCTTTTGCAACCCGGCCAGAAAAAAAGCAGCTTTGGCAAATGTCATAATTAAAGTGCTTTAGACTTCTGTACCTGATAAAGAACAGAAACAAACACTTATGTACTTCTACAAACAACACTCTAAGAAACTCTCTACCACACTGTTGATTGTAGAAACAGAAAGCAGTATTCATTTGTTGCCACACATTAAGTGATTAACTTTTCCAGTGCCTCTCCCTGAGAGGCATTTTGGTAGAATGATTATCCCATAAACATATGAAAGAAAGAATTAAAAAAAATCAACTCTTATTTAAACTATACTGGAACTCTTTAAAATTAAATAGAATAGTATGAGCAAATCCCTGGTCTTTTAAAGACCAAATTCTCAAATTTAAAAGAATGTGCGAAGTGATAGACTGACATACTGCATGCTGCCTATTGATCACAGGAACAAGAGTTTTCTGAAACAAAATATTCCCAAAAAACTACAAAAATAAAGCTACTCATAAGAAATTTAAATGAGAATTTCAATTAAAAAATATTCTACTTGAGGAGGATAAGAGCTCAACAAGGAAAGCAACAGAAACAAAATATATGGGCACAGGGGTCTTTTCTAAGACTGTTTCTCCAACCAAGGACCGTTATGGATATAACTTAGAACTCCTGCACAGGTGTAGCCCATGGCAGCTCAGTGTACAAGTGGATTTTCCTAGTAAGGGGAACAGGGACTGTCTCTGACATGAACTCAGTGGCTATCTCTTTGACCACCTCCTCCTGATGAGGGAACAGCCTTGCCAGGCCACAAAGGAGAACAATGCAGCCAGTTCTGAGGAGACCAGATAAGCTAGGATCAGATGGAAGGGTAGGAGGACCTCCCCTATCCATGGACTTGAAGAGGGACATAGGAGGAAATGAGGGAAAGAGGGTGGGATTGGGAGGGGAGGGGGTTTCAGCTGGAATACAAAATGAATAAACTGTAATTAATAAAATATGTTCTACCTTTAAATATATACTTTATAATTGATTGGCATGATTCACCTTCATGTCAATTGGCCAGTCTCTTCTCTTTCTTCAGAAATTCCTCACCATATTACCCAAAAATGACACCACCATCACCATGGAATGAAATGGAAGAATTTCTAATTTATAAATATTGGTTGATACATTTTCCTGCAGTCTCAAAATACTATATACTTTTTTCACTCCTGATTTTAGCCTTCTCAGATAAGAGCCTCAGTCAATTCATCTATTCAGATAAACATATTCCTGATGTCACATATGTAAAAAGCTAGCTACCGCCCCCTTTTTTTTAGATGTCAACCATTATTTGAGAGGGGATAACAAAGAAAGAGAAGTGCTGATTCTTGAAATAATCTAATTTGATAAAGGCAAAAGAATTGAAGGTTAAAAGGGTGGACTTTCTTAGGTCCTCCAAAGCATGGCATTTTTTTTCTTTTATAAAATTTCCTTCTGTTCTTCTGTTGTATACAAATCCCACTGGCTCAGGAAGCTGGCTCAGGAAGATAAGAACTAAATGCAGTCACCTGAAGTTCCCCACCCCCCAGTGTTGCAGTCCCTATAGCATTCTGCCCAAAAGCGAGAAGGAAAGAAGGTACACAAGGAAAAAAAATCCGATGGTTAAAAAAACCAACAACACTGAAATAAAGAAATAGGAAATAAAATTTAAGTACAACTACAAATTTACTTTAGCTGGTAAATGAGTTCTGAAGGGGCATAAGCTCATAGCTAGTATATAATCCTGTTGCTTATATATGCTTTGGAAAAGCTCATAGCTATCCAGATATTAAAATGTATAGTCATTTCAAAGTTAGGACTTCGAATTATTATTAGGTTAGTTCATTTAAAAATCTCCTACTTCTCCGAAGGAATCAAATGTTTTCCATGTCATTTTAAGACTACAAATATGATAGTATGCTATTTTCTCTCTCTCTCATCTTTACATTTATATGAAATGCTTTCTGTTTTTAGCTGCTTTGTGAATCTCATTTGTTTGCATATCATTTATTTCCTTAGAATTTCAACAGGATGCTATGGAAAGAAGAGAATCAGATTCAAAGAGACTGAAAAAAGTTCTAGGATGCCTGGAACAGTTGTTACTTAAGGAGAAAAAGAAGTGCTGCTAAGTAAGAAAGAGACCGAGCTACCAGGATGAATCTTCCCAGAATAGAATCAACTATTCATTTTATAACTGATTCTTGGAGAATTTCTATAAACAGGAAAGGCCATGAAAAAGAAAACAAGGGTAAAATGGTTTTAATTCCAGGAAGGAAGAGGTACTGTTCATCCAGATGCCCTTGAGAAAGAAAAAATCTCTTTGGAGACAGGTACTCACTCAGTCCTGCCCAACCAAAAATGTGGTTGTAAAAACCTATAGAGCGAAGGTGGAAAGAGACATCTGCCTAATAAGTCAGGCCCACTGAAAGAACCCTGTGATATGCGGAATGACAGCAGTGGTCAACGCTTTAGCTTCATCACTTTCTCTTGCACTTTAGAAAGGAACAAACTAATGGGAGGCAAAAAAAGGAGTCATGACAAAGTGAAGGACGACAAGGTTATTCTGTTAATTCTAATACCTGAATCCAATGATTGGACACTCCTTGCAGATGTTACACTTGGCCTGGTGCTTGGCAGTTTCTGCAGCAGCCACTCTGTGCAAGACGGGCAGCCATACCATAGACTGAGGTTCCAGGCGCATCCAGTCAAGGAAGAGGGCTGCTTCAATCTCAGGTTTATTATTGGCCTGGAGAAACAAAGGGAAGAAGGAAGTCGGGCAACAGAATGCAAAATGAGATGGTGAGAGGATAAGAAGATAGTAATATTTTCAGGTAATTTAAAAAAATAAGAATAGCAAGAATCACAGTTTTCCAGCAAGGCCCACACCCCACTTCCCTCCAATGTCCCCTTATCATCTATCAGAGCCAACTAACTACCCCTCTAGTGAACTCTAGTGAAATAAAACCCAGAAACAGCTTTAAAGGTAAAGTGAAAATACACAGCTAAATGAGACTTTATTTACCAATAATTTTTGAACAGATATGTAAAAGGTAGCTGGGAGTTAAGTGCGAAGTGTTTACTGATTAAAATTGAGTGGAAGAAGGTGAACACCTCAAGAACTACTGAACCTTTTTCCCTTCTGCAGGAATTCCTTTGCTTTTATTCCCTGTGAAGGACTTTAAATTTTCACTTAGTTCCAATATCTCATATTTATTTACAGTTAGATCATGATAGCAGAGAAGTAGGTTTTCAGTGGCTTTACCATTAACTGATGGCAAAGCTACCAGTTTCCAGCCATCCTGGACTCTGGATTCTTTAATGGTACTCCATTGCTTCGCTATTTTTCTTTTTAAAGTCCTAATTTCATACATATGATTCTATTCAGAGAGTATAGCCATCTTAGAACACTCGAAATACTGAGTGGCTGATGATATTGTAGTCATGCATTTTAATCATACCTTGTGTTTTTAACCCTACATGATTGTAATTTTCTATATCATTAGATAGACTGACATCGATATTGGTTCTGTTTCTCTTTCTTGCTTCCTTAACCTCAGTCATACAACTGAAGTCAGTTCTGTCTGACTGTATCTTTTACAACTTTATTTTAGAAAATGTCTGCTGGTAATGGATTTCCCAGATTCTGTCTCAAAATATCTCCCTTTTATGCCATACTATTGATAGCAGTATTTAGTGGATATAAAGTTTCATATGGAAGGTTAGAGAGGATGTTTGTTCTCATTTTGTTTTAGCATTAAGAAATGTTATTCTACTTTTGTCTCAGTTTCTGTGTTGCTACTATTGAGAGGAATGCCATTCCTATGAAGGTCATTAACATTTTCCAGTCTTGAGTTGGCTCCGGGGCTTATTTATAGTGCTTAAGATTTAGTGGGTTCCTGAAAATGTGGCTTAGAGTTTTTAATCAGCTCTAGAATCTTCTCCGTAGTGAATTCAACAAATAACACCTGTTCTCCATTCCTTTTCTGTTTTGCTTACACTTATATTATGACCTACGTGTTAGAAGTCCACATTCTCCATTGGGCTGATCAGGTCTTTCCTGGACTTTTGCCCTTATAATCCTTTATTTGTGAACATTCATGCCTAATAATTTCTTCTGCTCGATTATCTGGGTGAATACTTATCTATTTCCTCAGCTGCATCTAGTTTGCTATAAAGTTTTAAAGCTTTTAAAATATATTTATTAATTTTATGTGTATGTCTGAGTGCCAAGGATATGTATATGCACCCCATGCATATCAAATCCTCTAAGATTGTGTCCTGAAACTAGATTTGCAGACAGTTGCTAGCCATATTGGTGGTGGGAACTGAACACTTACTTTTCAAGAACAGCAAGTGTTCTTAACTGCTGAGCTAACACCAGCTCCTAAAGTTTTAGGATTTAAGTTTAAAATTTTGGAAATATTTTAATTTTTAACTATTGTGAATTTTTTGCAGTACTGGAAATAGGACCTAACACCTTAAAAATGTTAGGTCAGTAACCTTTGCATTGCTTATCACATCTCTAAATATGTAGATAATTTTTGATCAGTTTTAAAGCTAATTACAAAGTTTACATGTAGTTCCCTAAAGATGTTTCCATTGTTACTTTTCTAACAGTACAAACATCACTAAAAAAAAAAATAATAATACAATAAAAAATAAATAAATAAACCCTGTTTGATTGAAGCAGCATGCATAGGACCAGCATGAATCTGTACCAGGTCCTCTACATATGGCTTCCTCTTTATTGTTTTTATGCAATTCCTGAGTGTGTGGACAAGTGGTTCTCTGATTCTTATGCCTTCTCTTGGACTCTTTTTTTTTTCTATTGGCTTGGCTTGTCCAACTCAATATGATAATTTTGTTTTATCTTATTATATTTTAAAAACTAATATGCCTAATTTTCACTTTAAGTTTTTTACGTGCTTAGCTGCCTAAGGGTTTTTTTTTTTCCTTTGTAAGACCCTATACATAATTTCTGGATATTCTTTGAACTATTCAATAAAAGCACCTTCTCCACAAATGATTTCTTCATTTTTTCTTTTCCAAAAACAGAAGCTTACTACTTTACTTACTCAATTTAAACTGAATTTAAGACATGATACTGTTAATAGAATACAACGAATAAGTGAAATGTCATCCCATTTTGCCCCTTTAGCACACCCTTTCTTGATAAATGATCCAAGCACATCAGGACAGAATGGCAACAAGATCTGAACTGAGGCCTCATTGAATTGACCTTATAACACTGACCACTCCAGCGACACTGTAATCTTTCCTTACTCCTAATGACAGATGTAACACCAAAATGAGCTACATAACCTTAGATTTCCTTGTTACAAAATGGTATCAATTTAAACCACTGATAAAAAAAAAGATTAAAAAATATCAGCCAATTCCTTTTCTCTATGTGAGAGTCATCACAGACAAACTGTGGAATTCTTTTTAAAGGAATCGTTGAATATAAGATGAAAGAGATCTATTTTCATTTTTCTGCATGTAGACATCCAGTTGGTCCAGCACCATTTGTTGAAGATGCTGTCTTTTTTCCATTGAATGGATTTGGCTTCTTTGTCAAATATTGAGTATTCATAGGTGTGTGGGTTTATTTCTGGGTCTTCTATGCGATTCCATTGATCCTCCTTTCTGTTTCTATGCCAATACCATGCAGTTTTTATTACTGTTGCCCTGTAGTACAGGAGCTCCCCTGTATTCTATCTGACCACCATGGAATAAAGCTGTACCTCTAAAACAATGCAATTAGAAAAAAAATCCTACAAGTATGTGGAAACTGAACAACATGCTGCTCAATGATAGCTGGGTTAAGGAAGAAATAAAGAAAGAAATTAAAGACTTCCTTGGATTCAATGAAAATGAAGGTAAAACATACCATAATTTATGGGACACAATGAAAGCAGTGCTCAGAGGAATATTCATAGCACTAAGTGCCTTCAAGAAAAAAATTGTGACATCTCGTACAAACAACTTAATGGCCCAACTGAAAGCCCTAAAGATAAAAGAAGCAAATACACCCAAGAGGAGGAGACAGCTGGAAATAATCAACCTCAGAGCCGAAATCAATCAACTAGAAACAAATAAAACTATTCAAAGAATTAATAAAACCAAGAGCTGGTTCTTTGAGAAAATCAACAAGATAAACAAACCTTTAGCCAAACTAATTAAAAGGCAGAGAGAAACTATCCAAATCAGCAAAATCAGAAATGAAAAGGAGGACATAACTAGAGACACCGAGGAAATCCAAACAATCATTAGGTCGTACTAAAAAAGCCTATGTGCCACAATATTTGAAAATCTAAAAGAAATGGACAATTTTCTTGATAGATTCGGTCTACCAAAATTGAGTCAAGATCAGGTAAAAAGATTGAATAGTCCTATATCCCCCAAGAAAATAGAAGCAGTCATTAACAGTTTCCCTTTCATAAAAAGCCCTGGGCCAAATGGATTCAGTGCAGAATTCTACCAGACCTTCAAAAAGTGCTAACTCCAATACTCTCCAAAATATTCCACAAAATAGAAAGAGAAGGAACATAACCAAACTCATTCTATGAAGCCACAGTCATCTTGATACCTAAACCACACAAAGAGCCAACAAAAAAAGAGAACTTCAGACCTATCTCTCTTATGAACATTGATGCAAAAATACTCAATAAAATCCTTGCAAACCAAATACAAGAACACATCAAAGATATCATCCACCATGACCAAGAAGCATAGAAACAGAATAGTGCATCAAAAGAACCAAATAGAAGACCCAGAAATACACCTACACACCTACAAATACTTAATTTTTGACAAAAAGGCCAAAACCATTCAATGGAAAAAAGACAGCATCTTCAACAAATGGTGCAGGTCCAACTGGATGTCTACATGCAGAAAAATGAAAATAGATCCATATTTATCACCCTGCCCAAAAGAAAAGTAATCTGATGATTTTTTTTCTAGCTTCATTTACCTTCGAATTGCATAATTTTTAAATGTCTAAATAGTATTCTATTGTGTCAGTTCCACTATTTTAGTACTCATTCATCTGTTGATTAACATCTAGACTTCCTAATTTCTGGCTTTTATGAGTAGAGCAGCAACGACCTAGATGTGCATGAAACTCTATATCAGGACATAGAGATTTTTGCGTATATGCTAGGAGTATACATAGTTGAATCTTGAGGTAGATCTACTCTCAGCTTCCTAAAGATCCACCATACTGACTGATTTCTACAGTAGAAGCCACCAACTTTCAATGACTGCTTGGTTAAGGGTAGAGACTAGAAGCCTCTCCACCTTTATAGACACTTTCTTGAGAAGGGATTAAACTGTGGAAGGGTTATGAGATCATTTTCTCTCACTACAACTTCTGCACTGTTAGTCTCTGTTCTCTACTGTTAATTACACATTACAGGCATGGTGTTTCCTTCATTTATGCATTTATTTCATTTTTCTCCTTTTTCGTGTATGATGCATGCATGCATACATGTGTGGTTAGGTGTCTGCATTCCCTTTCATGTGGAGGCCACAAGAGGATGCTGAATATCCTGCTTCATTATTCTCTGTCATACTACATTAAGCCAGGATCTCTCACTTAACCTGAATCTAGGTTGGTGGCCTTCAAACCCCAGTGATTTTCCTTGTCTCCACTTCGAAATAGTACCACAGATACAGGTACATGTGGCCACGGACATATTTTTATATGGATGCTGGGGATTTGAACTCTTAATATTCATACTTATGTAACAAGCTCTCCTATTGATCCAACCATATCCCCAGCTCCTATCTATTTACTTATTTATTTAACTATTTATTCATTCATTTCTTCATTTATTACTTTTTTGTAGTGCTGGAGATGGAATGCAGGGCTTCATATATGCTAAGTATGTGTTATAACTCTTAGCCCTTATCCTCTTCTTTTTCCTTATGCCTATGCTTGTTAGTCATAATCAAATTCAGATGAATATGATAAAACAACCATATTCAGATTGTTTTCTTGGTTTTTTTTTTGGAATGAAGAGATACTTTACATTATTATTTATACTTTGTATTAAATATGAGTTCTCATCATGTGGCATGTCTATTAATACATCATTAATCTCTCCTTTAAGCATAAGTCAGATTAAATATATAGGCTCTGATGAAACATGAGTAAATTCATACTGAATAGTAATGCTTTTCTATTTTCTGTTCCTGTATAATACTTTGCCTTCTGGCTAGAAAGAGTTATTCTGTTAAAGTTGATTTCTAGACCAGTGGAGCAAGAGATTGTTAGAGGACATACTGTAGCTGAGCACTTGGCAGCTCTTTTGACAAAGTCTCTCATTATGTCTTTGTTTGATGGAGAAACGTGTGCAGCAGAGACTAGATGATATTATTGGGAAGATTCATAGTTAACCAACCTGAGATGACAGAATTATGGGTTATGGTAAACTTGTAGGATTTTTCAGTGTGTCTTTTTTTTTTAGTAAGAAAATTGTTTAATTATAAGATGTACAAGGGAAACAATGCCCACATGAGCTTGAGAATTTTGTTTTTTTTAATTTAATTTAATGTTTTCATTATTAGTTACATTTTATTAACTCTGTATCCCAGCTGTATCCCACTTCCTCATTCTCTCCCAATCCCAGCCTTCCTCCCTCAACACTTCCCTGCCCCTTTCCAAGTCCACTGATTGGGGAGGACCTTCTCCTCTTTCATCTGACCGTCTTTTATCAGGTATCTTCAGGACTGGCTGCAAAGGCCTCCTCTGTGGCCTAGCAAGACTGCTCCTTCTTTGGGGGGTGGGGAGGTCAAAGACCCTGCCATTGAGTTCCTGTCAGAAATAGTCCCTGTTCCCCTTACTATGGGAAAACAATTAGTTACTGAGTTACCATGGGCTCCATCCAAACAGAGGTTCTGTGTTATATACATACATGGTCCTTGGCAGAAAGTCAGTCTCAGAAAAGACCCATTTGCCCAGATATATTTGGTCCTTGTGGAGCTCCTATCCTTTCCAAGTCATACTAACTCCCCCTTCTTTCATATGATTCCCTACACTCTGCCGAAGGTTTGGTTATGAGTATTAGTATCTGCTTTGAAACACTGCTAGGTAAAGTCTTTCAGATGCTTTCTGTGGTAGACTCCTGTCATACGTCCAATGCACATCCTCTTTGTCTTTTTATGTGAGGATTGATCATCTTACCCTGTGTCTACTTTCTTGTTTATCTTCTTTAGGCATATAGATTTCATTATGTTTATCATATCTCGTAGGTCTATATAAATAAGTATATACCATGTTTGTCTTTCTCCTTCTGGGATACTTCACTCAGAATGATATTTTCTAGATCCCACTATTTGCCTGCAAATTTCATGATTTCCTTGTTTTTGATTACTGAGTAGTATTCCATTGTGTAAAAATACCACAACTTCTGTATCCATTCCTTTGTTGATGGACATCTGGGTTGTTTCCAGGTTCTGGCTATTACGAATAAAGCTGCTACAAATATGGTTGAGCAAATGTCCTTGTTGTGTACTTGAGCAAATTTTTGTTATATACCTAGAAGTGGTATAGTGGGGTCTTAGGAAGCACTATTCATAATTGTCTGAGAAAGTGCCAGATTGCCTTCCAAAGTGGTTGTACTAGTTTACATTCCAACCAGCAATGGAGGAGGGTTCTCTTTTCTCCATAACCTCTCCAGCATGGTTGTCTCTTGAGTTTTTGATCTTGGCCATCCTGGTGGTGTAAGGTGAAATCTCAGGGTCCTTTTGATTTGCATTTCCCTAATGGCTACTGAGGTTGAGCATTTCTTTAAGTGTTTCTCTGCCATTTGATATTCCTCTACTGAGAGTTCTCTGTTGAGCTCTGTTCCCCATTTTTTAATTGGATTACTTAGTTTGTTGCTTTTCAGCTTCGTTAGTTCTTTATATATACTGGATATTAGCCCTCTGTCAGATAAAGAGTTGGTGAAGATTCTTTCCCAATCTGTAAGCATTAGTTTTGTTTTGATGATGGTGTCCTTTGCTTTACAGAAGCTTTTCAGTTTCATGAGGTCCCATTTATTGATTGTTGCTCTTAGAGACTGTGCTGTTGGTTCTGTTCAGAAAGTTGTCTCTTGTGCCAATGAGTTCTAGGCTGTTCTCCAATTTTTCTTTTAACTGATTTAGATCATCTCATTTTATGTTGAAGTCTTTGATCCTCTTGGACTTTAGTTTTGTGCAGGGTGATAAATATGGATCTATTTTCGTTTTTCTGCAACTAGACGTCCAATTGGACCAGCACCATTTGTTGAAGATGCTGTCTTTTTTCCATTGAATGGTTTTAGTTTTTGTCAAAAATCAAGTATTCATAGCTGTGTGAGTTTATTTCTGGGACTTCTATGCGGTTACATTGATCCTCCTTTCTGTTTCTAGGCCAATACCATGCAGTTTTTATTACTATTGCTCTATAGTACAGCTTGAGATCAGGGACGGAGATGACTCCAGATGATCTGTTGTTGTACAGGATCATTTTGGAGATTCTGGGTTTTTTGTTTCTCCATATAAGGCTGAGAATCTTTTTTTCAAGGTCTATAAAGAATTGTGTTGGTATTTTGGTGGGAATTGCATTTAATCTGTAGACTGTATTTAATGCATTTAATCTGCATTTAATCTGTAGACTATTTTGGTAAAATAGCTATTTTCACTCTGTTAATTCTACCAATATACGAGCACGGGAACTCTTCCATTTTCTGGTATCTTCTTCAAATTTTTCTTCAGAGACTTGAAGTTTTTTCTTAAATAGGTCTTTCACTTGCTTGGTTAGAGTCACCCTAAGGTACTTCATGTTATTAGCGACTATTGTGAAGGGTGTTTTTTCCCTAATTTCTTTCTTGGCTCCTTTGTCTTTGTTTGACAGGAGACCTTCTGATTTTTTTTTTTTTTTAGTTAATTTTGTATCCATTCACTTTGCTGAAGGTGTTTATAAGCTGAAGGATTTCTCTACTTGAATTTTTGTGGTCGCTCATGTATACTATCATATCATCTGCAAATAGTGACACATTGACCTCTTCCTTTATGATTTTTATCCCCTTGATCTCCTTTAGTTCTCTTATTGCTCTAGCTAAGACTTCAAGTACTAGATTTAAGAGAGATGGAGAGAGTGGGCAGCCTTGCCTTATCCCTGATTTCAGTGGGATTAGTTTGAGTTTCTCTCCACTGAGTTTGATGTTGGCTATAGGCTTGCTGTATATCGCCTTTACTATGTTTAGGTATGGGTCTTGTATCCTTGATCTCTCCAAGACTTTAAACATGAATAGATGTTGGATTTTTGTCAAATGCTTTTTTGGCATCTAAGGAGATGATCATGTGGATTTTCTACTTCAGTTTGTTTATATGGTGGATTACATTGAACTATTTAACTTCTTGAGTTCTTTATATATTTTGGATATTAGCACTTTGTCAGAAACAGGATTGGTGAAAATCCTATCCCAGTCTGTAGGCTGTACTTTTGTTCTGATGACAGTATCCTTTAATTTACAGACGCATATCAGTTTCAAGAGGTACAATATATTGATTGTTGATCTTAGAGCCTGTGCTGTGGTGTTCAGTTCAGGAAGTTTTAGCCTATTCCAATGAATTCAAGGCTCTTCCTCACTTTTTTCCTAATTGGTTTAGTTCCTCTGTTTTATGTTGAGGTCTGGATCCACTTGGACTTTAGTTTTTGCAAGGTGATAAATACGGATCTATTTGCATTTTTCTATAAATAGACGTCCAGTTAGACCAGCACAATTTGTTAAAGATGCTGTCTTTTTCTATTGTATGGTTTTGGCTTCTTTTTCAAAAATCAAGTAACTGTAGGTATGTAGGGTTTTTTTCTGGGTCTTCAATTCCACTGATCCACCAATCTGTTTCTATGCTAGAACAATGCAGTTTTTATTACGATTACTCTGTAGAAAAGCTTGAGATGAGGGACGGAGATACCTCCATACAATCTATTCTTGTACAGGATTGTTTTGCCCCCCCACCCTGCTTGCTGCCATGGAAACCCCCAGCTCACAGACTTTCCTGTTAAAAATCCTGTTCACTCAGAGCTCGGGGTCCCACTTCTATACTGCTGCGCCAGTGAGACTTGGGTCCTGATTTCGATCGCTCTCATAATAAAGCTCTCTTGCAATTACATAGAGTCGTCTCCTGGTGGTCTCTGAGGGTCCCGTGAACCTGGCATAACAGTATCTCCAAACCCGATCTCAAGTTGTACTACAGAGCAATAGTAATAAAAACTGCATGGTACTGACATAAGAACAGAAAGGAGAATCAATGGAACTGAATAGAAGACCCAGAAAAAAACCCACACACCTATGAATACTTGATTTTTGACAAAGAAGCCAAAACCATTCAATGGAAAAAAGACAACATCTTCAACAAATGGTGCTGGTCCAACTGGATGTCTAATGCAGAAAAATGAAAA
This sequence comes from Psammomys obesus, assembly GCF_907164565.1. Taxonomy (NCBI): domain Eukaryota; kingdom Metazoa; phylum Chordata; class Mammalia; order Rodentia; family Muridae; genus Psammomys; species Psammomys obesus. The sequence continues at coordinate 1,721,393 of NW_026590552.1, read as the reverse complement.
TAGATCCATATTTATCACCCAGAATAAAACTAAGGTCCAAGCGGATCAAAGACCTCAACATAAAACCAGACACTCTAAATCTGTTAGAAGAAAAAGTGGGGAACAGCCTAGAACTCATTGGCAGAGGAGACAACTTCCTAAACAGAACACTAACAGCACAGGCTCTAAGAACAACAATCAATAAATGGGACCTCATGAAGCTGAAAAGCTTCTGTAAAGCAAAGAACACTGTCATCAAAACAAAATGACTGCCTACAGATTGGGAAAGAATCTTCACTAACCCTTTATCTAACAGAGGATTAATATCCACTATATACAAAGAAATAAAGAAGCTGAAAAGCAGCAAAACAAGTAAATCAATTAAAAAATGGGGAATAGAGCTAAACAGACAATTCTTGACAGAGGAATATTGAATGGCAGAGAAACACTTAAAGAAAGGCTCAACCTCATTAGCCATTAAGGAGTGTAAATCAAAAAGACCCTGAGATTTCACCTCACACCTATCAGAATGGCCAAGATGAAAAACTCACCTGACAACACATGCTGGAGAGGTTATGGAGGAAGGGGAACCCTCCTCCACTGCTGGTGGGAATGTAAAATAGTACAACAACTTTGGAAATCTATCTGGCGCTTTCTCAGACAATTAGGAATAGTGCTTCCTCAAGACACAGCTATACCACTGCTAGGTATATACCCGAAATTTGCTCAAGTACACAAAAGGGATACTTGTTCAACCATGTTTATAGCAGCTTTATTTGTAATAGCTAGAAGCTGGAAACAACCCAGATGTCCATCAACGGAGGAATGGATACAGAAATTGTGGTATTTTTACACAATGGAATACTACTCAGCAATCAAAACGAAGGAAATCATGAAATTTGTAGGCAAATAGTGGAATAGTGGGATCTAGAAAAGATCATTCTGAGTGAAATATCCCAGAAGGAGAAAGACAAACACGGTATATACTCGCTTATATAGACCTATAAGATATGATAAACATAATGAAATCTATACACCTAAAAATGATAATAAAGAGAGCGGACATGGGGTAAGATGATCAATTCTCGTTTAGAAAGACAGATGGGATGTGCATTGAACGTATGACAGGAGTCTACTGAGCGCATCTGAAAGACTGTACCTAGCAGTGTTTTCAAAGCAGATACAAAGACTCATGACCAAACCTTCGGCAGGGTACAGGGAATCATATGAAAGAAGGGGAGTTAGTATGACTTGGAAAGGATAGGAGCTCCACAAGAACCAAATATATCTGGGCACAGGGTCTTTTCTGAGACTGACATTCAACCAAGGACCATGTGTTGATATAACCTAGAACCTCTGCTCAGATGTAGCCCGCGGTAGCTCAGTAACCAAGTGGTTTCCCATAGTAAGGGGAACAAGGACTATTTCTAACAGGAACTCAATGGCTGGCTGTTTGACCTCCCCGCCCCTCAAGGGAGGAGCAGTCCTGTTAGGCCACAGAGGAGGACTTTGCAGCCAGTCCTGAAGATACCTGATAAAACAGGGTCAGATGAATGGGGAGGAGGTCTCCCCCATCAGTGGACTTGGAAATGGGAAGGGTGGAGATGAGGGACGGAGGGTGGGGTTGGGAGGGAATGAGGGAGTGGGATACAGCTGGGATAGAGAGTTAATAAAATGTAACTGATAAGAAAAAAATAAAATTAAAAAAAGAGAATACAAGAGGCCTACAGAACACTCAAAAAATTATACCACAAAAGAAAATCCTCCAGCCACATAATAATCAAAACTGTAAGTATACAGAAGAAAGAAAGAAAAAAAAAAAAAACCCTAAAACCTGCAAGGGAAAAAGGCCAAATAACATATAATGGCAAACTCATTAGAATCACACCTGACTTTTCAACAGAGACTATGAAAGCCACAAGGGACTGCACAGATACTATACCCAGCAAAACTCTCAGTCCTCATACACGGAAAAAACAAGATATTCAATGACAAAAGCAAATTTCAACAATACCTACACACAAATCCAGCGTTACAGAAGACACTAGAAGGAAAAATACAACCCAAGAAAATTAGCTACTTTTAAGAAAGCACAGGAAATAATTAACCTCACTACAGTAAAAAAAAAAAAAAAAAAAAAAGCAACTGAGCACACAACCTTATGACCACAGCCAATATCAAATTCAAAGGATGTAACAGCCACTGGTCCTTAATCTCTCTCAACATCAATAGAATGAATGCTGCAATAAAAAGACACAAACTAACAGAATGGATGCATAAACAAAACCCAGCAATCTGTTGCATACAAGAAACACACCTAAGTCACAAAGATAGACATTACCTGAGAGTAAACGATTGGAAGATGCCTTTTCAAGCAAATGAGCCCAAGAAGCACGCAGGTGTAGCCATTCAAATATCTGATAAAATAGAATTTCCACCAAAATTAATTAAAAGGGATGGGGAAGGACACTTCATGCTCATCAAGGGAAAATTCCACCAGGAAGACATCACAATCCTGAACATCTATGCCCCAAAAACAAGGGCACCCACATTTATAAAATAAATATTGATAAAATTTAAACCACACGTAGATCCCCACACATTAATAGTGGGAGACTTCAACACCCCACTCTCAACAAAGGACAGGTCAACAAAACAGAAATTAAACAAAGAAACAATATCTCTAACAGAGGTCATGAATCGAATGGACCTAACAGATATTTACAGAAACTTACACCCAAACACAAAAGAATTTACCTTCTTCTCAGCACCTCATGGAACCTTCTCCAAAATAAACCATAGGGTTGGTCACAAAGCAAGCCTCAACAGATACAAGAAGATTGAAATAATACTTTGTATCCTATGTGATCAACATGGAATAAAGCTGGACCTCAACAACAACAGAAATATCAAAAAGCCTAAACAAATATGGAAACTGAACAACTTCCTACTAAATAACAGCTGGGTCACAGAAGAAATAAAGAAAGAAATTAAAGTCTTCCTAGAACTCAATGAAAATGAAGACACAACATACCCAAACTTGTGGGACACAATGAAAGCAGTGCTAAGAGGAAAGTTCATAGCACTAAGTGCCTTCAAGAAGAAATTCGAGACAGCTCATTCAAGCAACTTAATGGCTCACTGGAAAAGCCTAGAAAAAGAAGAAGCAGACACACCAAAAAAAAAATGTAGATGGCTGGAAATAATCAAACTCAGGGCTGCAATCAATCAATTAGAAACAAATAAAAGAATGCAAAAAATCAATGAAACCAAGAGCTGGTTCTTTTAGAAAATCAACAAGATAGACAAACCTTTAGCCAAACTAACTAAAAGGCAGAGAGACACCATCGAAATCAACAAAATCAGAAATGAAAAGGGGGACATGACTACCTTCACTGAGGAAATCCAATTATTAGGACTTACTTCAAAAGTCTATATGCCACAAAATTTGAAAATCTAAATGAAATGGACAATTTTCTTGATCGATTTGACTTACCAAAATTGAATCAGGACCAGGTAAATCAATAAAATAGTCCTATATACCCCAGGGAAATAGAAGCAGTCATAAAAAGTAGCCCATCCCCCCCCCAAAAAAAGCCCAGGACCAGATGGTTTCAGCACAGAATTCTACCAGAACTTCAAAGAAGAGCTAACTCCAATTTTCTTCAAACAATTCCACAAAATAGAAACAAAAGGAACACTATCAAACTCATTCTATGAAGCCACAGTCACCTTGGTAACTAAACCTCACAAAGACCCAACAAAGAAAGAGAATTTCAGGCCAATCTCCCTTATGAACATTGATGCAAAAATACTCAACAAAATACTTGCAAACCGAATCCAAGAACACATCAAAGATATCATCCACTATGACCAAGTAGGCTTCATCCTAGGCATGCAGGGGTGGTTCAATATATGGAAATCCATCAATGTGATCCACCATATCAACAAACTGAAAGAAGAAAACCACATGATAATCTCCCTAGATGCTGAAAAAGCATTTGACAAAATCCAACATCCATTCATGTTTAAAGTCTTAGAGAGATCAGGGATACAGGCACATATTTAAACATAGTAAAGGCGATATACAGCAAGTCTATAGCCAACATCAAACTGAATGGAGAGAAACTTAAAGCATTCCCACTGAAATTAGGGATAAGAGAAGGCTGCCCACTCTCTCCATATATCTTCAACATAGTGCTGGAAGTCCTTGCTAGAGCAATAAGACAGTTGAGGGAGATCAAGGGGATACAAATTGGAAAGGAAGAACTTAAATTATCACTATTTGCAAATGATATGATAGTATACGTGAGTGACCCCAAAAATTCCAACAAGGAACTCCTACAGCTGATAAACACCTTCAGCAAAGTGGCCAGATACAAAATTAACTCAAAATAATCAGTAGCCCTCCTGCATACAAAAGGCAAAAGGGCTGAGAAAGAAATTAGGGAAACAACACCCTTCATAATAGCCACAAATGACATAAAGTCCATTGGTGTAACCCTAACCAAGCAAGTCAAAGACTTGTATGAAAAAAATTTCAAGTCTCTGAAGAAATAAATAGAAGATATATGAAGATGCAAAGATCTCCCATGCTCATGGCTTGGCAGGATTAACATAGTAAAAATGGCCATCTTACCAAAAGAAATCTATGGATTCAATGCAATTCCCATCAAATTACCAGCACAATTCTTTACAGACCTGGAAAGATAAATTCTCAACCTCATATGTATTAACAAGAAACCCAGAATTGCTAAAACAATCCTCCACAATAAAAGATATTCTGGAGGTATCTCCATCCCTGATCTTAATCTGTTCTATGGAGCAACAGTTATAAAAACTGCATGGTACTGGCATGAAAACAGAATGGTGGATAAACGGAACTGAAAAGAAGACCTAGAAATAAACCCACCCATTTATGGACACCTGATCTTTGACAATGATGCCAAAAACATCCAATGGAAAAAAGATAGCATCTTCAACAAATGGTACTGGTCTAACTGGATGTGTACATGTAGAAAAATGCAAATAGATCCATACATATCACCCTGCACAAAACTAAAGTCTAAGTGAATCAAAGACCTCAACATAAACCCAGATTCTCTAAATCTGTTAGAATAAAAAAGTGGGGGAAACCCTAGAACTCATAGGTACAACTTCCTGAACAGAACAACAACAGCACAGGCACTAAGAGCAACAATCAATAAATGGGACCTCATGAAGCTGAAAAGCTTCTGTAAAGCAAAGGACACTGTCATCAAAACAAAATGACTGCCTACAGATTGGGAAAGAATCTTGACCAACCCTTTATCTGACAGAGGGCTAATATCCAGTACATATAAAGAACTAAAGAAGCTGAAAAGCAGCAAACCCCTAGTAATCCAATTAAAAAACGGGGAACAGAGCTAAACAGAGAACTCTCTGTAGAGGAATATCGAATGGCGGAGAAACACTTAAAGAAATGAACAACCTCATTAGCCATTAGGGAAATGCAAATCAAAACAACCCTGAGATTTCACCTTACACTCATTAGAATGGGCAAGATGAAAATCTCAAGTGACAACACATGCTGGAGAGGTTGTGGAGAAAGGGGAACCCTCCTCCACTGCTGGTGGGAATGTAAACTTGTACAACCACTCTGGAAATCAATCTGGCACTTTCTCAGACAACTAGGAATTGTGCTTCCTCAAGATCCAATGATACCTCTTCTAGGCATATATCTAAAAGAGGCTCAACTACACAATAAGGATATTTGCTCAGCCCTGTTTGTAGCAGCTTTATTTGCAATAGCCAGAAGCTGGAAACAGCCCAGATGCCCCTCAACCAAAGAATGGATCCAGTAATTACGGTACATCTACACAATGGAGTATTACTCTGCAATGAAAAATAAGGAAATCATGCAATTTGCAGGTAAATGGAGGGACCTGAAAAGGATCATCCTGAGCGAGCTGTCCCAGAAGCAGAAAGACACACATGGTATATACTCACTCATATAGACATATAACATAAGATAAATCTACTAAAATCTGTACATCTATAGAAACTAATCAAGAGAGAAGACAGTGACTAATATGCTCAATCCTCATCCTGAAAGGCAAAGAGAATGGACATTAGAAGAAGAAGAAAACAGGAAACAACCTAGGAACCTGCCACAGAGGGCCTCTAAAGGGCTTTGTCCTGCAAACAATCAAAGCAGATGCTGAGATTTATGGTCAACTGTTTGGCAGAGTGCATGGAGTCTTATGTAAGAAGTGGGAAATAGTAAGATCTGGAGAGGATAGGAACCCCACAAGGAGAGCAACAGAACCAGAAAATTTGAACACAGGGAACTTCCCAGAAACTCATACTCCAACCAAGTACCATGCATGGAAATGACCTAGAACCCCTGCCTGTTCTTTGATCACCTCTCCCTGAGGGGAGAGCAGCCTTACCAGGCCACAGATGATGACAATGCAGCCAGTCCTGATGTGATCTGATAGACTAAGATCAGCAGGAAGGAGAAGAGGACCTCCTCTATCAGTGGACTTGGGGAGGGGTATGCGTGAAGAAGGGGGAAGGGAGGGTAGGATTGGGAGGGAAGCAGTGAGGGGTTTATGGGGGAATACAAAGTGAACAAAGTGTAATTAATAAAATAAGATTAAATTAAGTTAAAAAAAAAAAACAAATGCCGGTGCTCTTGTGTTTGAGGAATAGATGTTTAGGACTGTGATTTCTTCCTGGTGGATTTTTCATTTGATGAGAATGAAGTGTCCTTCCTCTTCTTTAATGATGAATTTTAGTTTAAAGTCTATTTTATTAGATATTAGAATAGCTACCCCAGTTTGTTTTTTGGGTCCATTTGCTTGGAAAACATTTTTCTAGCCCTTTACTCTGTGGTAGTGTTTATCTTTCTTGCAGAGGTGTGTTTCTTGGATGCAGCAGAATGTTAGATCTTGTTTCCACAACCATTCTGTTAGTCTGTGTCTTTTAACTGGAAAGTTGTGTCCTGTGATGTTGATAGATAATAGTGACCAATGAATGTTACTTCCTTTTATTTGGAGTTGATGGTGTTAATATTGTTTTCTTCTAATTTATTGTTGTCAAGTTATCTGTATTTTGTGTTTTCTTGGGTGTAGTAGATTTCACTGGACTGGAATTTTCCTTCTAGTATCTTCTGTATGAATGGGTTTTGTGTAGATATTGCTTAAGTTTAGTTTTTTCATGGAATAGTTTCTTTTCTCCATCTATGTTGACTGAAAGTTTGGCTGGTTATAGTAATCTGGGTTGATATCTGATTTCTGTTAGAGTCTACATGATATCTACCTAGGCCCTTCTGGCTTTCATAGTTTCTGTTTATAAGCCTGGTGTGATTTTGATAGGTCTACCTTTACATGTTCCTTAGCCTTTTCCCTTGCTGCTTTTTTTTTTCATTGTTCTGTAGATTCAGTGTTTTGAGAATTATATGACAGAAGGTTTTTTGTTTGTTTGTTTGTTTGTTTGTTTGTTTTTCTGGTCTAGTCTAATTGTTCTGTAGGCCTCTTGTATGTTAGTGAACATCTCTTTCTTTAAGTTAGGAAAGTTTTCTTCTACGATTTTCTTGAAAATATTTTCTGAACCTTGGAACCTGGAATCTTTTTATGTCTATTCCTGTTATTCTCTAGATTTTGTCTTTTCGTGGGGTCCTTGATTTCTTGGATGTTTTGTGTTTGCAACTTTTCTGGTTTTACTTTTTCTTTGAGAGAGGTATCAGTTTCTGCAATTATATCCTCAGTGCCTGAGACTCCCTCCTCCATCTCTCATATTCTGCTGATGATGCTTACCTTTGTGGTTCCTGATCTTCTAAGTTCTCCAGCTCCAGGGTTCCTCTGTTTTTGTTTTCTTTATTTATTCTAAATCTGTTTTCATGTCTTACATCATTTCCTTCATCTGTTTGAATGTGGTTTCCTGTCTTTCCATGATGGCTTCTAGTTTTTTATTCATTTCCTCTTTAGGTGCCTCTCTTTGTGTGGCTATATTAGCCTGTATGTCTTTGAGAGCTTTGTTCATTTCCTCTTTATTTGCCTCCATTTGTGTGGCTACTCTTTGAGAGATTTGTTTGTTTCCTTTTTATGTGCCTCTAATAACTTGATATGCATGGCTTTAAAATAATTTCCCTGTGTTTCCAATGAATTAACATATCCATTGATTTTAGGTTTGCTGGTGAAGCCATGATGTTCCAATTTCTGTTGGATGTGTTTTTACTCTGACCTCTAGCCATCTGCTTATGCGTAAACTTCATTGTTTGTTCCTAGAGTCTGTACTTCAGAATGTGTCTGTCTGTCTCTGGTGTCTGGAGTACTGTTCAAGAAGATGAGAGTGATCCAATGGTTTGAGAGTAGATGTTGGTTTGTAGTAGCAGCTAAGAGAAGACAGACGGTAGCATATGTGCGCATAGAAGTGTGCCTTAAAGAACAGAGCCCTAGAGCGTGTAGATGCCTTGACAGGTGTAGCTTAAGCACAGGAGGGGATGCTGATACTGATGGCAGCTGCAATAAGTGCACGCAGATGCCCTGAATACCTCAGTGGCCTTCAGGCCTGTGTACTGTCCTCCTGGTATTCAGATCTTTCTGGGCTCCAGGAATTGTTTGCCTGGACTCCACTGGTAGACCCACAGAACAGGACTTTTAATGTTAAGAACACTGTCCAAAGGCTCTCTGTGTTGACCACAGTGTGGGTGTGAGTGGGAGAGATCTGATGTCTGGCTGCTAATGTAGAAGGACCCTGGATCTGAAGCTCTGCATTCACTCACTTGAAGGCTCATAGTTGCTTCCAGGCCTACTCAGAAAGCACAGGGTTTCCCCATGTTCTCTACTCTCAGATTTGGGCCTGCATGAGCAAATGAGTGTGTAGGAGATCCATCAGCTCAGTTGTTTCCTGTTTGCCTGCCATACAGTGAGACCCATACAGTGAGACTCCTGCTTGGGCTAGCCAGAGCCTCAGACATGGGAGGCCCATACAGCTGCCTACGGCAGCTGCTGATCTGGGAGGCCCTTGTTTCTGCTGCTTTTGCTGTCTCAGTCCTTGAGCACAGAGGCTTCTGCTTATGGCAACCAGTGCAGCCTCCACAGAGCGGTATTCCCATGTTTGGGGCAAGAGGAAATGCAGGTTGACTGAATATTCTACACACTAATTCCTTGGAGATCACCACAGATGACCTGGATCGAAACTGTCCCAGTTCATGGGTTGTTCTCTCTCGCCCAGGAAACCTCAATGTCGATGTTCTGGCTTCAGCTGCCCCTCCACTCACCAATTTCCGAGTTCGGGATCCTGTGCCCCTCAGATATGGTGTGCGCTGGTTGTTGCTATCCTGGTGTCCCCCCCAACCCTATCCCTTTTTACACAAATTTAAGTAAGTGAAAAATCAGTTAGGAAAAAAAATCCCAGCATCTGGAGTTTCTTATAAAAAGTTTTAATTACTAATACAAGAAATGTAAGAGTATTAAGTAGCATGTCTGGAGATAATGACTTGCTGAGTTATCAATGAACCAACTGGTTGCTAGGAGATCAAACTGACTACTCATTTTTCTCTCAGGGTAACAACATCATTTCATATTTACAGAACTGGAAGTTTTCTCAGCAAGCTGCAAATCGGAGCTACCAAAACCACACATATCTTATTTTTAAGAAACAACAACTGACACTTCTACTTTGCGGTTTATATGTCAATACTTAACAAAACAAAATAATCCATATTTAGAAGGAAATATATGAGAGTTTGTACTTCGATATTCTCATACAAGAACAATGAGCTACAAACCTCGAACCAAGACTTGTCTATCCATTCGTTGTTTCTTTTCAGAATTAAAAGTTAAAGGCCAGAAATGTTTTAGAGGCCTTCTATAAAAACTTTACAGATTTAACTGTTGGTAGGAATTAATTTTCAATGTGGTTGAAATTTTATAAAGGAAAGCCTCTAATAAATAGAAGAATGAATTTATAATGAAACAAACAACGGAAATGGTGGTCCAGTTATCCCAAGAACAAAATACTCAAGTTACAAAGGTTACAGAAGCAGAAAAAATATTTATGTTCTCAAATAGGTGAACATAAATGTCAGCTGGAGAGCCAGTCATGGTGGCACATGCTTTTAATCCCAGCAGTTGGGAGACAAAAGGCAGGCAGATCTCTGTGAGTTGGAGGCCAGCCTGGTCTATAGATGACAGAGAAACCCTGTCTCGAAAAACAAAAACAAGCAACAAAAAGTGCCAGCTGGGCACAAATCTTAGTACCAGCATTTGTGAGGTGGAGGCAAGAAAATCAACAGTTCAAGGTCATTTTCAGCGATATAGTGAGCCAGCCTGGGCTATCTGAAACTCTACTCAAAGCACCAAACAGACAAATATCTCTCTGATGAATTATCTGTCATGGTATTTCACACAAAGGCTACAAGACTATCTATAGACTTAGTAAATATATTTAGAATGATTTAACTTAAAACATAAGAATATACAAAATTCACATGGACGGTATTAGAAAAATCTTCACAGGTGATTAAGCCAGGCTCTAGCTCAGTGACTCTCAACCAAGGGTAACAGTATAACTCAGATGACATGTGACAAGGTTTGCAGACTTTTTTTGGTTATTACATAAGAGGCCCTACTACCATCTAGTAAACAGAAAGCAGGATCCTTGAAACATCCCATGAGACAAAGGCCAGCCTCCCACGACAAAGAATTAGAATTATTTTGACCTTAAGTATTACAAGCACCAAAGTTGATGTCCATGATTCATTTTACAGAACTAGGAAACGAACATGGTTTATCAGTAATAACCAAACAGCAGACTTTCCTGGGAGTACTGGAGGGCACCTAAGAGGCAGGCAGCTATCTCCTGCAAGACAGAAAACAGGGAGCTATGATGGGTCTGTTTATCTGTTGCCTGAGAATGAATGCTGTATTGGCTAGTATACTGTGCATAAAGAGAATGGAAAATACTGGCAAATAAAATGACTTTGAACACAAGTTTTGCAAGAAAATCTGCTGAAACTATACACCCTGACGTGCTTCTCAAACAAGACCTCTATGTCATGTATTTGGGGTGGGAATAGTAACAGAATTTAATTTAAACATGGAAAATAATTATTCTATGTCAGATAAGACAGACGAGCTGGTATACTTATATGTGTGCATGTGTACTTTTGCAGACACATGTGTATATGCCTGAACAGAGGTTAAAGGAATGACAAAAACTAAATACTAAATGTATATATGTGGATAAAACCCCTATTAAAAGAAAAGGATACATTTAGAGAAAACACTGGGGACAATCCATGTATTTTTAAAAGCCCGTTCTTCCTGGTTACTCCATCTGCTATTTTCACTAGGAAGATGTTCTTTTCATAAGTCCAAGTAATCATTTCAGCATCACTGCCACTGTGTACAGACAGTGACATGAACAGCCAACAGCTCAACTTTTGTAGTCCTGATTTTTCAAAGCCCTACTATCGAAAAAGCTTTACAAAATTGAATTGAATCATCTTTACACAAGGATATCAAACTGCAGAGTGGGTTAGTCAGGGTCAGACAGTATATGACAAGCAGTAATGACTGCTCCCTGAGCCGTTATTGCAATTTCTTCAGCAACCTCTAAATCTACCAAGGGCAACAGTGGAATATTTTACATAAGAGAGAAGTCTACAAAAGGGAGAACAAGCTCTTGTTGTAAAGAATATTAATGATTCTCCTTCCAAACTATCCCAATGTTTATGAAAAATAAATGAATGGTTAAAAAAAAAAAACCTCTCTGTTTGACTTTATCTTCCTCTACTGCCTCTGACATGAATGGACTGGCCTGCTCTTTGATCACCTCCCCCTGAGGGGGAAGCAGCCTTACCAGGCCACAGAAGAAGACAATGCAGCCACTCCTGATGAGATCTGATAGACTAGGATCAGAAGGAAGGAGAGGAAGACCTCCCCTATCAGTAGACATTGGGATGGGTATGCGAGGAGAAAGGGGAGGGAAGGTGGGACCGGGAGGGGAAGAGGGAGGGGTTTATGGTGGGGATACAAAGTGAATAAAGTGTAATTAATAAAAATTAAAATAAAAAAATAAAAAGGTAATAATGATAAAAAAAAAACCTCGGAAAAAAAAACTCTACAAAACTACACAAATAAAACACAAAGAAAGTGACAGTTTCATTCTCCTAGACACAGATACTTGTGCTTCGCCTTTGAGTTGCTGAGGAAACTAGTGTAGAGATACAAGGGATTTATTTGGGGTTCTACACAATGATCTTTCATGTCTTGCTGTTCCCGTGTGCTACTTATGTTCAGAGAACAGTCTGTTTTCATGCAAAAGGCCACATTCTATTTACATGACTGTTTCCTTTAGCCTACAATTTTCATACAGGAGTTATAACCCTGATCAGGGAAGACTTTGCTGATAATAGCCAAGCTCTGAAATAAATGCAATAAATAAATGAAATAAATAAATGAAATAAATAAATGAAATAAATCTATCTTTCTGTCTTTATAACACTTATCATGGAATCAAAGAAATTTGGGGATAAGTAAGTCTTAAGATAATCTGTTTTAACTCTATGTTATAGATAAAACAGCACCAATCTGGTTAAAGACATAGCTTGATGTTATTATTTTAATAATAAAATATGGATGCTTAAAATAGTATTTAAAAGAGAGGACAAAAGTAAGGTCCTAGGGAAACATGAAGGTTAGTCTCCTAAAAAAATCCTAAGCTGTCGTATCTATGAAAGCCCTTTTTAGGGAAATGCAGAGGTACTTGAATTTTTATCAGATTCTCTTTTTTTCGTCAATGCATGTTCTTGACAGCATTAGATTCTATGGCATATATGAGCTGCACAGACTGATAGGTATGGGTCAACATACACACTGAGGAAGAAAATGAGTGATGGAGAGGGTGGAACTGAAATACCTAACTACCTCCCCAATGCTCATTAGCACATTTGTTATGTGGTTTCTCTGCATCACTTTACTTTACAAAAGACTCTGTCAACATGTAAATATTTACAACTCGATGAGGGGAAAGGATTGTTTCCCTAAATTGTTACTTAAAATAAGGCTATGGTAAAAATAGTATCCAAAAGTAGTTCAGATATGAGAAACATCATTTGTACATTCATATTAATCCCCAAGAAAATATAAGAGGGGGGAGATGGAAGCTCTTCTTCCTATAAGAAAACCAAGCAGTGCATTCACAAAGAATATTAGTTAAAAAATCATCTGATGGCACTACTAATAGAGTAATTGGATTACACAAGGATCATCATAGATGTTAATACCATAGGATGTTATGGACAGTCATAGCATCTCAAAATATCACAAAAATTACTTTCTAGTCACAAAGGGAAAGGGGGTACTTTGACAGTGGAAATACATGCCAATACCACTTCAACATGATTTGTGTTAGCCATAAAAACAGTGTTCTCCTACAGTGGCACAGTGGGGAATACACAGCAGCAGCAGCTTTACAATCTTCTCGTCACAAACAACAACAACAACAACCACAAAACACCCCCCCCAAAAAAAACAAAAAAAAGTACAAAACCCAAACAAAACCTAGAAGTTTAATCATGATGAAGAAGAGATATCCCAAACAATATTCTGCAAGAAATGTGATCTGAGAACTGACAAGGTAGCCCAACAGTTAAAAGCACTGGCTGCTCTTCCAGAGGACCCAAGTTTGGTTCTCAGCACCCACAAGCTGGCTTACAATCATCTCTAACACCAGTTCCAGATAATTCAGAAAATGCCTTCTTCTGGCCTCCATCGGTACTGAATATATGTGGCCACAGTCATGCAAGCATACAAAACACGCATACACATAAAATAAAAATGTTACATTTTGTTTTTAAAGAAGAAAACTGCTCTGTACCAATTAAAAAAAGTCAATCTTATGAAAGAAAACTGTAGCTTTACAAAGCCACAAAGGAAGACAGTACAGTCAGTCCTGATGAGACCAGATAAGCTAGGGTCAGATGGAAGGGTGGAGGACCTCCCCTATCCGTGGACTTGTAGAGGGCCATGGAAGGAGATGAGTGCGTGATTGGAAGGGAATGAAAGAGGGGGCTATAGCTGGGATACAAAGTGAATAAATTGTAATAATATAAAAATGAAAATGTAATTTAAAAATGCTGAGGGACTATGATGGCTTATCTTGGTTACCAATGTGACTATATCTAGAACCAAGTAAAACCCAAGCAAGTGGGCAAACATGGGAAGGATTTTCTTAATGAGATCAATTGATGTGAGAAAAATCACCCTAAATCTGTGCCACACTTTCTGGTGGCAGACCACAGTAAAAAAAAAAAAAAAAAAAAAAAGCAAGAAGAAAGCTTTTGCTTTTTGCCTGCTTGCCCTAACGTTTGTTGGATTGTTCATCTTTCCTGGTACTGACATTACTTCACTGGCATAAAAATTTACTTGTTCAGGATTAGAAAGTATACTGAAGAGCAGCTGAGACATCCAGCCTCACGGACTGAACAACTACTGGACTCTTGAATTTTCCTTGACAGACAGCCATTGTTGACAACAGCCTGTAAGCCACTGCAATAAAACATATATTTATACACATATGTACATATGTATGTATATATATACATATTCACACACACATATATACTATATATTACATATATGTTATAAATTATAACACAAATTTCTTGATTGGACCTTAAATGTAAAAAGCTAGATGTAAGGAACACTTGGAACAAAAGAATATTTTCAATATTGATGTTGTTGGAAGAACTACTAAATTGATTTAAATTGTGTAAATAGAAGCAAGCTTACCACTTATGTATCCAGTGATAAACATGAAACAAGATAAACTGTTAAGCAGGAGACTCATGCTGACTTGAGGGCATGTGACATACAGAAAAAGTATGTGTAGTCAAATATTGAGGCTTATGTTGTGATGCCTATGCCTACAAAGTATGTCTATGCATGTGCATGCTCACAATGTTTTCACAACAAGAATTCATAGTCACTGAACCATTTCCCCAGCCCAGAAATCTTTTAAAATATTATACAATATTATCAAGAGGCTGCCTCAATGGCTCAGCAGTTAAAGGAACTTGCTTGCACAGCATCCTGAGGAACTGAGTTTCATCCTCAGAACATACATGATGAACAAAGAGAACCAGTGTATGTATCAGCTAGTGTGTGCTTGCATGAACAAGTGTGTATATGTCTGCATCACGCACACCAGAAATAAGTATATGTTTAATTTTTTCTACTGTATTTCCAATACATTCAGAGCTATCTAGTGAAACCTTGTGTAAAAAAAATCCAAATGTAAATGAAATAAAAACATGTAGCTATCAGATGAATAAGCCAAGATATACAGAAGACATTGGAGTTTTATACTTTTTTTCATCTTAAATAATCTATAGGAATATAGATTATTGATTACAGTTTATTCACTTTGTATCTCCCGGTCCCACCCTCCCTCCCTCTTCTTCACCTATGCCCCTCCCCAAGTCCACTGATAGGGGAGGTCCTCTTCTCCTTCCTTCTGATCTTAGTCTATCAGATCACATCAGGAATGGCTGCATTGTCATATTCTGTAGCCTGGTAAGGCTGCTCTCCCCTCAGGGGGAGGTGATCAAAGAACAGGCCTATCAGATTATATCAGAGGCAGTCCCTCTTCCCATTACTAAGTAACCCACTTGGACACTACACTGCCATGGACTACATCTGTGCAGGGGTTCTAGGTTATCTCCATGCATGGTACTTGGTTGGAGTATGAATCTCTGGGAAGACCACTGTATTCAAATTTTCTGGTTCTGTTGCTCTCCTTGTGGGGTTCCTGTCCTCTCGAGATCTTACTATTTCCCACTTGTTACATAAGATTTCATGCACTTTGCCCAACAGTTGGCCATAAGTCTCAGTGTCTGCTTTGATAGTTTGCAGGGCAGAGCCTTTCAGAGGCCCTCTGTGGCAGGTTCCTAGGTTGTTTCTTGTTTTCTTCTTCTTCTGATGTCTATCCTCTTTGCCTTTCAAGATGGAAATTGAGCGTTTTAGTCAGGGTCCTCTCTCTTAATTAGTTTCTTTAGATGTGCAGATTTTAGTAGGTCTATCTTATGTTATATGTCTATATGAGTGAGTATATACCATGTGTGTCTTTCTGCTTCTGGGACAGCTCACTCAGGATGATCCTTTCCAGGTCCCACCATTTACCTGCAAATTTCATGATTTCCTTATTTTTCATTGCAGAGTAATACTCCATTGTGTAGATGTACCACAATTTCTGCATCCATTCTACAGTTGAGGGGCATCTGGGCTGTTTCCAGCTTCTGGCTGTTACAAATAATGTTGCTGCTACAAACATGGTTGAGCAAATGTCTTTATTGTGTACTTGAGCCCCTTTTGGATATATGCCTAGGAGTGGTATGGCTGGATCTTGAGGAAGCGTTATTCCTAGTTGTCTGAGAAAGCACCAGATTGATTTCCAGAGTGGTTGTACAAGTGTACATTCCCACCAGCAGTGGATGAGAGTTCCCCTTTCTCCACAACCTCTCCAACATGTGTTGTCACTTTAGGGAAAAGAACTTTCAATTAAATAAAATTTAGTAGTTAATACTGGGGGAAAAGAGGGTGATAAATGTTGAACTTATTAATTTTTTGATTTGTTTCCTTGGTTGCAGAGGGTGTTTATCACGAATTAGCACAAATGGTGAACTGATAAGAACAGTAATCCACAATAATCATCCAATAAAAGTATTTAAAGCAAAAAGGGGAGCACTGATTTTCAAGCATGTGGGTTTGGGTTCATCCCCTAGTACCACAGCAAAATAAGTACGTAAATGAATAATAAACTTGTCTACATGCACCTTTCTTTTTCCCATTCTCATTCATAGAAAAACTGAGTTGGAGATGCTAACTCATGATAAAACCTACCCTCCACATATGAGTATGCATCCCTCTGTCCAAAGGGGGTTGAAGAAGAATATCTATAGAACCCAAAAGAAGCTTCTGAAAACTGGGATTTTTTTTACATCTGCATACAAACAGTCTTAAGAGTGTCAAACTGAATCCACAGATACTCTGAACTGTTCATCTTGAAACGATATTCCCATGTCACTAAACATGTAAGGTAATCATAGGTATTGATCAGTAAAACATGTGTCTACAACAACTAATTAATTCACTCCTGATGGCCCATTTAATCCTCAAAATACCACCAAAGCGTCAGGAGTCAGGGAAGGAAAGAAATATCCCTGTACAAACTTCACCAACAGCAGAGCTGAAATTTCACATTTCGATAGACAAACTTCATTGTTTAAATACATGATTACTCTGACAATCACAACCCCAAAGATCCTTGTGTTAGTTCATAGGAGATGCCATTAGTTTTCCTTCAGGATCCTAGCAACATCATGTTATTAACTGCCACACTGTGTGTGCCAGATAAAAGGATCCTTCTGCCACCCCAGCTCCCTTCAGCCCAGCTCACTCGATCTCTCTGTTCTCCCATTGTCCCCATGCTCTCTTTGTCTTTCTCCCTCTCTGTCATAGGTGCCATCTTTCTTGCCCCCGCTTTCCCATAACAAATAGCTTTTATACCAGATCTGTTGCATGGCATGTAATCCCTCAGGGGGTATAGCTTGGCATGGGGCCTCCATGGTGCCCCTGGCCCCCCATAGAGTTTGTACATAAAGATCTACTTGAGATAGACATAGTCCTCAAACACCTATCTGCAGAATATGACATAATAATAGGTCATAACACTGCATTTTATGTTTAGAGTGGATAAAGACAAAGATTGTTTAACTTAGATACAGTAGCCCTCAAGCCTATCAGAGACCTACTGAATATGGCATTTAAGATGCTTAAACTTATTATGACAAAACTCCAAAATCCTAATAATAACTCCCCAAGATCTCCAAAAAGATATGGGCACAACGACTAGGACTGTACTTGGACTATGGTACACTAACTATTGGCAGATTGCCCTAATGCCTTGCTCCCTTCTAGAACCTGGCCGAAATTGGACAAACTGGACACCCAGAGAGTTATTGTCTCCCACTGTTGAAGACAAGGTGAGGTCAGTCTCTTCCATGTTCTTCTTCCTACACAGAAAAACCCTCTTATCTTCTGTGTGTGATGGCAACACTGCCTCTGCCCAAGCTGTCATGGACACCTGAGGACCCTGAGATAACTGTCTAGGTAGTGGGCTAGGAACTAGTCTCTGTCATTTTTATTGATACATAGGATGTTTAGATTTTAATTTGTGTTTCTCATGTCTCTGATGGGCTTGAAGACTAGGCTAGTAAAAAAAAAAAAATATATATATATATATATATATATATATATATATATATATATATATATATATCAGTTTAACCACAGAAACCAAGGCTTCAGGTGCCCTCTCTGTCACCTTCATGTGTAAAAGTCAGGCCTTAAGCCTCACTCTCTTAGAGCTGTTACTGCTAGGTCCAGAAACAGTCCACTTTGTTACTTAGAAAACAGACAACTAGCTCCTTACCCTAAGGTAATCCACCATGTTATTCATTAGCCAAGTCATTAGCTAGTTTCAAGATCAAGATTTTAAATTTCTTTTTGTTTGTCTTTTAAGGATAGACTTAAAAGTGGTTTCTCATTGTGCTGAAGTCATATAATCCAGTCTTCTGGATAGAGGAAAGAAGTCTCTCTTTCATGATGTGTAGTCATACTGAAAATCAAGATCAAGTAAGCTATTGCCCTTCTGCTTCTGTCCTCCTATAGCTCACCTTAGATACCTGTCAGAAGGATCATGCAGATTCTGCCTTCCCTGAGTTCACCCTGAAGAGTATTCATGCTTTTAACTTAAGATCGTTTCCCAAGCCTCTGCTATGCCATGACACAAAGATGTATGTCTACTGTCCTCTTCAACAGTGCAGATTTCAGTACCAATCACAAACAATGGTAATGCTAACTTATCTCTTTTGTAAATTTAAAAAGATTCTTGTAAGCTATAGGAAACTGAGATTCTCCTTTCACTGGTCAAATGGACTCCAGATAATTATTGTCAAACAACAGCCTAAGTTTCCCACCTATTTCCTATTTCAGAGGGTAGGAGTCTTCCTACTTTCCCTAGGGGTTTCGGGGCTCCACTCCTTCAAACTACCAAGACTGTAGCCCTAAAATTCTCAAATGTATATTCTGCCCATAGTATGTATAAATGGTCCAATGTCCTGACAGGTTCAGATGTTTCTTCAAGAGCTGCATCCAGAACTCAGTTGCTCTGGCCTAATCTCATAGACTGCTTCAGCTGGGTCTGCACTTCCCTAGCTACAGATGGTCTCACAGACCATGGACAGCAAGTAGGACAGCCTGCTCTTCCTGGACATGGCCAACATTCCAGCATTTTTCCCTGCCCATCTCCTAATATTGATGCCCCAAGGTGAGCAGGAAGCAATCATAGACAAATATGTCATCCCTTATTCATTTATTACCAACAAAATGCTGGTATGTTGCTCTTCAGACATGGGACAAGTAGCTCCAGGTTCTCACAGCATTGCTTGGTTCTTACCTGCTGCAGAGTATGGCTGGTATATCCTGCCCTCTACCTTGAACTTTTCAGTCCAGGGGCAAGGACTTCCACTCCCCTCCTCCTTCACTAAACATCATGTATGAGAAACAGTCCAAATAACACAACATCATCATTCCTCCCTCCGGCCCCTCACTAGTTCCTCAGTATTTAATTAAACAAAAAGGGAGGAATGTTAGTTCTCAGGTGGTCCAACTAGCCTGCCTTCAGGGTTCAAGCAACACTTTATGTCATCACCTGCCACAACCAGGTGTGTGCCAGATAAAAGGATCTGCCACTCCAGCTTACTTCACCCCAGCTCGCTCATTTCTCTGTTCTCCCTTTGTCCCATGTGTTCTCTCTCTCGCTCCCTTTTTCCCTGTCTTCCTCTCTTTCTCTCTCTCTGTCATGGGCACCCCCTCTCCCCATTTCCCACAATTAACCACCTTTA
Organism: Psammomys obesus; assembly: GCF_907164565.1. Taxonomy (NCBI): domain Eukaryota; kingdom Metazoa; phylum Chordata; class Mammalia; order Rodentia; family Muridae; genus Psammomys; species Psammomys obesus. The sequence goes on along the minus strand of NW_026590552.1, from coordinate 1,701,457 downwards.
TACCAGATCTGTATGTGGCATGTAATCCCTTAGGCTGTACACCTTGGCACAGGCACACCATGGTGACCTGCTGCCCCATTATATACCTTACAGGGTTTTTTTTTAACATGTGAGATATGTACACATACTTGTTTTTAACAATTGAGGCTGTAATTTATTCTCATTTCTATATTTTTCTACATTATAGAAACTATAGATGATATTCATTTTGTGACATGAATATAAAATTCAGAAGATAGATGAAACAGTAATGCATTTATTTTCAATGTATGAAGGCAGCAGGAGGCAGAAAACAGATGTAGAATGAACAGATTTTGACACTCTAGCATTTGTAGTTGAAGCATACTAAATATAAAGGTGGTGTACTAAAGTCTATTTAAATAATAAAGTCATTAAAATGTTTGCAAAAGAAAATACTACAAAGGCCATCATAGTGGAGGAGGGAAGCACCTCTCAGAGTAGTGCTAAATGCTAATTGCTAGTATATGACTCTTTTCTGAAGTCACTGAAGAGTTCAATAACAAAAAGCAATATTCGGTTTTACTTAAAAACAGACAAGGCACAAAGCAATGGACAAAAGCATATTTTAAAATTAGTTAGATATAGATGAGTGCCTATGGATATGTGCATGTGAGTGCAGATGCCAGTGCAATCCAGAAGAGATTGTCAGATCCCCTGGTACAGGCTGTTGTGGGCTACAAACTTATCTTGGATCAACTGTTTCAATCTACAAACATGATTTCATTTTTATTAATTTGTGTGTTGGGGGGGTAGTAAAGAACAAGACATGCAATGTGGAATTATGTAGTAATTTTGTGGAATCAATTCCCTCCTTTCACCTTTATGTGGGTTCCTAGGCTTCAACTTGGGCTTTTGACTGCTAGGCTTTTGTGATAAATGCATTTACTCACTGACCCTCTACGTTGTGTTTTGAGGTTTGATTCTTACTGAACCTGGAGCTCACCAGTTCAGCAATGCTGTCTTGCAAGCAAGCTCAAGGCATTTACCTTTCTCTATTTCTCTGACATTGGGATTACAGGCACTTGCCGCCACACCTGGACTCTTACATGTGTGCAAGGATTCCAAACTCAAGATCTCTATGCTTGCAGAGGAAGTACTTTATCAACTAAGCTATCTCCTCAGACTCCTATTTGTTCTTTTTTAGAAGGTATGTACCCCAGGATGGCCTTTAACTCACTGTGTCACACAGGGTAGCTTCAAAATTGGATAGATTCTTACTCTTCCACCTCCTACATAATGGGATTATATTTGTGTACTGTTATACAGGCTTTAAACTTATCTTTAAATTGTCAGGTTCTTAAAAGATCTGATGGGTGACTTCCTTTTCATCTTTGTAAGCAGATGGTGGGGATATACAGAACTGAATAAACTTTTTGAAGATTACCCGTAGAGTTTGACACACAAAAATTTACTTCTATCCCTACCAAAAGTGGACCATGAAGCAGAAGTTTCCATAACTTTTTAACTGTATTAACACAGGAAAAAGTAAGTTTTCTATGTGGTGACAAGAAACAAAGGAAGCAGAAGAATTACTGTTTAAAGTCAATACCTGAAGTGCAACTGAATCGATAAAACAAACAAGCACTTCACTGCTTCCTCATGCTAAAAGAAATAGCTAACTTTGAGCAAAGCTTGTTGAAGGAGCAAGCCTAGCCAGTTACCAAGGTCTTACACTTCAAACAGAGGGCAGAGGGTGTTTTCACTGCTGCTATCTTTCTCTGTGGTAAACATTGTATTTTCATGCCATTGGCACAGTGAAAGGCAAGGTGACCACCAGAGCACCTGATGGAGGAAATGTATGACAAAGCCAGGACAGATGGAAAATGATTACAAGTTAAGAATTTCCCAATAAGATTAGCCTTATCTGGGACCATTCTACTCTAAACATCCATCAATACTTGACCTTACCCCCATCCCAAGTCTTCTTGTCTGTCTTGTTTAACTATACATCACCTCTTTTTCTACCCAGAACGCAAGACAAATGTGATGAAATGTTTGTTGTTTGTCCTTGAGAGCAGGCTGGAAAAAGGTGTAAGGAAGAATATATTTGAGGAAGAGGTGGAAGATAAAAATGAGAATTAACTATTCGACCAGTTGAGGGAGGCTAAAGGTACACGTTGGTTGTTCAAACATAAAACCAAAAACCTCCAAATTCTGCCCATTGTACATTCCTCAAAGGATGGAGAATTCAGTGAGTAAATTCATTTGAATAAAGGCAAAAATTTCTAAGTAACAATAGTAATAACATTGTTTATAATCATGCTAAATATAGTGAGGTGTGACTGTTCTAAGGTAGCAAAAGGAAAGTTTCAAAACAATGGCTTTGGAATACATTCAGAAAGACCTGAGGACTAAAATAAAGAAGCTAAGATTTATCCAGCAGAAAATGGAAAGAAATCAGAGACTTTTAAGAGTGGTTGTCATGTGGCAATACTTTTCTCTGAAATAAATAGACATTCGGATCAAAGAAAGGCATTATATTGTGCACTATATATTGAGTCCTACGGTAACAATGCAATGGTGTACACATGCAATGAGCAGTCTTAGAAACAAGATAATGATGGCGATGGAAAGAAGTACTTTATTCATTCATTTTTTTCTCATTTTTTAAAATTATAAATCCACAAAGAAGGAAATTAAGGAAAAAGAAAAAAAGCAAGGATCAAATAAAAAGTCACTTGTTAACACTGGGTATCTACTGGTCTATTTCTTCTCAATCTAACAAAAGAGGTTTCCAGGAGCTCGCCAGCCAGCACAGAAGCATTTAATCAATATGCAAGATGGACTGAGTTCAAATGCTGATGCTGAGAGGAGTGCTGCTAGTACAAAGATGGCAAATAAGCAAGAGATGGAGTACTGAAGAACAGGCAGAAAATGAAGAGGTGGAACGGACTGGCCCCCTTACCAGGAATAGCAGAAATTTAGTTCAACAGACCCCTATCTTGACCACCAAATCAAAGTAGAGAAGCTACAGAAGAACCGTAATATCGGTCCAAAGTCAGTACACAGAGGTGAAGGGAGCCCTGCAACAAGGAGTACCATACAACTGAGACATCTGTCAACAGCATGTGTGCATGCAGTTCAAAGCTTGAGATCAAAAAGAAGAATTTTAACAAAAGAAAACAAGTATTAGAGTAAAAGGTATAGCACTGACTGTTATTGTCTAAGTGAATTTTAGAAGAAGATATCAGAAGATGGAAAGATCTCCCATGCTCATGGCTTGGTAGGATTAACATAGAAAAAAATGGCCATCTTACCAAAACCAATCTACAGATTCAATGCAATTCCCATCAAATTACCAACACAATTCTTTACAGACTTTGAAAGAAAAAATTTTCAACTTCATATGGAATGAAAAAAAACCCAGAATCTCTAAAACAATCCTCTACAAAAAATATCTTCTGGAGGTATCTCCATCCCTGATCTCAAGCTGTACTATACAGGAACAGTAATAAAAACTGCATGGTACTGGCATAGAAACAGAATGGTGGATCAATGGCATCGAATAGAAGACCGAGAAATAAAACCACTTATGGACACCTGATTTTTGACAAAGATATCAAAACCATACAAAGGAAAAAGGATAGCATCTTCAACAAATGGTGCTGGTCTAACTGGATGTCCACATGCAGAAAAATGCAAATAGATCCATACTTATCACCCTGCACAAAACTAAAGTCCAAGTGGATCAAAGACCTCAACATAAAACCAGACACATTAAATCGGCTAGAACAAAAAAAGTGGGGAATACCCTAGAACTCATTGGCACAAGAGACAACTTCCTGAGCAGAACACCAACAGCACAGTCTCTAAGATCAACAATTAATAAATAAATGGGACCTCATGAAACTGAAAAGCTTCTGTAAAGCAAAGGACACTGTCATCAGCACAAAACAAAAGTCTAGAGATTAGGTAAGGAGATCTCCACCAACCCTATATTTGAGAGAGGGCTAAGAGCCAGAAAATATAAAGAACTCAAGAAGTTAAACAGCAACAAACAAGTAACCCAATTTAAAAAGGGGGAACAGAACTAAGTAGAGAATTCTCAATAGAGGAATACCGAATGGCAGAGAAACAAGTAAAGAAATGCTCAACGTCCTTAGTCACCAGGCAGATGCAAATCAAAACGACCCTGAGATTTCATCTTACACCTTCACAATGCCTAAGATCAAAAACACAAGTGACAACACATGCTGGAGAGGATGTAGAGAAAGGAGATCCCTCCTCCATTGCCAGTGGGAATGTAACCTTGTACAAGTACTTTGGAAATCAATCTGGCGCTTTCTCAGACAATAGGTATAGTGCTAACTCAAGATCCAATTATACCACTCCTAGGCATATATCCAAAATATGCTCAAATACAAAACAATGACATTTGTTCAACCTTGTTCATATCAGCTATATTCGTAATAACCAGAACCTGGAAACAACACAAATGTCCCTCAATTGAGGAATGGATAGAGAAATTGTGGTACGTTTACACAATGGAAGACTACTCAGCAACTAAAAACAAGGAAATCATGAAATTTGCAGGCAAATGGGGAGAACTAGAAAAAAGAATCCTGAGTGAGGCATCCTAAAAGCAGAAATGCACACATGGTATATACTCATTTATACCATGGATATTAGACATATAATATAGGGTGATCATACTAAAGTTTGTACACCTGCGAGAACCTAAACAAGAAGGAGGACCCTGGGAAAGATGCTCAATCTTCATTCAGAAAGGCAAATGTGATAGACACTAGAAGAAGTTGAAAACAAGGAACAAGACAGAAGCCTACCACAGAGGGCCTCTGAAAGACTCTACCCAACAGGGTTTTAAAGCAGATGCTGAGACTCATAGCCAAACTTTGGGCAGAGTGCAGGGAATCTTATGAAAGAAGGGAGAGATAGAAAGACCTGGAAGGTTCTGGAGCTCCAAAAGAAGAACAACAGAACCAAAAATATATAGGCCTACTTGTCTTTTCTGAGACTGATATTCCAACCAAGGACCATGCATGGAGATAACCAGAACCCTTGCACAGAGGTAGACCATGGCAGCTCAGTCTCTACATAGGCTCCCTAGTAAGGAGGATAGGTGCTGTCTCTGACATGAACTCAGTGACTGGCTCTTTGATCACCTCCTCCTGAGGGCGGAGCAGCCCTACTAGGCCACAGAGGAAGACTATGAAAGACAGTCCTTATGAGACCTCATAGGCTTGGGTCAGATGGAAGGGGAGGAGTAATTCCCCTATCAGTGGACTGGAGAAGGGGCATAGGAGGGGATGAGGGAAGGTGGGAGGGCAGGATTGAGAGGGGACGAGGGTGGGGCAATAGTTGGGATACAAAGTGAATATATTGTAATAAATAAAAATTTATACAAAAAAGTTACTAAAAGAAAAAAATATTTGGCTGTTAGAGTTCCTTATATGAAAATTAGTAGTATTAATATTCTAGAATAGGTTTTACTACAGCAACTTGTAAAAAAATGTTCATAATGATAGTTTATTCATGCCTTGGAATGGTGAAAAAATGTATTTATTTCCTATATCTATTTTTAAAGTAGCCTGCCACCATTTTGGCAAAGTAATTCAAACAATATACTACTCTCAATATTAAGAGGCCTGATTTTATGCATAGTCAGTCATATTGCCAATTAAATAGTCAAACTGATTTATCATCCAAATAGACCCAGGGTTCTGCCTAGAAAGCTGCATAGAATTTTCTCTTACTTTGTGGTTAAAAAAAATCAATTTTGTAAACCATAGCTGTTGTAAATGGGATTGGAGGGATTGAGAAACATCCCCTAAGAAAAACAGCTTGTAGCATTTAAAGAATACATAAGAATACAGTGAATAATGTGGTCCTGAAAAAATATTATTCCATTAATTCTGGCAGCATTACAACTAGAAAGAATTGTTGAAGAAAAACCATCTGTTAATATGAATCAAAAGCCACAAAAATATTTATATCCTTGAATCTGATCATTATACTCCTGGAAAATTTATCTAAGGAATCAACTTCAAAGAAAAGTAAATGGACTGGGGAGTATTTGTTGGTTAAGTGCTTGCTATGGAAGCATGAAGACTTGATTGAGCTCAGAACCCTAGAACCTACAGAAAAGCAGCCATCACAGTGTAATCTCACTGTTCCTACAACAAAAGAAAAGGCAGAGATAGGAGAATCCCTGAAAGTTGTGGGCCAGATAGTCAGGCATATAGAGTAGCAAAGAGCAAGAGACCCTTCTGGAAGCAAGAGGAAAGGTTAGGACTGATGCTCAATGGTATCCTCTCTGGTATGCACATGGCCACATTTATACCTTGAATACACACACACACACACACACACACACACACACACACACGGGAGCAGTGTTAAGAAAAGTACTAAATATAACAAGATGTTCAATACAGCACTACCTAGCAGTACTACCTACTTTACCAAAAATAGAAACAGCCAACATGTCTGTCACAGCACAGTGCTCAGGTATTGAGAAGGAGCAGCAAAGAATGGAGAGAATCAGTGGGGCAGAAAAGGCAGAATGAACAATAGTGGTAGTGTGCTAAGCAAACAATAGACAGTAGAAAAATAGTGCAAGTCTTAAACTTACTGTAAGACGGAAAGGAGAGTTTGCTTTGTGTGTGTATTTGTATGGGTATGCTTCTGGGAATGCCTATGTGTAAGGGGTAAAACACTTGTCAAGTCACATTCAAAGGAAAAAAAAAGGATGAATAACTTACAAATTGGAAGCAGCTCCTGACGCTTGGCTCAATGTTACTGCCCCCAAAGGAGGCAACTTCACCCAACTGTCTTGGGATTTGAATAGAATCATGTAGAAGAAGACCCAGCCTACGCTGGTCACAAAAACCAGTTGAACTTGCCACTTGCTTGAAAAGGTCTATAAAAGAAAGAAGAGAATTGTGAAAATCAAAACACTGGAACAAATGGACATAAGCAGAACCTAATGTCCAGTTCAATGCGAGTACTATTTCTCAGTAATAGCCAATATTCCCAGAGATGCATCTTATTATCTTACTTTTTTATCTTTTTTTTTTTGAGACAGTTTCTTCTTTGTGTGGCTCTGGCTGTCTTGGAACATGCTGTAGACCAGGCTAGCCACAAATGCAATGAGAGTCTCCTGCTCTTGTCTACTAAGCGCTGGAATTAAAGTTGTGCACCACCACAGCCTGCCTTTTATCTTTTTCTTTTTTTGGGGGGGAGGGGGCTGGTGATGGCCTAATGTAACGCAGGCTACCCTTAGACTTTCTATATAGTTGAAGATAGCCTTGAACTTCTTATTCTCCTGGCACCACCTCCTGTGTGCTAAGGTTATAAGCATGTGGCTTTTTACAATTCTAGGGATTGAGCCCATGGTTTTCTCGATGTTATGCTTAAAGAATTAAAGCTAATACAAGCAAATAATATCTATTTGTATAAATTAAGCTAATTATCATTACCTATATATGAAACATAAAAATTTAAATATACTATAGCCCTGAAAAGAAAGTGAGTTTACTTGTATTTTTAAAAATTCATTTGTTTATATGTAGAGTGGGGGACACATATATCATGGCACATGTACGGAAGTGAAAGGAAAACTTGGAGGGGTCAATTCTCTCCTTGTACATTAAAGATCCTGGAGATCAAACTCAGATCACCTGGCACAGGGGTAAGTTCCTTTATCTACTGGCTATCTTGCTGGCTCTACATGTACTTTTAAAAGTTGTATTTTTTTTTTATTTTTTGCTTATGTATGGGCGTATTTAGAGCATGTGGAGGTCAGGGAACAACTTACAGGAATTGTTTTTCCCCCTTCTATCACAGGGATCCTAGGGATGGAATTTACATTATCAGGCTTGGCAGCAAGTATTTTTACACTAAGCCATCTCATCTGCCCCTAAATATATTCCTAACACCTGAATTGGTCAAAGCAAAAAAAAAAATCAATTTAGTAGCTATTATGTTTATATAATGTGAATACTATTACAGAAATTTTATAATCAAGAACCATATAATTAACAAAAACGATGTGAGCATCAGATATTAAAAGATGTAGAAAAATTAGGACTTCCTTACAGAGTCATAAGACCATTAAACTTCATTGAGATTAGGATGTATGCTCACATAGGATGCTGTGCCTATGTGTAATTATACTATCATTGATATTCTAGGTCTGCCTTACTGTTTTTTACTCTTATTTTTTTGGAAGAAAGGATTTTACTAGGTAGTCAAAGATGGTCTTGAACGTGTAAACATCCAGTGAAGACAGGAACACAGGTAGAAACCCATGTCTTTTTATAAAAAAAAAAAAAAAAAAAAGCTAACTTACAATAATTAACTATAATATTCAAAAAGAAAAAGTGTTCAGAAATAGTTTTATCCAAATTAATTTTAAAGGGTTAAAAAGCATTGTTTCACGTTGGGTGAGGGTTTTATTTAGTTCTTAGAAAAGGAAAATTTGTGTGGGAACTATATAAAACTGAGCACTACCATGCTTTGTGTGTATTATGGTTTACTCTACAAAAAGGAGCACTACGACAGTATAGCTTTGGAGAAAAGCATTTCTTTTGTCCTGCCTATATTTACACCCAGCATACCTCTTTCTCTATATATGGCTAGTTCTTAAGAGGAAATCAGAACAGGCTAGATTTGTTCAATTCCTCCTGAAATGATTTCTTACAAGAATTTCAAGGCTACCATACACAGTCCTTTACAGTAAAAATAAATGGTGACTTGGTCATTCAAGCTATCAGTCTTTTAACATTTGATTTATATTTTAGACTTATACTTTTTAAGTAGACACCAGTAGTGAATCAAAAGAAAATTCTAGAGGGTGCTCAGACTAATGCAATTGACACTGGAAGCAGAAGAAAACAGGGAAGAAGATAGGAGCCTACCATAGACGACCTCTGAAAGACTCTACTGATCAAGATTCACAGCTAAACTTTGGGCAGAGTGCAGAAAACCTTATGGAAGAAGTGGGAGATAGAAAGACCTGGAGGGGACAGTAGCTCTACAAAGATATCAACAGTCAAAAAATCTGGGCCAGGAGAGGGGACTGCAGAGACCTATACTCCAATCAAGGACCACGCATGGAGAGGACATAGTACCTCCTGCTCAGATAAAGCCCATGGCAGCTCAGTTTCCAAGCAGGTTGGTTCCCTAGTAAGGGGATCAAGGGCTATCTCTGACATGAACTCAGTGGCCAGCTCTTTGATCAACTCTCTCTGGGGGGAGCAGCCTTGCCAGGCAACAAAGGAAGATGATGTAGTCAGCCCATATGAGACCTGATAGGCTAAGGTCAGATAGAAGGGAGGAGGTCCTCCCCTATCAGTGGGCTAGGAGAGGGGCATAGGGAAAGAAGACGGAGGGTACGTGGAACTGGGAGGAGAAGAAGGTGGAGGGCTACAGGCAGGATACAAAATGAAAAAAATGTAATAATTAATTAGTTAATTAATTAATTAAAAAAGAATAAAATAGAGCTTTCCTTGGTTCAGTTAATATTCTTCCTTGTGAAAATCTACATAAGGATTCAATAAACTTGAAAAACACAAAAACGAGAAAAAAAATAGCAGGCTAGCCATCTCTCCAACAGTAAATGTTCATTATATCACAGAACTGGATTTCTCAGTAAATCTTGCAATAAGATGATTATAAAATAAACCACGTGTTTTGAACATAAATGCCTGATAGTATTCTTTAAGTGGGAATCCAAAAGCATAGGAAATGCAGGGATTAAACCTTCACATTTATTTTCTTGACTTCACAAAGGGGTTAGGAAATCAGACTTTATCCCCTTGGAACATGTTTTATTCAGACACAGTCAATGTAACAAAAAATAATACTGGGACTGGAGAAGCTAATCCTCATTCTCTATTTAAATACCTTCAATTTAATATCTGACAGGAAACAGCACAACCCAAATTTTATGACACTTTAAAAGCAGTTATATCTTATGCAAGAAACCTGCTGTCAAATAATGGAATACAATTTCCCATCTAGAACGAAGATAATTAGGCAACATCAATAAAAGAATAGAGTTAATACACATGACTTACATCTGTACTTGTCTTCCAAGTGTGCTTTACACAGTGAAATGATGCCAGTTTTAAAAGACAGGACACGGATCCTCCCTGTTCGTCCCCTATTACAATGAATCAAACCAGAAAACAATTACTGTCACACGAATAGAGTGTAGATACTCCTAGTTAAGGGGCAAAGGAGCCCTGGATACAGGAACTCTATAGAGCCTTGTTTGATTAAGGTTGTTAAGAATTTTTCTCAGCTCATTTTCTGTCTCCATGACCTACAATGCTATGACTGTTCTCTAACCAACAGAGAGTGATGAATGGAGGTGCCAAAAAGCAGCTCTGTAAAACCTGATTAAAACACAGAACAACAACAGTCTAGCTTGGTTTCAGGAGCTGAATTTTCTGTGTGTAAGCTTATTTTCATTTTGTGTGACTCATCTACTCACAGTCTTCTAAATAACTACATATCTTCTAAGACAATTCTCATAGATAATACGTGTACCAACATTTCCAGGAGCACTATCATTCTTGCCAATGAGAGGAGTCACTCCAAAATGGATGTAGGAACTCCAAAACACAGGTGAGAACAGAACCACAGCTACATGACAACTCATTCTATTTGAAAAAAAAAATGTCTTATCTCAGGTTATGGTTGGATTCTGGCCTGAGAACAGTCTTCATTCCAGCTCTTTTTTTTCCCATTGAGATGGTCTCTCTATATAGATCTGGCTATCCTGAAACTCACTGTGTAGACAAGGCTGGCCTCAAACTCCCAAAGATTCTCTGCATCTTGTATTAAAGGCTGCATTCCAACTCTTACTGCTGGCTTATCAAATGTGTCAAGTCATATGCAGAAATGATTTATCCCACGGAGAAGACCTGCATAGCTTCTAGGACACTACTCTAATGTCAATACTGTCATTACAATGTAACCTATGACCCCTCTTGCCATACGTACGTATCATAAACATTAAGAAGCCAGTTGAGACACATATCCACACATAGAGGGATGTTGACCAAATTGTTGTGCTCTTGCTCCAGACGATCATAAACAGTAGTCAAACAGTTAATGATCTGCAGGATATCCATGGGTTGGTCATTTTGCTTCAGGTTGTGCTGGTCCAAGGCATCACAGGCAGCTGACAGGCTCAAGAGATCCACTGCAAAAAACACACAAAGGCATAAATGACTCAAAACATAAAACTTCTTTCACTCTTTTTTCCTTTGAAAATGCCAGTTGAGTTGTTTCCTATCCTTTAGTTATGAACAAACTAAAATTCCACCTTCTTTTAAAAGTGCTCTATTTTCATCACTCAACTTTTAAGTTGATCCAGTTTTACCAATATTCACAATCTAAAGTTGCTTTCAGATCTCAGTGGTAGTCAGTGAAAACACAAACAAAGATACAACAATACCTTCCCTGGAATATCAGAGAATATTTGAGAGTTAAAAGGACCTGTCTTCTAAGTCAGTAGTCATTTTTAGTTGAGTGAGAAGAAAAAAAAAAAAAGGTGTTGCAGTAGAGATTTTGAAAGAGACACTGACACCCCTTCCTCATATTAGTATTAGAGATCAGTGAGATGAATCTGTATAGTTAGGATTGTATAAACTCAGTTTCTGACTGTGTATTTATAATCAGTCAGCATTTTTCTCCTTGAAATAAACACCTCAACATCTCTTTGTTGCCTTAACACCAGGTGAAAAAATAAGTAAATTCACTATAATTTTCTATAGGAAAACTGTATAATCTAGCTAGACTTCAAGCTGAAGGTTGGTTTATTTCTCTTTTTACCTTCAAATTGCATTTTACAATCTAATATTTTGACACTTATAAGACCCTTTAAGGCTAGGGGATATTCCCTTCATCTGAGGTAGTATTTAGTCATATGCCAAAGAAAAAAATTAACAAAGATAACCTTTTATCAGCAAATTACTAGCTTTGCTCCCAAATGTTTTGAAAAGATGCTTTTATCTAAAGCAATTTATTAGCCAAATTGAAAATGCAACACTGGTACTTTTTAACTACATGATACACCTAAGCTCTGTTCAGAACTGTCAGTACTTTGAGACAAAGAATCAATGATAATTAAGTGCCTCCTTTGCACACCTAAGAGAAAATGCATTGCAATTATAAATATAGCTTAAAATGAAATGCACATAAGCCATTTCACTCTGTAAACAGTTTTCCCCAATAATAGAAAAATGTACACTTGAGACTACAATGTTATTTTATTAGTTACTGGTAGTAAGGTTTAATTAAATATTAAGAAAAAGTACTGGCTAATACCTATATAGGTTAATACTTATGCATGACATACTGTCTGTCATGAAAAACAAAACCAGGATACTCTGTGGAGTTCGCCTAGAAACAAGAAGATCTGATAGCAAGGGTAGAGATAATTTTCATTATTTTTCATTCCCATGAGCAAAACTCTGTGTTCCTGTCTCATGGACCAGTTTCACTAAAATATCCTGGACTAATATCCCTCTTACTTGTTTACATATTTTACTTTTCTACGGATAGACCTCATGATAGCACATATCTCTACTGCAGCCTCTTTGACTGTAAGATACAATCATGTGCTTCTTAATCTCAGAGACAATTTTTGATAAAAAACATCATTGGGCGGTTTAAATATTGAGTATCACAGAATACAAGTACACAAATTAGGAAGTATACGACAATATTGCATATTATGGGATCATTGTTAGTGTCTATCCCAAACATCTTTATACAATGGTCCATTGTACTCTAAAAAGAAATAAATGGCCTTTTTTATGAAATTTGAGACTGTGTAAACTTGGAAGTAGGAAACTGTCAGACTACAAGACACATCTGAAAGTCAAGTGGACAAGATAATGAAAAATAAAAAATAAGAATAATAATGCAAGCTGGCAGGAAGCTATACGAAAAGGGAGGCAAAATTGGGACGACATGGAAGGCAGTAAGGAGGTACAGGGACATAGTTGCAAGATTTTTATCATCTCTTTTTTCTGCTTCACTTCCTGAGACCACAACTGCTCAAGTGCAGGTCATGGAAAACTTCAGAAATGTAGCATTCCTCACTTTGTTTGTTATTGAAATTATGGAGTAAATTTCTTGGATACATCAATATTCCTAACACATTTCTTTATATATTGAAGGGAGCTATTAATTAAGCTTTTCTATTATTTTCTTTTTCGTTACTATATGCTTTGTTATAAATATTTTCCTTTTGATCCAAGGATATAAGAACAGTGAGAGTTTTTACAGTCACATATTATTAAGTGTCTAATGATCCCATGTGATGGTAACAAACAGTCAAATTGCATGAATTTCATTTTATTGGACCTAATGTCGACACAGGTGAATAGGTTGGTAGCATATACAAGAAAAAAAAATACAGTATAAATAGCTCCAGAGAGAAGTGAGAAAATTTTCTCTGAAATAACAGGAGCAGAAGAGGGCAAAGGACAGAAATACTATGTGGTGTTTTCTACTAAAACTGTATGTGGTTAAATACAAGACCAATCCATCACAAAAGACGGAATAACACATTTCTTCAAACAAACATAGCGAATAGGAAAACACAACTTCTATTTAAACAGAGACTATGCAACTAATCAGCAAAGAGCTGATGAAAGATTTGTGGGCAACTGAAATATCACAAACACATACACACACTCAATGTTTAGCTCAAGCTTATTAATGAATGGGAATTGTTGGCTGCTGGAAGAGGGAGAGACAGTTTTCTATGGGTATATCCTTTGTAAGTTGACAAGGAAGGAAGAAAAGAAGAAGGGAGGGAAGGAGGGAGTGAGAGAGGGAAGGAGGGAGGGAAAGAGGGAGGGGAAGGAGGCAAAGGAAGGAAGGAAGGAATGAGGAGGGAGGGAGAAGGTAGGAAGGAAGGAAGGAAGGAAGGAAGGAAGGAAGGAAGGAAGGAAGGAAGGAAGGAAGGAAGGAGCAAATAAGTACAAAACACAAAATGTTGCATGGATAGAAAAAGAATGGATAGACCTGGGAAGATGTGTGAGAAGATAGTAAATATGCTCAAAATAAGTAGAAAACCTGAAACTCTGAAAGAACTATTTTTTTTTATAGAAACATAAAAAATTGGAGCTGGACTAGGAATATGTGGCCAGCTAAAATTTACTTTTAAATAATAAGGTTAACTAATTAAAAAAAAAAAAGGTGTCTCGTCCTAGTATAAGAACAATACTTTGAGGGTATCTAGTTCCTGAAGGAAGTACAAATATGGACAGGTGTCTAGAATTATGGGCAAATAAAACCAGTGATTACTAAATGAGGTAGCCTACAAAGTGCACTCTTTGATATCGCAACTTTAGGACTGAGGATCAACCAGCATTTTCCCTCTTCTGTAACTCATGAACATCAGGAAAACTCACAGGAAGACCTTATTACTTCCTCTGGAAGATACATGGGTGTGTATCTACTTCTTTTTGAGGTACCAATATCTGTAAAGGAACATACTATTAAAAGCATTGCTTGCCATGTCTTCAAGATATTTTAAATTCTCATATAACAGAGATATGCCCTCTAACTTACATAATGTACGTATATAGAAAAAAAATAATAATTCTCCTGTTTCTTGGGAGCCCTTGTTATGAGGCAGTACGTGGCTGAGGATCCATATCCTGCTTTTAATGCTATTGTGTTGTAGCTTTTTCTGGCAATTAGCTGCAAATGTATAAGCCATGTTATTGTGAGTCCTGTGAGTCTTCTTTATCAACCCTCTTTACCTGGCTAATGCCTTATTCAGTCACCTTTACTGCACTCTTAGAAGGTAAGGTCCTTTTCCACATTTTTTTTTCACTTTGTTAGTCTAGGTAAAACAAATCAAGAAGTTTCAGCTTTATTCAGACAACTCTATACTGTACCACATAGTTATAATTTAAGACTTAGTTGCTAAACATAGGCACATTAATCTCAATTTCTAATTGTATAGAAATATTTTTCACTTTTATCAACTGTCATATATTTAGCCCTGTAGTTTGGGCTTTCTCCAACCACCTACATACTAATAAACTAAATATACTTGCTTTGTTAAATGCATTTTTTTCTGCTCTTGAGAGTTGAATATCCTCTTAATTATAGAAGATATACATTTATGGAGTCTCATCAGAACCACGGACAAAAGAAAAAGCTTATATTGTCACCTTCATACTTTCCCCATGCTATCAACCATAAAAACCAATTTACAAATCATTCTTACCAAGATTTTCAACTTATCTCTGCTGTTCTATCAACTTAACTTTTATTCATAATGCACAAACAAGCACTATAAACTCATGCAACATAAAAGTTATTATAAACCAAGGGGCATTATAAGCCAATGGTGATGGCCATAACTGCAATGGAAAAGTTTTGGTTTCTTTATAAAGCCCATTATGTTATGTAAATGTTTTTGCTTTAATCCCATGCATGGTATTTGTATGGCTCATGGCCTCTGACATCTGGTAATGACCTGCTTCATGCTGCACAAACAGCAACGTGGTCTAGAGCTCTGAGGATACAAATATGAGAGCCCAGAAGAAGAAAGTGTGGCCCCTGTGGTGGTGGTGGTGGCAGCATGTGGCAGTTTGGAGAGAGCAGAGACAGATGGGTAGTGGTTTGGAACAGACAGAGGAAAAGAGAAGGTGCTTGTTGATACAGTAGCTTGGAGAGACTGCTGTCTGTGTTTGCTGTTGACAGATACTGGTATAGCCCTCTGAGAAGAACCCATTGGTTCTAAACAGCCAGGAGAAGTAAAGAGGTCTGTGTCCTCTATCACCACTAACCTTCTAACTGTCTGTCTCCTACGTAGGGTTGGGAAGTTGGAAGGGAGAGGATTTAAGGAATCCCAAATAAAATAGTTTAAAAATAAGCACAATACATAAGTAGCATATTCTCTCTAGTAGATAAAATGTGGTTTGGTTTTCTGTGATATTGAACTTTGATAGGAAACTTTAAAAATAAAGATCAGTTGCTTCATAGAGGTGGCTAAGTATGTTTTCCAAGGCATCTGTAATTCAATCTCTCCACTGACATCAAGAAATTACTGAGATAACATCATTAATTTCCATTAATGTAAGACATAGTAGAAGCAGACATTGGTACGAAAAACTAGCCAGGGCAAGTTTCACTTGCTTAAACCAAGGACAATAGCTCTTTATCAGCCTTTTACAGGCAGAGGAAAAAAAAAAAAAAGAACTAGAAGATAAACCTAAGCAAATACAAAATTTAAAGGAAGTTCTTAAATCACCTATTGAAAATTCACTAAGGAATTGGACCACACATGTTTTTCAAAAGTTAATGGATTGTCAAAACTTTTCACTCTGTTCTCACTGAACATGGGGCCAGAGTCTGCATGGTATTATCCAAGCATTCATAAGAATTTAGTTCCTAATTTAGATAAATACTCTAATTTTGCTATCCTTGATTATTTTCAAGTAAGAGTGAAGTTCTGAAAAGAAATGCTGAGAATTTCAAATCTTCTTAAAAGTAAAAATTCAACGAAATCATTTTACCATTCAGAACCTAAATGTATTACAAGGTTATCACTTCAAATGGTTAGCATGTTTTTTTTTTTTTTTTTACAATATCTAACTCCACTTCACCAATGTTTACCAAAATTTTTGACATACAAAGAAATAAAAAAAGACAATGAATAGAACTCTTTTACCATAAAAACTGAATAATGTTCAAATGATTCCCAGGCAGTTATGGAAATGGATTATAGTCATAAGACGTAAGACAAATTTCTACCTAGTCTATTTCTGAGTTTCTGTCACAGTATAACCCGGAACAGCTGGCTACTTCTTTTGAAATTTTGGGATTTCACAGGAATATTCTATAGCACTTTATAATAACCAGTTCATAATTCTCCTTTTTATCAAAGGAAAGCAGTATCTCTGGGATGGGGCAGGGTCAAGAAAAGACAAAAAGACAGAAGACTTTTTCTATTCATCCCCTTGACTCAACCCCACCCCAAACTCCTTTGTGCCTGCTATGATTCATTAACCAGGTCCCCAATGAAATTCTAGGCATGAGGAGCCTTTTATTAAGTACTTAAACTTGGCAGTATACACCTGAAAATGATAACTTCAGGCTATAAGCTTGTAAGGCAATGGAATCTTCCACTGGCATTCATCCATGTATTCATTCTATGAAAACAGAAAATCGTACTCTCTGCCTAGTCCTGTGTTAAGCAATGGAATGCCAATGTGAAAAGAAAAAGAACCTACCTGATCCTTCTCAGTAATTTCACTTCTAGGGCACTTAAATCTTTATGTGACAACCAGACAGCAATAATTCCTTTATTATAGTATCACACACTTTTGAAGACTTTGGGGTTGGATGTCTTTGTTCCCTGAGAACCTTGGTGGCCAAAGGTTTACATTCAGTTCTGTCCCCAATTTGGAGTGATTTTATTATTACTAAAATACATACATAACTCTACTTAACTTATACATAACTCTAACTTCTCAATATCTTAGCTTTCTATTATACTTCCATGAAAATTCACACATAATTCACCTTGTCACCTGTTTAAACAGCCATAGCCTAGACCTAATCACTTAAAATGGTTCCAGTTTGGAAATAGTGCTCAGCAATGTCTCCTTCTTAAACACAACTTCACGGCTTTCAGTTCCTTCACTATCTCTTCCCATCTTACTTTTCTTCTTGATCCCTTTACCTCGTAATTGCCAAATTCTACCTAAATTTGGTTTTTCCACTCAACCTAGCCCTGAAATAAAATATTCTCCTTTTTTTGAGGGATCATTGAGATGGGGTTTCTCTATGTAGCCTTAGTTATCCTTGACTCACTCTGTAGACCAAGCTGTCCTTGAACCCATAGAGATCCGCCTGCCTCTGCTTCCCAGAGTACAGGGATTACAGGCACCACCACGCCTGGTGGTTAGAAATACAATATTCTAACCACCATTTTCCCGAAGCACTCAGGACCCCTTACATAGCTGTCAAATCCCTATTCTAGGACAGAAGTGTGCAGCTTCTGACCACTGGGTACTGCTAAAGAAGAATCACACCACTAGGGACTGTTGCTGTTGCGAATCACTCAGCTGCTTGAATTTCCTTATGATGCTTTTTTAACTTTAGCTTCCCTGTGTTTTCTACAAAGACAAAGGTCAGTGTTATTACCTTATTATTACCTTCCTCTGTTATCTGTGTCACAGTGCTTCTCAAACTCCACACAGAAAACATTTGGCTTCAGATGGGTTTTCATCACCTTCCTGTTGCCAAGTTTCTTGGTTACCTAGAACCCACATGTATCCTTCTCTCTGGCATTGTAGCAGCATGGAATAATCTTTTCTTTTTGTCTGGTTCTAGGCTACCTGCCCATATCTTGCCCATTTTTGTCCTCTCCTCTTAAGCCAGTCATTTTTAATTCCTCAGTCATCTCTAAGTTGTAACAAACCCCTTTTTGTTCTCCATTGTAACTAAAGTTCTCTTAGACCGATGCCAGCCGTCTATACTTTTGGTTTACTTTTAAGTTCCTCAGCGCATTACCTTCACCAAAGTTACTAAAGATATCTCTGTTGCTACATAAAATGGGCATTTTCACCCAACATCATCTGACCATAACAACAGGTCCCTTCTTTCTCTCCATGCATTAGCACTACAACCTCCTGGACTTTCTTATTGAAATTTTAGCCAGCCTTTCTACTCATTTTTCTTGGTTGTTCATCTCTGTTTTAAATGACTTGGCCCCCCTCTCTGTCTATGTCTGTCTGTCTGTCTGTCTGTCTGTCTCTCTCTCTCTCTCTCTCTCTCGCTCTCTCTGTATTGCTGTACTATCTTGTCCTTTCCATATTTGATTCAAGCAGTCAGCAGCTCCATGCTTGTTATTGTTAATACTGCTTTTATAATTCTCCTCAGTACTGTACTTTATATTCACATGGAAGCCCATTCCAAGAACCCTTGAGTTTTTCCTTCCTTGATTTCCCTTCACCCACTATATCAAACAATTACTAAGGATAGATCACAAGTCTAATTCTTATATATTGAAATGATCCTCTATTCTTATTCAGGCCACCATATTGCCAGTTTCAGTTCTGCGAGAGATCTGCTTCCTGTCAGTGGTTTAACCCCCTCAATTCATGTGGGTTTCTCAGCCAGAATTGTTTTATTACGTGAAAATCCAACCATGTCATCCTCTCACCAAAATCTCTTGAATGGCTCCCACTGACCTCTAAAGTCTTTAACTTGGGTTTCAAAAGCTCTTTACAATATGTCTCCTGCTTCCCTTTCCAGATTAATATTTCACAATAGTCCTCCTTGGCATTTTGCAGTTGCCACACTAAAGCAATTTCAGTTCCTGAGTACTTTCTGTTCTCTTTGGTATCCATGCCTCAGAATAATAGCCTTCCTTCCTTTGAATAGAACACTCTTCTTACAGTGAGCTCTACCTACTTTTCTGGAGCTATATGGGTAGCGTTCAAACAGCATGCTATTCTTCTATTGCCACAAAAATAAATGTGACTATCAAATTATCTGATCATCTGTCTGCAGTACCTCAGCCTGCAAATGGAAACAATATTCATTATTTTTACCACTGACGATCATAACTGATGATGATCATAATTGATGAAGATCTTTTATGTACATTTGTTTGTCTCCAGATTTTCACATATGGCTTGGGCATCCCTCATTACATTCTAAATTCCTTTGTGGTAGTGTATATGCTTATCAATTTCAATATGCATAACCTTAATACATATTGACAAACAAATAATCCATAATTCATTTTGTTGATAAAATATCCATGTAACAAAAAATTCCATGTTACATTTCTAAATTTAAACAAAGAAACATGATTTTTAAAAAACAATCTAGCCAGGCATTGTGTTGCTATCTTTAATCCCAATCATTCTGGTCTACAGAGCTACTTCAAAGACAGCCACGGCTACATAGAGAAACGCTGTTTGAAAAAACAAACAAAGAAACAAAAGGATCTAATCATATTTCTTCTATCATTGTATCCATCTGAATATTAACATATAAAAAAAACAAAAGACATCTGTGAACTTGGTTCTGATAATATTGTCATAATCATCTAATCCTAAATGTCCTTTCACAAAGAAAATCGTGGGTGTAAATGCTACTTATTGCAAAACCAAAATTTAGTAATATCTTATCAATTTGACAACAGTTGCTGAACATTTGCAGAGATAGTTCTAATCCAGCAAAATAGTCTAGGTAGATACTAAGCCAAACACTTCAAAGAATGAATTTTATCTGGTAAAATGACATTGTGACTCAGGGTGTAAAGGTAGAGAAAAATCTCCAGGCCTCACTCTTTGAGCAAAGAAAAATTATCGAGGCCTTCAAATACTGACTACTACTTACAGCAAAGGGCCTTCTGCAGTCTTCGGAGCTTCATGGCCGTCCTGTAAGCGGAGAACCTGACATTATTCAGGTCAGCTGAAGAAAAAAGGAGAAAGACAAAGATCATTTGTTACTTCCTCAGAAAGCACAAAGGAAACCCCTGATGGCTTGCCAACAGCTACAAAAATCAAAATAATAGACTAGAAAAAAACCTTGTGCCATGCCCCAAACTTTACAAGGTGAAATTCTGTTCAGTTAGGGTTAAATAAGAAATCTGTTCTGTTCACTTAAGGTTAAGTAAAATTTGTCCAATGTTATGAGAAAAGTGATTTTTCCTTTCCCAGCAGGTATAAGTAACAGTTATTAACCTTTAGCTTGCTGTCTAGGTTTTCATTCGTTTTTCCATTCACTTTTTTTTTTAAATATAACAAAAGCAAATATAATAAGATAAAACAAAAATTATCATGTCAAAGTTAGGGAAGAAAGACCAACAGTGGAAAAACAGGTCAAGAGAAAGCACAGAATCAGAGACCAACTCATTCAGGAATCTCATAAAAGCACTAAACTGAAAGCTGGAATATATACACAGATGACCTGGTGCAGACCTATACAGGGCCTGGACTAGCTGCTTCAGTCTCTGAGAGTTTGTATGAGTTTTTGCTCAGTTTAGAAGGCCTTAGTTTTTGGTTTCCTCCATCCCTTCTGGGTCTTATATGCTTTCTGCCTTCTCTTTCCTGGAGCTCTTTGAACTCTGAGTTGAGGGATTTGATGGAGAATTTTCACTTAGAGCTGTGTGTTCTAAGCTCTCTCTCTCTCTCTCTCTCTCTGTTCTTCTTCTTCTCTCCCTCTCTCTCCA
This sequence comes from Psammomys obesus, assembly GCF_907164565.1. Taxonomy (NCBI): domain Eukaryota; kingdom Metazoa; phylum Chordata; class Mammalia; order Rodentia; family Muridae; genus Psammomys; species Psammomys obesus. Next base: position 1,680,240 of record NW_026590552.1, on the reverse strand, counting down.
TAATGTCTGGTTGTGGGTCTCTGTATGCGTTCCAATCTGCTGCAAAAGGAAGCTTCTCTGATGACTAGCTTTACAGTCTAAGGTGTAATTCTGATGTTCAACATTGAGTAACAACTCAACAATTTAGCCTACTATTTTCTACAGCCACCTGTCTGTAAGTCCTAAAAATCAAGTCATCTAACTGGAGGCTATATATGGACTACGCCCTTATTCAAGTCTGCACAAACCTTAACATAGCCATGTTTCTTTACTAGGGATTTTACGTATGTATGTTTCAGAAACTCAGTTCCAAAAGCTCCTTAAAGAAAAGAACCCTGCCACCTGTACTATTTCTTAGCAGCTTAATACACAACTGCTCCCTGAAAAAGCAGATGCAATATAGCCAAAGAACTGACTGACAGACTGAGTAAATGAACAAAAGGAAGACAGCATAACTAACTGCCACAGACAAATGCTATCCATAACACTACTTCTAGTATACGGGAACAGGAATATTTAAATCTATATCTAAGTCATCTGGATCAACATTATTAACTCTGTGGTCTTTGCAGAAACTAAATATAACAGGCTACATATATTTTTTTAATATTTTTACTATTAATCACAGCTTATTTACTTTGTATCCCAGCCATAGCCCCCTCCATCATTCCCTCCCAATCCCACCTTCCCTCCCTCATCTCCTCTCTGTCCCTTTCCAAGTCCACTGCTAGGGGAGGTCCTCCTCCCCTTCCATCTGACCCTAGCTTATCAGGTATTTTCAAGACTTACTGCAATGTCCTCCTCTGCGGCCTAGCAAGGCTGTTCCTCCCTCGGGGTGCAAGGGGTAAAGGAGCCAATCATTGAGTTCATGTCAGATATAGTTCCTGTTCCTCTTACTTAGGGAAACCCACTTGGATACTGAGCTACCATGGGCTACATCTGAGCGTAGGTTCTAGGTTATATCCATACATGGTCTTTGGTTGGAGAAACAGTCTCATAAAGGACCCCCATGCCCTGATATATGTTTTCCTTGTGGAGCTCCTGTCCTCTCCTGGTCATACAAACTCCCCTTTTTATCATGATTCCCTGCACTCTACCGAAGGTTTGGTTATGAGTCTCAGCACCTGCTTTGATAAGCTGCTAGATAGAGTCATCTCTCCATCCCCATATTAGGAGTTTCTTACAAAATTAAATATACATATGTCTTATGACCCACGTTTATAAATATTAACAAAAAAATACACTTTCACAAAAGACTAGAATGTGTATGTCCACAGCTTTAGTCATAAGATCCCTTAATTGGAAAACAAAATAACAGAATAACAAACAACCTGTAGTAGTCACACGATAGATAGTCACACACAAAAAAAAGGAAAATAATTATTGAAAATTCATGAAAAAGTAAATCTAAAAACCATACTATGTTTACATAAAATTTACATAAATATTTTCCATAAAATTATACAAGTTAAACCTACCTATCAACAAATAGTAACCTAACATAGTGTAGAGGTAGAAAATTTTATTCATAGGAGCCTACAGATATGATCAAGGTGATTACAGCATGTATTTCTATTGGTGTAGTGGTTACATGACTGTATGTTTGCCAAAACTGTACTTACAATGAGAGTGTTTTATGGTATTTAAATTATGCTTTAACATTGTCAATTTTAAGAGTTAAAAAAACCTTCATGTAGTCAGTGCAACATGATGAATTAGAGTGTTAGTTTACACGACACTGGAGAGGTGGTCAGTTGTCTTAATCAGAAATGCATACTCAGGGGTGGCTGGCTAGTAATTAATCAATAAAGCCTCACTTGAGAAGCTGACACTGTAAAGTGTTGCAGCTGTATTTAGCTCCCATTACACCAGAGATTTCATTAATTATATAATTAATGTTAGATAAGCTAGTGTTGTTCTTATTAATGATAAGCAAAATATGAACACTGTTGAAGAAGATTTAGAAATATTACCTGCCTATATATTAACAGGGTCAAAGACCATTTTAGGCATTTTTAGAAATGGTGCCCTACACAGGACTGAACATTCTCTAACTGTGGTTCAGTGGATTCTTGGTTGCCTGAGAGTCCTTACTATGAGATCAATGACTTTTCAAATTTGAATATATCTGGGGGCTAATTTTAAAACATACATTTCGAAAGGCGGGGCAAGATGGCAGCACCGGGAGGACTCTCATTCTGAGGAGCAGCACAGCAGGATTGGCACAGTGACCAGCAATCAGAACTCGCGGCCATAAAACACAAGTGGTTGTGTTTCTCAGGTGAGAGGATACCCCACGGTGGGGGATTCGATCAGCTTTAACTCACCCGGCAAAACCGCGGAAGAGATCCCTGTTCCGCCAGGCGCTTGGTCGCCAGCCCAGAGCTACCCGTCAGCGCGATCTGGTCACGGTCCCAGACTGAACTGTGGGCCCACAACACCATAGACTGGATTTCCCAGTCGAGAGATAACCCCACGGAGCAGGAAACAATTGGGACCGACCCCAGGTTACCCAGACATCCCCTGGAAAAGACTCGGGTTCCGCGGGTGCCCCAGGAGCCAGCCCGGACCCAGAGCCGGGAGGGACAAAGGCACCTGCCTGCACAGAGCCCTGCCTGCGCGCGTGATTCGCTGCCTCAGATAGAACTGTGGGAACCAGGGCAACAGGGCACCAGACTGCGTGTCTCTGGCAGGAGGAAACCCCCAGCGGAGGGGGTCAGCAGCTCTAACGCTTAGGACACCCAGCACCAAAACACTTCCTGGACTCACGCAGACTCTAGTGCAGGCAGAAGCGCTGTGCTCTGCCGCCATTGTTGCGTTCCCCTGGGGCACTGGGACACACAGCTGCATCCTCGGACCTGCAGGAGCCGAAGAGCCATTACAGCAGCCCTCAGATACTGTGCCAGGGATCGGCCAGTTGTCCCTGGCTGGACTGCCAAAACTGTAGGAATCCCTGATCCTTCAGGGGGGCTGCACCCACAGCGTCTGGACCAGAGTGGTGCCTACAGCCGCCATCCCAGACAGAGACACACAGCTTCTGGTCCAGAGTGAGGCACCCAGCCTCCAGACCAGAACAGTGACCCCAGGCGCCAACTCAACCTAGGTGCACATTCTCCAGGTCCAGAGCAGAGCAATCAGCCTTTGGCCCAGAGACTTGCTGAGTGCACCTCCCACTTTCTCAGACAGAACTGTGCGCCCCAGGATAACAGACTGAGTTTCCCTGTTGGGAGAAAACCCCATAGCTAGGGAATCAGCAGTTTCTTCAAGAGGACTGTACATGGAAATTTAGTGAGCAGCAGCACACTAAATTTATAACAAGAAACCCAGCAGTGGGGCAGCTGTCTTGAGAAATTTTATGGGTAAGAGGAGATCCTCCCCTGCCTAACATAGACCACAGCTACTACTCAGGGCTATAAACCTGAGGTGAGCAGTGGCATCTCCGGAGAAACACTGGCCATACAGTGACATAACCAAAAAGCAGAGAAGGACTCCTTCAGGAAAAATCATCTTCCGGCCAAGGGGATACTCCCTACCTCAGGACTCCAGGAAGCACAGAAACTAACAGCCAAAACCTAAATCAGCCCAATGGGTAGAGGTCAGCGTAAAGGCTCAACCAACAGAAGACAGAGCAATATGGCATCTCCAGAACCCAGCCATCCAGGGGCGAACAGCCCTGAACAATGCAGCATAATAGAAAATCAAGAAGATGACCTTACATCTATGTTGATGAAGAGAATAATAGAGGAAACAGATAAAATACGTAAAGAATTAGAGGAAGATAAAACCAAACAGATCATGGCTATCCGTAAAGAAATGGAGGAAGATAAAGACAAGCAAATTAGGGCCATCCGTGAAGAAATACGGGAAGATGCAGCCAAATAGCTTGTGGCCTTCAGAGAATAATTAAATCACTGAAAGAAATCAAAGAGACAGAGTTGAAGGAACTAAAAGAAAAAGAGGAAAATACAAGCAGACAGGTGAAGGAAGAAAACGAAAATAGGAAACAACCTCGGAACCCGCTACAGAGGGCCTCTGAAAGCCAGAAGAAAACAGGAAACAACCTTGAAACCTGCCACAGAGGGCCTCTGAAAGCTTCTGCAGTATAGACTGTCAAAGCAGATGCTGAGCCTGATGGCCAACTGATGGGCAGAGTGAATGGAATTTTATGTAAGAAGTGGGAAATAGTAAGAGCTGGAGGGAACGGGAACTCCACAAGCAGAGCAACAGAACAAGATAATTTGAACACAGGGAACTTCCCAGAGACTCATACTCCAACCAAGGACTATTTGTGGAGATGACCTGGAACCCCTGCACAGGTGTAGCCCATGGCAGTTCAGTGTCCAAGTGGGTTCCATAGTAATGGGAAGAGGGACTGCCTCTGACATAATCTGATTGGCCTGCTCGTTGATCACTTCCCCCTGAGGGGGGAGCAGCCTTACCAGGCCACAGTAGAGGACAATGCAGCCACTTTTGATGAGAACTGATAGACTAAGATCAGAAAGAAGGAGAGGAGGACCTCCCCTATCAGTGGACTTGGGGAGTGGCATGCATGCAGAAAGGGGAGGGAGGGTGGGATCGGCAGGGGAGGAGGGAGGGGCTCATGGGGGGATACAAAATGAATAAAGTGTAATTAATAAAAAAAATAAAAGATTAAAAAAAAATAAAACATACATTTCCCAGTCCCCCTCCCACTCTAGGCTTCCTAAATCCATAAGCCTTGGACAGATCTTAAATATCTATATTTCTAACAAGCTTCTAGGTCCCACTGATGCTGTTGGTCCATGAACCACACTCTAAGAAATAATGTGTTGAAGGGATGTGGTCAACCCAGACTAATCAAAAGCACTCAAAACAGCACAGCTCTAATTTGGCCATGCCTTCAGTACAATTTAGAAGGTTATTTGGTACCCACTGTGTTGGGTACCCATCGTGTTCCTATGTGGCAGTGCTTCATTGGGCACCTGCTTTCCTCTGATAGCCAAGACAGGACTAAAAAGGAAGGTGTCAGGTACATTCTTATGTTCCTTTATTCTCTCTACCTGCAACATCATGATTTTACTGTGTAGTCTCTTTTACCCCCGCAATCACTGTTTAACTTTGAAGGTGCTCTGAACCAGTTTATAGTATGAGTCATCTTGTGGCATTAAATGGATCCCTATCCTACCTGCAACATACTAAGATTTTTCCTATATTTACTAGTATGGATATCACACACCTATGATTGAAGCCCTTAAGCTCTCTATAAAAATTAGCCGTGGAAAGACATAGAAACATACTTTGGGCCAAATATAGGCCCCATTTCCCTTAAGAACAGCCAATAGCAGTTTATAAAGCATAAGCCTCCAATCCTAATTTTTTAATTCATTTATTTTAAAAAAGTGTTACATGCAAGCTATGTACCAACAAATTATCTCAATAGAAGTCATTAGCACCCATCCCCCATTTTTCCTAATGTTCCTTTTCAACTGACTCTCAACTCAGTTTCCTTCTTTCTGCTTTCCGTTGTACAACCAAAGACTGCTTCTTATGGTCCTAATTTCACTCCCATTTCCAACTTTCCTTGTTCTATTCAGAATTACAAACAAAGGGGCCAAATGAGGTCAGACACTCCATACAACTCTCACACAATTCCTATCAAGAATTGTCATCTTCCTGCTAAATCCTCATTCAGAAGGGCAAATGCAACAGACACTGGAAGCAGGAGAAGACAGGGAACAGGACAGGAGCTTACCACAGGTGGCCTCTGAAAGACTCTACTGATGGAGGTATCAAAGCAGAGGCTGAAACTCATAGCCAAACTTTGGGGAGAGTACAGGGAATCTTATGAAACAGGGGATGATAGAGAGACCTGGAGGGGCTAGACCTCCACAAGGAGACCAACAGAGCCAAAAACACTGATCCTGGGGTTCCTGCAGAGACTGATACCCCAACCAAGGAGCATGCATGGAGAGGACCTAAATCCCTGGTTCAGGTGTAACTCATAGGCTTGGTCTCCAAGTGGGTTCCCTAGCAAGGGGAGCAGAGGCTTTCTCTGGCAACAACCCAGTGAAAGGCTCTCTGATCACCTCTCCCTGGGAGGCAGGGGGGAGGGGTGCAGCCTTTCCAGGCCACAGAGGAAGACAATGCAACCAGTCCAGATGATACCTGATAGGCTACAGTCAGATGGAAGGGGAGTAGGATCTCCCTTATCAGTGGACTAGGGGAGGGGCATAGGGGAAGAAGAGAGAGGGAGGGTGAGTTTGGGAGGAGATGAGGGAGGGGACCACCACAGGGATAAAAATTGAATAAATTGTAATAAATGATTTAAAAAAGAGAAGTATAAAAAAAAGTATTGGCATCTTCCATAAGCTAGAGCTCCAGTTGGGAGAAGCAAGGATTACATGATTTGTCTAGGGTGTGGATCACTGTGGGAAAGTATCAAGAGACAAGCATCTGGAATATTCCTGCTCTAGCAGTGCTTTCAGCTTCCTTAAAGCAGTTCTTCCAAGTCGTTCTAAATATGACACATCCTGCCTGCAGCTAATCCTTTCTGAAACCCTTTCATTGTAGCTCCAACTCACTGAAAAAAACCTTCTGCCATCACTTCTCGAAGGATCGAAGGATCGTAGCTTGACCCATTCTCATCCAGTGATGCAGGAATGCCAAAAAAAAAAAAAATCAAGGAAAATGCCTACTTTCCAATATAGCAAGCCATATAAACTTCCACCCACTAATCATCAGTGGATTCAATAATCATCAGTGAATTCAGTAATAATCAGTGGATTCCAACAGGATTCTGGTGCCTAAAAGTCCAACTAGAGAATTAACTGTGTTCTTTGAAGGTATATATGTTGGTTAAGACTCTGCAGCACCACTCCCTGACTTACAGCTGGAAGAGATAAGTGTCTGCCTTGTGAAATCATGTAGGATGCACAAGAAACTTCAAGATGTGGTACAGCTGCGAACTATGTGAAACTGTCCTGGGCTGAAGCTCAGAGATGACTTCCTTGCTAAAATATGCAAAATATTTCAGAATGCTAATAAAACCCCTCAGTTCCCTGGCCCATAAGAGGCTGTCCTTCACTTTCTCTGGGAGCTGCCTTTCCACAACTGTGATCCAAACTGTAATAAGGTCACTAGCTCTCACAGCCAGAACTCAAGAGGACTGAGACTCTCCAAGAAGCTATCCATGTTTCCATGGCAGCAGAAGGATCAAAATGCTCAAGTTCCAAACATTCCCCTTCTAGACTTGGATTATTTTTATCTTTGGGTTGGTTTAGCTTAGTTATGAGAGAACCTAGAAGCAAAAGTCTTCAGTTTTTCAAGTTGAAATGAAGGCCCACTCATGTTTTTGTTTTGTTTTGTTGTTCTTTTATTTTGTTTGGGTTTATTTTTGGATTTTTGTTTGTTTGTTTGTTTGTTTGTTTTGTTGTTGTTGTTATTTTATCACAGAGCCCTGACTGTTCTGAAACTCACTAGGTAGACCAGAGAGACCTCAAACTCAAACTCACAGAGATCCTCTTGCTTCTTCCTCCCAAGTGCTGGAATTAAACTGTGCTACCATGCTCACTTTTTAAGGGAGGAAACAAGTAATAGCTTTCTCCCACCCCTATTGTTTAGTCATAAACATCTCTTGACTCTAGTAAACATTTCTGTTTTATAAGTTTTCCTTTCTCTCTGTGGGAGGTAGTAGTGGAAAGTGTTAGAGAAGAAAACAAACAGCTGATCAAACTCTACTCAAAATCTATATTTGTCAGACAGGTGCTTGCAGTAATAGCAGAAAACTGCATAGGGTACAAGAGTCAAGGTGAAATCCAGAAGAAAGCACAAAAAAGGAAGTATTAAAACCCTTACTTTCCATAATGCTGCTCACATCTGCCATTTAATAATACTGCCAAAATCTTACTGAGACTAAACTGAAGTATTAAATTTCCCACAACATGTGTCCATCTTTCCAGTTACTTGTAGAACCTACCTGCAAAAGTTTGAGTAGACTTATCTATTAGTAGAAAGTGTAGTAATCTTATAAGCATAGTGAGTGGGAAGAGCAGTCCTGCTAAGGACTACTTCAACAGATAAATCAGTATTATGCTTTTTGTGTGTTTTTGTGTGTGTACATGTGTGTGTGTGTTTTATTTTCCATAATAAAATTAACCAAAATATACCAGGTGATCCTGAATAAAAATAACACTGAAATGAAGTGTAAGCAGTCAGTACTTGACAGTCAATGTGGAATCAACTAGTACTATGCTTCCATTTAAATCATATTCAAATCTTTCAAAACAAGACAAAACAAGGTATCTTTCAACCTTATTGTAGGGTCTTCTTTTAAGCAAGTGGCCAAGTTATATATATTATATAATAATATATTCTTTTTATTTTATTTTTAATAATTACATTTTGTTCACTTTGGATCCCAGATATAGGCCCCTCCCTTAACACCCTTCTAACACTAGCCTATTTGCCTCTTTTTCTCCCATGCTCCTCCCACAGTCCACTTATATGGGCTATATTCTTCCCCTTCCCTGATCCCAGTTTATCAGGTCTCATCAGGACTGGTTGCATTGTTTTCTTCTGTGGCCTGGTAAAGCTCCTCCCTTCTTAGGGGAAGGTGATCAAAAAACCAGCTACTGAGTTCAAGTCAGAGACAGTCCCTGTTGCCATTACTAGGGAACCCACTTAAAAACTGAGCAACCATGCGCAACATCTGTGCAGGGACCCTAAGTTATCTCCATGCATGGTCTGTATTTGGAGTATCAGTCTCAGAAAAGAATCCTTGCCAGATTTTTTTTCTGTTGCTCTTCTTGTGGAGCTCTTGACACTTCCAGGTCTTTCTATCTCCCCCTTCTTTCATAATATTCCCTGCACTTCACGCAAAGTTTGGTTATGAACCTCAGCATCTGCTTTGATACCTTGCTGAGTAGTCTTTCAGAGACCCTCTGTGGTAGGCTCCTGTCCTGTTTCCGGTTTTCTCCCTCTTCCGATTTAGGTCACCTTTGCTTTTCTGAGAGAGGATTGATCATCTTATCCATGGGTCCTCCTTGCTTAGCTTCTTTGAGTATACAGATTTTAGTGTGTTTATATATTAGTTTTGATTTTTGACAAAAAAGCCAAAACCATACAATGAAAAAAAGACAGCATCTTCAAAAAATTGTATTGGTCTAACTGGATGCATACATGTAGAAAAATACAGATTGATCCATATTTATTACCTTGTTCAAGTGGATTAAAGACCACAATATAAAAATAGACACACTGAATATGTTAGAAAAAAATTGGGAAAAAGCCTTGAACTCATTTGCACAAGAGACTACTTTCTGAAGAGAACATCAACATCATGGGCTCCAAGATCAGCAATCAATAAATGGGACCTCATGAAACTGATAAGCTTCTGTAAAGCAAAGGACACTGGGAGGGTAGGATTGGGAGATATGAGGGACATGGCTACAGTTGGGATACAAAGTGAATACATTGTAATTTATTAAATAAATAAATAAATAAATAAATAAATAAATAAATAAATAAGAAAAATGCAACAAAACAAAGGACACTGTCATCAGACAAAAGGACAACCTACAGACTGGGAAAGAATCTTCACCACCCGAATATCTGATAGAGGGCTAATATCTTATATATATATATATATATATATATATATATATATATATATATATATATATATATATATAACTCAAGCAGTTAAAAACTAACAAATCAAGTAATCCAAATAAAAAGGGGTGTACAACATAAACTGAAGTAGAAAAACCACATCATCATTTCCTTAGATGCCGAAAAAGCATTTGACAAAATCCAACACCCATTCATGTTTAAAGTCTTGGAGAGATCAGGGATACAAGGTCTATACCTAAACATAGTAAACGCAATATACAGCAAGCTTATAACCAACATTAAACTAAACATAGAATAACTTAAATCAATCCCACTGATATCAGGGACAAGGCAAGGTTGCCCACTCTCTCCATATCTCTTCAACATGGTACTTGAAGTCCTACCTAAAGCAATAAGACAACTAAAGGAGATCAAGGGGATATAAATCGGAAAGGAAGAGGTCAAAGTTTCACTATTTGCAGATGATATGATAGTATACATGAGTGACCACAAAAATTAAACTAGAGAACTCCTTCAGCTGATAAACAACTTCAGCAAAGTGGCTGGATACTAAAATCAACTCAAAAAAAAAAAAATCAGAAGCCCTCCTGTATACCAAAGACAAACGGGCAGAGAAAGAAATCACAGAAACAACACCCTTCACAATAGCCACTAATAACATAAAGAACCTTGGGGAGACTAACCAAACAAGGGAAAGACCTGTTTGAAAAAAACATCAAGTCTCTGAAGAAAGAAATTGAAGAAGATATCAGAAGATGGAAAGATCTCCCATGCTCATGGATTGGTAAGATTAACATAGTGAAAATGGACATACTGCCAAAAGCAATCTACAGATTCGATGCAATTCCCATGAAAATACCAACACAATTCTTTACAGACCCAGAGAGAAAGATTCTCAGCTTCATATGGAGAAGCAAAAAACCCAAAATTTCCAAAACGATCCTGTACAATGACAGATCATTTGGAGGTATCTCCATCCCCGATCTCAAACTGTACTACAGAGCAATAGTAATAAAAACCACAAGTATTGGCATGGAAACAGAGAGGAGGATCAATGAAACTGAATAGAAGACCCAGAAATAAACCCACAAACCTATGAATACTTGATTTTTGACAAAGAAGCCAAAACCATTCAATGGAAAAAAGAAAAAGACAGCATCTTCAACAAAAGTTGCTGGTCCCAGTGGATGTCTACATGCAGATAAATGAAAATAGAGCCATATTATCACCCTGCACAAAACTAAAGTCTAAGTGGATCAAAAACCTAAACATAAAACCAGATACTCTAAATTGGTTAGAAGAAAAAGTGGGGAACAGCCTAGAACTCATTGGCACAGGAGACAACTTCCTTAACTGAGCACCCACAGCAGAGGCTGTGGTAGGAACCTATGAAACTGAAAAGCTTCTGTAAAGCAAAAGACACTGTTGTCAGAGGAAAACGACAGCCTACAGACTGGGAAAGGATCTTCACCAACCCTATATTTGACACAGGGCTGATATCCAGAATATATACAGAAGTAGAGAAGTTAAAAAACAACAAATCAAGCTATCCAATTTAAAAAACGGGGTACAGACTTAAACAGAAAATTCTCTTTAGAGGAATATAGAATGGCAAAGAAACACTTAAAGAGATACTCAACTTCCTTAGCCATCAGAGAGATGCAAATCAAAACTCTGAGATTTCACCTTACACCCATCAAAATGGCTAAATTCAAAAATTCAAATGACAAGACATGCTGGAGAGGTTGTGGAGAAAGGGGAACCCTTCTCCATTGCTGGTGCGAATGTAAATTTGTACAACCACTTTGGAAATCAATCTGACGCTTACTCAGACAATTAGGGATACAGCTTCCTCAAGACCCAGCTATACCACTCCTAGGCATATTTCCAAAAGATGCTCAAGTACACAACAAGGACATTTGTTCAACCATATTTGTAGCAGCTTTATTTGTAATAGCCAGAACCTGGAAACAACCCAGATGTCCATCAACAGAGGAATGGATAGAGAAATTGTAGTATTTTTATACAATGTAATACTACTCAGCAATCAAAAACAATGAAATCATGAAGTTTGCAGGCAAATGGTGGGATCTAGAAAAGATCATTTTGAGTGAGGTATCCCAGAAGGAGAAAGACACACATGGTATATACTCATTTATATAGACCTATAAGATATGATAAATATAATGAAATCTGTACACCTAAAGAAGATAAAAAAGAAAGAGGACCCAGGGTAAGACAATCAATCTTCACTCAGAAAGACAATTGGGATGGGCATTGGATATAGGAGATAACAGGTAACAGGATAGGAGCCTACCATAGAGGGCCTCTGAAAGACTCTACCTAGCAGTGTATCAAAGCAGATACTGAGACTCATAACCAAACCTTCGGCAGAATGCAGGGAATAATATGAAAGAAGGGGGAGTTAATATGACCTGGAGAGGACAGGAGCTCCACAAGGACCAAATATATCTGGCACAAGGGTCTTATATGGAATATTTCTCCAACCAAGGACCATGTATGGATATAACCTAGAACCTCTGCTCGGATATAGCCCATGGTATATCAGTATCCCAGTGTGTACTCCAGTAAGGGGAACAGGGACTATTTCCGACATGAACTCAATGGCTGGCTCTTTGACCTCCCCATGCCCATGGAAGGAGCAGCCCTGCTCGGCCACAGAAGAGAACTTTGCAGCCAGTCCTGAAGATATCTGATAAAACTGGGTAAGATGAAAGGGGCGGAGGTCCTCCTCTATCAGTGGACTTTGAAAGGGGAAGGGAGGAGATGAGGGACTGAAGGTGGGATTGGGAGGGAATGAGGGAGCAGGATACAACTGGGATACAAAGTTAATAAAATGTAGCTAATAATTATATATATATATATATATAATTGGAAGAAAAAAATTAAAAAAAAAGGGAGAGTACAGAGCTAAACAGAATTCTCAATATAGGAATATCAAATGGCAGAGAAACACTTAAAGAAATGTTCAACATCCTTGGTTATCAGGGAAATGCAAATCAAAACGACCCCAAGATTTCATCTTACATTCATCAGATTGGCTAAGTTCAAAAACTAAAGTGACAACACATGCTAGAGATGATGTGGAGAAAGGGGAATCCTCCTCTATTGCTGGTGGGAATGTAAACTTGTATACCACTTTGAAAATAAAGCTGGTGCTTTCTCAGACAATTTGGAATAGTGCTTACTCAAGATCCAGCTATACCACTCCTAGGCATATATCCAAAACATGCTCAAGTACACAAGGACATTTGCTCAACCATGTTCGTAGCAGCTTTATTTGTAACAGCCAGTATCTGGAAACAACCCAAATGTCCCTCAATGGAGGAATGGATACAGAAATTGTGATACATTTACACAATGGAATACTATTCAGCAATTTGTAATATATCCTTGATTCCCTCTTTCTGTAGAATGTTCTAAAGGATTCTGTACTTTTTTTTTGCCACATCAAATTCACTAGAATGAACAAGAACCACAGGCCTTAATAAAGCTGAACATAAACTAAATAATTTCACTAAAATTTGGCTTAAGAGCAGATCAATCAAAGATGCAAGCTTCAGAAGTGAAGAATTATTGAATACTTTGGATGTACTGAAAAACAGATTAGGAAATCTACATCACACCTCTTTTGTACAGTCTTGTATCCAGCCCTTCTACTGACCTACTAGCCTTGAGCTTGATTTGTGGGACAGACAGGCCTTGAATATGTACTCTTCCTGCCTCAGCCTCCTGAACAGGTTAAGATTACATGCCTGTGCCACCACCTGGAACACACTTTCAAAGACTCAACAAAGAAGAGGCACATTAATATATCAAGCCTTTTCTATAATACCTAGGTATGTGCTGAGAGATGGATACAGTGAGGATTTGGTCTCTGCTAGACAAGCTGCTGTCCAGGGGAAAATGCTACAACCACGCAAATACTTGTGTAACTAAATGGACTCAGTGGGTTATAAAAAGACAAATGCATTTGGAAAGGAAAAGTTGTAGCATGGAAAAGTTGCAGGAGAGGGAGTAGGGAATGGATTTGATCAACACATTAACTATATGCATTTGCAAACAATATATAAAATCTGAAGTCTTTTAAAACCTCATCACCATAAAGCTTTATTAAATGGGAATAAGCCAACACATGGATAAATAGGAATAACATATGCATATTTGCATGAACTGAAGAAAGCCCAGGGAGTGAATTTATTACTGTCAAGTTGTTTCCAGATGCAAAATGCCATTGCTCATTTGCAGCAAGTAGCTTTCTAAAGTTCTTCTAGTAAAGTATCTAATATAGCCCAAAATCTGGAAGAAAAAAAATAATTGCAAATTGCAGCTTCGAAAGAATGGCTAGAACAAAGTTCTCGTTGTAAGCTGTTCAAGGCCTCTCTGGCTCCCTTTGTGCTTGCCTTTCCTCAGCACACTCTGACTGCTTCTTAGCAACACCAAAGCAATGAAAGAGAGAGATACACTCCAGATGAATTTCACTCATTGTTAGTTGCTCTGGTGAAATATTTAAGGAAACTTCTCTAACACGTGGCCATCATAAAGTTTTGGGGTAACAGTACATCTTAAGGACGATTTTTAGGGCTTAAACAGATAATGGAAAGCTAGTGTCTGAGAGAGAGCAATGCCCATGCTCCTTTTACTCAAAAGGCAGGAAGTATATGGGCAATAATTCCCAGGAGAAAAACAACATATACAACATACCCTACAAAAATAATTCAAGGTAGACAAATGTCTTCTTTATTTTTTTTAAATTTTTCGAGTTATAGCTACATCATGTCCCCCTTTTCCTTTCCTACTTCCAACCTCTCTTATGTACAACCCCTTGCTTTTGCTCAGTTCCATGGTGTTTTAAATTGTTGTTTTACACACACACAAACACACACACACACAATCGTTTTTAAAAGCTACCTAGCAGCAGGACTAAAAAGGTACTTCTTTATAACATGTTCATTATGTTCCTACACTAAATAAAAATTAAAGATGTCTAAAGTTGGGACTGGAGAGATGGCTCAGTGTTTAAGAGCACTGGCTGCTCTTGTGGAGAACCCAAGTTCAGTTCCCAGCACCACAACTGTCTGTAACTTCAGTTCCAGGGGACCAGATGCCCTCTCCTAGCCTCTGCAAGCACAAGGCACATACATATATGAAAGCAAAATACGTATACAGGTAAATTTTTTTTTTAATGTTAAAATAAACTACCAAGCAGTTCTGCTTAAAACATCTTTCCAAATCATTACTTATTTTATAATATTTATTTATCAAGGTATTAATAAGAGTCTGACTATGTAGCCCAGGCTGTCCCATAACTTAAGGTTCTCTGTTCCAAACTTCCAATCTTTGTGAGTCCACCCTCTAAGTTCTAGGAATATAAGATTATACCACCTTGCTTGACTATATTGTGTATTTTAATGTAAAATTAAAAACAATTTCATAAATAGTGCCAGTATTATTTTAAATGCTTACACAACATAGGTAAAAACAATACTAGCAATTCTAAAAGTGCCCCTTAAGTAAAACTGCATTGCCACTTTCAATTTTATTTAGATATTTAAGACAAACTTTCACCATGTAGTCCAGGCATGCCTCACAGTCTTCACCTTCTTTCCTCAGACTCCTGAATGCTGAAATTAAAGGAGTGTGCTGCTCTTCCTAGCCAGTTTAGATGTTATATAACTTCTTACATGATTTATCCATATTTTTGCCTGTTCTTTCAACATGTAGTGAGCACTATAGCCTAGCTGTTTCTTCTTGCTTTGGACCCTCCCTTCTTAAAGCAGTGTGGCCATGATAAACTACAGAAGACCTTAGCCTACAATCTGGGCAAGGAACTAAATGAAACTATGTATCAGATCCCTTGATCTTTATTAATGGTAATGAAGTTACTATTCCCACTATGAAAATCGTTTTAGTAACAAGATCCCCAGACGACCACCCCCCCAAACACAGTGATTCAAGCTGTTTCTCACCAAACAAGATAAAGCTCTGATGAGAAAAACAAAATGTTACTGAAGGTAGAACTTTTCAGTGGTGAGTTTCTTGTTCTTATAAATAACCACAATGAACTCATTTATTATTCACTAAGCTAGACTTAGTCTTTTTTTTGGTTTGGTTTTTGTTTTGTTTTTTTGTTTTTGTTTTTGTTTTTTTGGTTTTTTGTTTGTTTGTTTGTTTGTTTGTTTTTGGTCTGTCAGTTCACTCCTTACTTCTGAGTAAATAAATGTTTCTTTTAACATTTCCAAAATAAAGTCACAAAATAAGCATTCTCTGTATGCCAGGAACTATGCTAAACAAAGGGAATGCACTAATAATCAAAACAGATACCCACCCCATAAGATTCTGAAGTCTACTGAAAGAGTAAGTAAATAGTCAGGTGCAATGTGTGAAAAGGAGTCACGGAAATTCACAGGAATATATGAGCCTGTATGTGTGGAGAAACATAAGCTTTTCTGAAGAAAGTAAAGTTCAAGCAAAAACCTCAAAAAGATGCTGAGAGGGAGCCAGGTGAGGAGTGGGTAGAGCAAGGCAGGGTAATAGTTCAGCATATGCAGAAATAGCTCTGATACAGAGAAATGTGTGGGCCACTAGAAATCTTTAAAAGCTATTATTTCTGAATCACAGAGAGTGGAGAGGGAGAGTAGCCTCCAGGCTCAGGTAAGCTCAAGTTTGGATTCAGCACATATTCCATAAGGGATTTGGGTTTCTGACTTCTAGAAAAAGACAACAATATGGAGGTGGATCATTAGTTTCTCCTAATTTATGAAACTAACAGGATTGACTGAATAGAGATGAAAAATGGCATTCATCCAAAACAGGGGAGGAGATGCAGCAAAATCAGACCTCCTATAGCTTGGAAACCTAAAACGTAATCTGAGGGTAGCCAATTAGGAGACCTGAGGAATGGGGCAGGGAAAACAAGGAGGTTGGAGGAGAGAAAGGGAGAACCTAGCAAGACACGTACCAATTTATGTACCCATGAACTCAGAAATTAAGCCATTTTAGGTTCCTCTGGAAACTGAAAATACATGGCTTGACTATAAATCTCAGAGCCTTAAACACTTAAACTCCAACCCCTGCAGCCAAGCATCCTGACCACCTGCTGCATAGGACTGAAGCAGATGAAGCATACTTCCTCAGAGAAATGACACTGAAGGGGAGGGGACAAAGAATTGGAGGCCCAGATCCCAAGGGTCCTGCAGAGACCATGCATGATGAGGACTTAGAACCCCTCTTCAAAAGAAGCTCATAGGCTGCTCAGTTTCCATGTGGGTACCCTAGAAAGAGGTACAGGGTTTGTCTCTGACATGAACTCAGTGGCTGGCTCTTTGATCACCTCCCCCTGGGGGTGTGGCCTTGCCAGGCCACAGAGGAAGATGATACAGCCAGCCTTGATGAGACCTGATAACCTGGGTAAGATAGAAGGTGAGGAGGTCCTCCTTTATCAGGGTACTAAGGAATGGGCATAGGTGGAGAAGAGGGAGGGTGGATGGGACTGGAAGGAGACATGGGAGGAGGCTGCAAAGGGGATACAAAGTTAATAAATTGTAATTAATTAATTAATTAAATTTAAAAAGAAAGCCCAGATGAACACCTGCTAATTCAGCACTATGAAAGAAAGCAAATCTTTAATTTCATTTCCTGTCATCCTTTCTGTCAGCTCATAAAAAAATAAAACAAAACAAACAAAACCTGTGTCATACACCACCCCTAACTCCAGAAGGAACTTGAACTTCAACAAAGTATCCAGCTATTAAATTGGACAATTCTGTCTCTCTTGTCAACATCCTTTTTAAATTTTGTTTTCTTTTTTTGGATGGTCTTTTTCATGGTACTGGGAGTTGACCCAGGGATTTTGTTGTGATGAAAGCAAGTGCTGTACATCACTTGTTGTCTTTTCATCCCAGGTATAAGGCAGCACCAAGTCAACGTTCTTTCCTTCTAGTTGACAAGCAACTTACAGCCACTTAGGCCACTGTCACCAGTAGCAAGCATGACACTGTGCTGCTTCTTTGGTTTAGAATTTTCAGTCACTCTTTCCTTGGTTTTCTCAATGCTTAATATGGGTAGCTTAGTCAGTCTCTTACAGGACTCTCAAAATTACAAGGGCTTATAAATTTTCCCTAATCTGCTTTACCTACATTTTGAACTTCTCTAATTAATTTTACCATTCTCTTTCTAGAAGTGAACACACTTCAGATTTTCCAAGACAAGGCCAGTGTAACTAAATTTTATTCTGTATACAAAAGATATTGAACAAACAGGACCAGATGTGATGGACTTTAATCCCAGCACTTGGGAAGCAGAAGTGGATCTCTTTGAGTCTAAGGACTGCCTGGTGCACAAGCCAGCTACTGCTATATAGCAAGACTCTGTCTAATAAATAAATGAATAAAAATTTAAAAAGGAGTCATCAGATTATGGCTTAGACTTAGTCTGTATACCTTTTAAAATCTTTCCATAACCAAATTTCACAAATGATTTTTTTAATGTTGTACCCTAACTTTATTTTAGACTGCATGAGCATATGGTTGATACTACCTATTTTGATTTTACCACCCTATTTCACAGTTGGAGGATTTGCAGAAAACTTGCTTGAAATGATGAAAATAAACAGCAGTAAATTTCCTCATCTGCTTTAGTGCTAACATTATCTTGCTGCCTTTCCAGATTTACAATATCAACTAAATTTTCCAAACTGCTAGCATTCCTCTCCTGCCCTCACCTTTTCAACTTACTATTTCTACATTGTTGTCTCCCAAGATCCCAAGAGATGATGATTTCCTGAAACACCAATTTCATTATTTCTCAGGTAATCTACCAGTGTAGACCAGAGACTAGACAGACAGTGGTTGTACCTAATGTACTGATTTCCTTTTTTTGGCTTTCACTTGTGGGCTAATGCTAGAAAACTTGAACAAGCCCCATTTGATCACTGACTAATTTACTTAAACACTTAAAGAATTTCCATTGTCTAGCTCTCTGAAAGAACCTCTAAATCTGACCACAGGAGCCTACATTCATATATGACAACAGTGGGCCTTTAGTTCCCAGAGTAGCTTTTCAGGCTGCCCCAGTTCCCATCCAGCCACCTTCAGGCATTTAGATTTCCAGCTTTGCTCTAGGAACATCTTCTTTTACACACTCATTTCAGCCAGATCAGTGCTTTGCTCTCTTCAAAGCTTCATATTTTCTCTTCAGTTAGTTTATGTTGTTTTCAGACCCAATCAAAGTCCTTACTCTAGAGTCCTTACAACAACTAGTTATTGTCTGGTTTTCATTCAAATTGCTCTATGAAAACAGTTTTTCATACCTGTTCAGCTATCAGGTTTTTAGACCACATCTTTTACATTCAAAAAGAATGTTTGTGAGACCAAAATTATTGCCTCTGTACAGTTTCCCTGTACAGATGGATATCCATACTCAGTCTTATAATGGTACTTCATTAAGTAGAAATTACACAATTTACAATAATCAATTAAGTGGTTTTTAAGCACAACATTTGAGTCTGCATAATAAGTTCCAAGGTTCTTCAGACTTAAATTCACAACTCAGGTTGTAATGTGGAAAACAGGAGAAAGGAACCAGCCAAAAAAGCAAAGGGACAAGAACCTGAATTCTTTTTTTATTACACCCTTTGCTTTTTTGAGACGGGTTTCCCTGTGTAGCGCTGGCTGTCCTGGAATTCACTCATTAGAACAGGTTGACCTCAAACTTAGAAATCCACTTGCCTATTCCTCTTGGACTCCAGGAGCTAAAGGCATGCTCCACCACCTCCCACCTGGCTAGAAAGTCAATTCTCATCCTTGCCAGAAACAGGAAATGTCAGACATTCCAGAACTGTTGATTGCTCTAGCTCCAGGTGTGTTTTCTTGTTATCTTTCCTCACAGCTACCTGGAAGCTAATCATGAGGGTCTGACTGAAAGTCCAATCTAGACCCTGGGGATGGAGAGAACATGACAGCTTGTGAGTAGGCCAACTGCCTGGACCAGTTCATGTTCTTCCCCACTCCCCATACCTCAAATAATTCCTGGACAATGACCCTTTGTGGCAACTCTTTTCTTGGATCCCGCTTGTTTTTTCTTTAAGTAAAAGTCTTTATTGATTCTTAAGTGGCTTGCACTGCAAGAATTTGAGTCTATGTCCATTTACTTTTGAATGACAGAATTGTTTTTTTTTTTTAAACATTGTTTCTTTATTTTTTATTTTTATTATTAGTTACAGTTTATTAACTCTGTATCCCAGCTGGCCCTGCTCCCTCATTCCCTCCCAATCCCACCCTCCCTCCCTCATCTCCTCCCTGCCCCTTTCCAAGTCCACTGATTGGGGAGGACCTCCTCCCCTTTCATCTGACCCTGTTTTATCAGGTATCTTCAGGACTGGCTGCAAAGTCCTCCTCTGTGGCCTAGCAGGACTGATCCTCCCTTGGGAGGTGTGGGGAGGTCAAAGAGCCTGCCATTGAGTTCCTGTCAAAAATAGTCTCTGCTTTTGTTATACAGAAGTTCATCTTCATTCCTTTAAGCTCTTATCTAAAAACCTCTAACAATTCATATATTTTTTTCCTTTTTTAATTAATTTATTTTTTAAATATTTATTTTTGTTAATTACAGTTTATTCACATTGTATCTCCTTTGTAGCTCTCTCCCTCCTCCTCTCCCAACCCCACCTTCCCTCCCCCTTCTCCACCCATGCCCGTACCCCAGTCCACTGATAAGGGAGGTCTTCCTCCCCTTCCTTCTGATCCTAGTCTATCAGGTCTCATCAGAAGTGACTGCATTGTCTTCCTCTGTGTCCTGGTAAGGCTGCTCCCCACTCAGGGGTCGTGATCAAAGAGCAGGCCAATTAGTTCATGAAAATATCAAAGTAAAAATGTAGCTAAACAACAGCAAGAGTGGGAAAGGAAAAAGTAGTTCATTCAAGACAGCTGAAAGAATCAGGGGAAGAGGGGGAAAGGGAAGGAGGATGAGGGGAAAGAGATAAAAATACAAAATTCAGTTCAATTCTGAGTATCAACAAAGACATGAAGGAATTTCCAGCCATGGTGGGAGGCAGTAGCTGAAAATTTGTTTTGTTTTGTTTTTCCATTTTTTATTTATTACAATTTATTCACCTTGTATCCCATCTGTAGCCCCCTCCCTCAATCCCTCTCAATCCAGCCCTCCTTCCCTCTTCTCCTCCCATGAACCTCCCCAAGTCCACTAATAAGGGAGGTCCTTCTCCCCTTTCATCTGACCATAGCTTATCAGGTCTCATCAGGTCTGGCTGCACTGTCTTCCTCAGCGGGAGGTGATCAAAGAACCAGCCACAGAGTCCATGTCAGAAACAGACCCTGTTACCCTTTCTAGGGAACCCACTTGGAGACTCTGCTGCCAGGGGCTATATTTCAGCAGGGGTTCTAGTTTATCTCCATGAATGGTCCTTGGTTGGAGTATCAATCTCAGAAAGGCCCCCTGGGCAAAGATTATTTTTTGGTTCTGTTGCTCTCCTTGTGAAGCTTCTGTTCCCTCCAGGTATTTCTATCTCCCCTTTCTTTCGTAAGATTCCCTGCACTCTCCCCAAAGCTTGGCTATTGAGTCTCAACCTCTGCTTCTAGTAACAGTAATAATGGTACTGACATAGAAGAAGACTAGTGGATAAAAAGAATCAAATAGAACACCCAGAAATAAACCCACACACCTACGGTACCTGATTTTTGACAAAGATGCCAAAACCATACAATGAAAAAAGATAGCACCTTCAATAAATGGTGCTGCTCTAATTGGATATGTGGAAAATGCAAATGGATCCATACTTACCACCCTGCACAAAACTAAAGCCCATGTGGATCAAAGACCTCAACAGACACACTAAATCGGTTAGAAGAAAAAAATGGGGAAGAGCCTTGAACTCTTTGGCACAAGAGACAACTTCCCAAACAGAACTTCAACAGCTCAAGCTCTAAGACCAACAATCAAT
The DNA here is from genome assembly GCF_907164565.1 of Psammomys obesus. Taxonomy (NCBI): domain Eukaryota; kingdom Metazoa; phylum Chordata; class Mammalia; order Rodentia; family Muridae; genus Psammomys; species Psammomys obesus. The sequence goes on along the minus strand of NW_026590552.1, from coordinate 1,658,678 downwards.
AAATGGGACTTCATGAAACTGAAAAGCTTCTGTAAAGCAAAAGACTCTATCCTCAGAAAATTTTTCAGTAAGAAATATCAAAGATAAGACATTCTAACTAACACTACTTAGCAGGATTCTTATGGAGGACAAGGCAGTATGATCAGCATACCTAGGAGTGTAAAAGAGAGAGTAAACCCTTGAACAGATATGGAGAATGCTAAAATGACTAAGCAGAGTTCAGGATTTTCTTAGGATATACACAGATGGGCTAAAGAGAAGACACAGAAGCCTTATTGAAATTTGGTCAAGGCAAAGAATCCATACAAAGAGACAAAACAGCACCAAAAGGGAATTTTGAGTGTAAAGCAGGCAGTATTCCAAAGAACATTTTTAAAGTTAATAGAACTGAAAAATTTCCACATAAGCTGTGTTAATTATAAAACAGTGATTAATGTCTAAGCCCACAAGGCTAATTTAGGCAAGCTTAAACAGAGAATATGAAATAAAAATCTAAAAAATCTAATCTGAAATACTGATAAAATAATAGTGACTGATACAACCAAACAGAAATCATATTTTCTTTTCTTTCCTTTTTTTTGCCATAGGAGGGGGATCAAAACCAGTCTCTGCTTCCAGAGGGCAGGGACTAAAGGCATGTTTTCTTTTTTTTTTTGAGATTTGATTTGTTTTTATGTGTATGAATGTCTTGTCTGAATGTATGTCTGCGCATCATGTGAGTGCAGTACCTACAGAGGACAGATGTCTTGCAAAGCTTAGACACAGTCATTAGCTGTCAAATGGATGCTGAAATGGAGCCTATGTTCTCTGAAAGAGCAGCCAGTGCAACCCGAACACTATCCCTCCAACCTCAAATCATGTTTTCTTAAAGAAGATGAAGGCAGGTATACTGGCTCACACCTTTAATCCCAGCAATCTGGAGGCAGAGGCAATGGGATCTCTGTGACTTCCAGGACAGCTTGGTTTACATAGTTAGTTACAGGAATTAATACAGACACCCTGTCTCAAACACACACATACACACACACACACACCACAGAAAAAGAAAAGATAAATGAAGGAAACGGAGACTTCTAAAAAGATTATACTGCTTTAATTTAGTTCTGAAATCTAGGACAATAAATGCTGGTACTTGCTAAGGGTTTAATAGCATTAGATTGTGAAAGACCTTCCTTCTGAATTTTGTCAGGCTTAAGCCATTGGTGACATCAATTCTACATTTGACTTTTCTTCAAATAATATAATTTTCCACTGCTTTGGGTGAATCATCAGAATTCATCTCTTGCTTATTTCTTACAGCCTGTGTGAGGGCTTCTTTGTGGAAACATGCCTAACACAGGTATGAAGACTACCCTCAGGAATCAAAGAATTAAATTGAAGGGAGAAAAAATAGTCAGCTAAACAGAGTGCTTATTAGCAAGAAAAGTGACTCGTATTTAATTGATTGTGACACAGACTGTGGCTGACTGGATTAACTCAATATCCCTTTCCAAATTCTAGCCCTTCTCTACTGCAAAGGCTAGATAATCTCAATTTACTAATACAGCTAGGGGATGCCGTGCAAAGAGCACTGGCCAATGTTTAAGAAGCTATCTGAAGGGAAGGAGTTACCAGCCTAAATTAAAAGATAGTGGCAGAGATGTACCTCCTTTCTCTTCTTCACTCTCATCCTGAACCCGTAGGTCTAATGATTTATCTCTCTTGTAAAATGCTTGTCAAGCATGTACAAGGTCCTACCACCTAGTCCCACAATCAAAAATCAGAAACAATGAAGTCACTGCCTATAAAATGAAACAGAAGGATAGACAGAGTTTCTGGTCTCTGGTGACACCAAAGAACTCTTCCACTCTTCCGTGGCTGTCTACTGTTTGTCTCAATATTTCTGCTTAGGCTAAGGAGAGAGGATCACTCATCCTCTTCAGTGCTTCTTGAGGGAAATAAAAAAAAAAAGGCAGCAGCAAGCAGAGCTTGGGTTTGTGTCAAGCTTTCATACTAAATGGCACATCAGCGGAACAGTTAATTAATGCTGGAAATATTTTTATGAGAAATAGGCACAACACTTTTCTAGAAGTAAGTACGTTGAGGGGATTATAGATGAACCCCTGGGTCTTGCTTATCCTAGGCCATCACTGTATCACCACTCAGCTGCAGCCTGAGTTCTTAACCTTTAGTTTTGAGTGGAATATTCCCAAATCTGATTTTCTCCAGATTTAAAACAATTATTAAAAATTTAAAATATACAGGTTGTCTCTAGATATAAATGAAAATTTACAACTAACCACATTTCAAATCACTCTTTAGACATGTTCATACCCTAATCTCTTCAATGCGCAGATGTCCTTGAAATCAAAGAAAATTTTACCTTCAGATAGCATTATCCTAAGAAAAAAATTTCTGGTGACTTTTAACTGTTAATGTTTCTGTTTTGAATTTCAGACTTTATTTATTTATACCAGAGAATGAACCCAGAGGTTCATATATGTTAAACATTGGTTCTATTACTTAACCACAGCTCCAGCTCTAAAACTCTCCCTGAAGGTGGAAGGTAGGGTACATCTTTTTTGGAAAGAAGATGGCAAGTGTGTCTTTGAGATTAGGGCCAACCTGATATACATAGTGAATTCCAATAGAGACAAACCAAATGAATAAGTAAATAAGTAAACAGACAGACAGGCTGACAGACAACTCTAGTATTCTGATCTAATCTTTATCTAATTGTATAAGTTTCAGTATTTGATGGACAATTAGTATGTGCTGCTTGCTTTTCTCCCTCATCCTCAACATCAACACACCTTCCTCAATACCCTTCTTTTCCAATATTTTCATGAATAAAATTAATGCCAAATGAATACAAGTACAAGTTTGGCCTGAATTACCATGGGAAAAGCAAATTTAACCATTTTGGAAAAAAAAAAAGACAATAGAAAAAGAAAACCTTTTGCAACATTTCAGCCTTAAGCTAGTACTCATACTTTAATCTTGTTAGGAAAATAAACGTTTTTTGTTGTTATTATTTTAGTTGTTGTTGTTGAGAACTGGAAGAAGAAAATGTGTCCATGCATTAAGCATGCATAATTAGTGAAAGATAATACACAGTATAAGATAATTAAGATATACAAACATGGTAAAATAATTTCATTCCTATGCTTTGCATAATCTAGGTGAGGAAGGAAAAGGTGGATACTTCAAACTACCCGTACATCCAAAGGACTAGGCATAGTGTGCCATACACAAAGTATGCGACAGACAAAAATGCTTTTTTTTTTCTGAAATATATTTATTATTTTTTTCTTTTTAGTTACATTTTGTTAACTCTGTGTCCCAGCTGTATCCCGCTCCCTCGCTCCCTCATTCCCTCCCCAACCCCACACTCCCTCCCTGGTCTCCTCCCTGCCCCTTTCCAAGTCCACTGATAGGGGAGGACCTCCTCCCCTTTCATCTGACCCTGTTTTATCAGGTATCTTCAGGGCTGGCTGAAAAGTCCTCCTCTGTGGCCTAACAGACTGCTCCTCCCCTGGGGGCGGGGGGTCAAACAGCCTGCCCTTGAGATCCTGTTAGAAATAGTCCTTGTTCCCCTTACTTTGGAAAACTACTTGGTTACTGAGCTACCACGGGCCACATCCGAGCAGAAGTTCTAGGTTATATCCATAGATGGTCCTTGGTTGAGTGTCAGTCTCAGAAAAGACCCTGTGCCCAGATATGTTTGGTCCTTGTAGAGCTCCTATCCTTTCCATATCATATTAACTTCCCTTCTTTCATATGATTCCCTGCACTCTGCCGAGGGTTTGGTTATGAGTCTTAGTGTCTGCTTTGAAACACTGCTAGGTAGAGTCTTTCAGATGCCTTTTGTGGTAGACTCCTGTCATAAGTTCAATGCACATCCCATTTGTCTTTCTAAATGAGGATTAATCACCTTCGCCTGTGTCCACTTTCTTGATTATCTTCTTTAGGTGTGTAGATTTCATTATGTTTATCATATCTTGTAGGTCTATATAAGCGAGTATATACCAAGTTTGTCTTTCTCCTTCTGGGATACTTCACTCAGAATGATCTTTTCTAGATCCCACCACTTGCCTGCAAATTTCATGATTTCCTCCTTTTTGATTGCTGAGTAGTATTCCATTGTGTAAAAATACCACAATTTCTGTACCCATTCCTCCGTTGATGGACATCTGGGTTGTTTCCAAGTTCTGGCTATTACAAATAAAGCTGCTACGAACATGGTTGAACAAATGTCCTTGTTGTGTACTTGAGCAAATTTTGGGTATATACCTAGGAGTGGTATAGCTGGGTCTTGAGGTAGCACTACTCCTAGTTGTCTGAGAAAGCACCAGATTGACTTCCAAAGTGGTTGAACCAGTTTACATTCCCACCAGCAATGGAGGAGGGTTCCCTTTTCTCCACAACCTCTCCAGCATGTGCTATCACTTGAGTTTTTCATCTTGGCCATTCTGATGGGTGTAAGGTGAAATCTCAGGGTAGTTTTGATTTGCATTTCCCTAATGGCTAATGAGGTTGAGCATTTCTTTAAGTGTTTCTCTGCCATTCGATGTTCCTCTTTCGAGAATTCTCTGTTTAGCTCTGTTCCCCATTTTTTAAGTGGATTACTTGGTTTGTTGCTTTTCTGCTTCTTTAGTTCTTTATATATACTGGATATTAGCCCTCTGTCAGATATAGGGTTGGTGAAGATTCTTTCCCAATCTGTAGGCTGTCTATTTGTTTTGATGACAATGTCTTTTGCTTTACAGAAGCTTTTCAGTTTCATGAGGTCCCATTTATTGATTGTTGCTCTTAGAGCCTGTGCTGTTGGTGTTCTGTTCAGGAAGTTGTCTCCTGTGCCAATGAGTTCTAGCCTGTTTCCCACTTTTTTTTCAACTGATTTAGAGTATCTGGTTTTATGTTGAGGTCCTTGATCCACTTGGACTTTAGTTTTGTGCAGGGTGATAAATATGGATCTATTTTCATTTTTCTGCATGTAGACATCCAGTTGGTCCAGCACCATTTGTTGAAGATGCTGTCTTTTTTCCATTGAATGGATTTGGCTTCTTTGTCAAATATTGAGTATTCATAGGTGTGTGGGTTTATTTCTGGGTCTTCTATGTGATTCCATTGATCCTCCTTTCTGTTTCTATGCCAATACCATGCAGTTTTTATTACTGTTGCCCTGTAGTACAGCTTGAGATCGGGAATGGAGATACCTCCAGATGATCTGTTGTTGTACAGGATCATTTTGGAGATTCTGGGTGTTTTGTTTCTCCATATGAAGCTGAGAATCTTTTTTTCAAGGTCTGTAAAGAATTGAGTTGGTATTTTGATGGGAATTGCATTGAATCTGTAGATTGCTTTTGGCAAGATGGCCATTTTCACAATGTTAATCCTACCAATCCATGAGCACGGGAGATCTTTCCATCTTCTGAGATCTTCTTCAATTTCTTTCTTCAGAGACTTGAAGTTTTTCTCAAACAGGTCTTTCACTTGCTTGGTTAGAGTCACACCAAGGTACTTTATGTTATTAGTGGCTATTGTGAAGGGTGTTGTTTCCCTAATTTCTTTCTCAGCCTTTTTGTCTTTGGTATACAAGAGGGCTTCTGATTTTTTTGAGTTGATTTTGTATCCTGCCACTTTGCTGAAGGTGTTTTTCAGCTGAAGAAGTTCTCTGGTTGAATCTTTGGGGTCGCTCATGTATACTATCATATCATCTGCAAATAGTGACACTTTGACCTCTTCCTTTCCGATTTGTATCCCCTTGATCTCCTTTAGTTGTCTTATTGCTCTGGCTAGGACTTCAAGTACAATGTTGAAGAGATATGGAGAGAGTGGGCAGCCTTGTCTTGTCCCTGATTTCAGTGGGATTGATTTAAGTTTCTCTCCATTGAGTTTGATGTTGGCTATAGGCTTGCTGTATATTGCCTTTACTATCTTTAGGTATGTGCCTTGTATCCCTGATCTCTCCAAGACTTTAAACATAAATGGGTGTTGGACTTTGTCAAATGCTTTTTCAGCATCTAAGGAGATGATCATGTGGTTTTTCTCCTTCAGTTTGTTTAGGTGGTGGATTACATTGATGGATTTCCGTATGTTGAACCACCCTTGCATTCCTGGGATGAAGCCTACTTGGTCATGGTGGATGATATCTTTGATGTGTTCTTGGATTCGGTTTGCAAGTATTTTATTGAGTATTTTTGCATCAATGTTCATAAGAGAGATAGGTCTGAAGTTCTCTTTTTTTGTTGGATCTTTGTGTGTTTTAGGTATCAACGTGACTATGGCTTCATAGAATGAGTTTGGTAGTGTTCTTTCTATTTCTATTTTGTGGAATAGTTTGAGGAGAATTGGTGTTAGTACTTCTTTGAAGGTCTTGTAGAATTCTGCGCTGAAACCATCTGGTCCAGGGCTTTTTTTGGAGGGGAGACTGTTAATGACTGCTTCAATTTCCTTGGGAGATATAGGGCTATTCAGTCTTTCTACCTGATCTTGACTTAATTTTGGTAGATGGAATCTGTCAAGAAAGTTATCCATTTCATTTAGATTTTCAAATTTTGTGGCATATAGGCTTTTGTAGTATGACCTAATAATCGTTTGGATTTCCTCAGTGTCTGTAGTTATGTCCCCATTTTCCTTTCTGATTTTGCTGATTTGTATGGTTTCTCTCTGCTTTTTAGTTAGTTTGGCTAAGGGTTTGTCTATCTTGTTGATTTTCTCAAAGAACCAGCTTTTTGTTTCATTGATTCTTTGGATAATTTTATTTGTTTCTAATTGATTGATTTCTGCCCTTACTTTGATTATTTCCAGCCTTCTGCTCCTCTTGGGTGTATCTGCTTATTTTTTTTCTAGGTTTTTCAGTTGGGTCATTAAGTTGTTTGTATGTGATGTTACGGATTTCTTCTTGTAGGCACTTAGTGCTATAAATTTTCCTCTGAGCACTGCTTTCAATGTGTCCCATAAATTTGGGTATGTTGTGCCTTCATTTTCATTGAATTCTAGAAAGTCTTTAATTTCTTTCTTTATTTCTTCCTTGACCCAGCTGTCATTGAGTAGTAAGTTGTTCAGTTTCCATGTGCGTGTCGGCTTTTTGTTGTTTCTGTTGTTGTTGATGTCCAGCTTTAGTCCATGGTGGTCAGATAGTATACAAGGGATTATTTCAATCCTTTTGTATCTGTTGAGGCTTGCTTTGTGACCAACTATATGGTCTATTTTGGAGAAGGTTCCATGTGGTGCTGAAAAGAAGGTGTACTCTTTTGAGTTTGGGTGAAAAGATCTGTAGATGTCTATTAGGTCCATTTGATTTAGGGACTCTGTGAGTGCTTTTATTTCCCTATTTGGTGTCTGTCTGGTTGATCTGTCCCTTGATGAGAGTGGGGTGTTGAAGTCTCCCACTATTAAGGTATTAGGGTCAATGTATGATTTAAGCTTCAATATTGTTTCATTTACGAATGTAGGTGCTCTTGTATTTGGGGCATAGATATTCAAAATTGTGATGTCCTCTTGTTGGATTTTTCCTTTGATGAGGATATTAGTGGCCCTCCTTATCTTTTTTGATTAACTTCGGATGAAAGTCTATTTTATTAGATATTAGGATGGTTACTCCAGCTTGTTTTCTGGAACCATTTGCTTGAAAAACATTTTTCCAGCCCTTTACTCTGAGGTAGTGTTTATCTTTGTTGCATAGGTGTGTTTCTTGGATGCAACAGAATGTTGGGTCTTGTTTCCGTAACCATTCTGTTAGCCTGTGTCTTTTTATTGGTGAGTTGAGTCCATTAATATTGATAGATAATATTGACCAATGCATGTTAGTTCCTTTTGTAATGGAGTCGATGATCTTACCTTGTTTCATTGCTTGTTTTCTTTTCATTTTTGTTGGGATATTATCTGTATGCCCTGTTTTCTTGGTTGAATTCGTTTTCGTTGGATTGGAGTTTTCCTTCTAGTATCTTCTGTAGGGTTGGTTTGCTGTATAGATATTGCGTAAATTTAGTTTTGTCATGGAATATTTTGTTTTCTCCATCTATGTTGATTGAAAGCTTTGCAGGGTATAGTAGTCTGGGTTGACATTTGTGATCTCTTAGAGTCTCCATGATGCTTGCCCAGGCCCTTCTGGCTTTCATAGTTTCTGATGAGAAGTCTGGTGTGATTCTGATAGGTCTACCTTCATATGTTACTTGGCCTTTTTCCCTTGCTGCTTTTAATATCTTTTCTTTGTTCTGTAGATTTAGTGTTTTGACTATGATGTGACGTGATGTGTTTCTTTTCTGGTCTAGTCTATTTGGTGTTCTGTAGGCCTCTTGTATATTTATGGACACCTCTTTCTTTAAGTTGGGGAAATTTTCTTCTATGATTTTCTTGAAAATATTTTCTGGACCTTGGAGCCTGGAGTCTTCTTTTTCATCAATTCCTATTATTCTTAGATTTTGTCTTTTCATAGCATCCTTGATTTCTTGGATATTTTGTGATTGGATTTTTCTGATTTTACTTTTTCTTTGAGAGAAGTATCAATTTCTGCAAGTGTGTCTTCAGCTCCAGAGATTCTCTCTTCCATCTCTTGTATTCTGTTGGTGATGCTTACTTTTGTGGTTCCTGATCTTTTCTCCAAGTTCTCCAGCTCAAGAGTTTTCTCATTTTGTGTTTTCTTTATTGATTCTAATTCTGTTTTCATGCCTTGCACCATTTCTTCCATGTGTTTGAATTTGGATTCCTGTCTCTCTACGATGGACTCTATTTCTTTGTTCATTTCCTTTTTGTATGCCACTAATTTTTTCTCTACTTGTGCCTCTATTTGTTTGGCTATGTTTGCCTGTGTTTCTTTAAGGGTTTTGTCTATTTCTTCTTTCTTTATCTCCAATTGACTGGCCAACTCTTTGAAAGATTTGTTCATTTCCTCCTTATGAGCCTCAAATAATTGAGCAAGCATGGCTTTAAGGTCATTTTCCTGTGCTTCTGATGAATTGGAGTATCCATCGATTTGGGGGTTTGCTGGTGAAGTCATGATGTCCTGATTTATGTTGGAAGTGTTCTTTCGCCTACCCCTGGCCATTGGCTTATCTGAGACCTTCCCTGTTTGTTTTTGGATTCTGCCGATCAGACTGGTACTGTCTCTCTCTCGAGTCTGGAGAATTCTTCAGGAAGTTGAGAGAGTTCACGTGTCCTTAGCGTGTGCTGAGGACTAGCTGTACCTGTGGGAGGAAAGTACGCAGGCGCAAACAGAGGCAAATGAAAGCGTGCGTGCGTGCGTGTGTATATGTGTGTGTGTGTGTGTGTAAGTGGGCGTGGGCATGTGTCTCAAGGGACAGAGTGATATCTAATGTTGAACCCTTGAGTGTGTGGGAGGGGCTCTGCAATGTATATGTCGAAGGTGCTAGTGATGATCGCAGCGCAATTTCTGGCATTAACTGCCTTAACTCCTCAATTAGACCCACAGAGCAGAAACTTCAATGTTCCAAGTGCCCCTCTGTTTCCCAAAGTGGGTATATGGGTGGGAGGGGGTTCGATGCCTGGCTTCTGTTTTAGAATGACCCAGGATCAGTGGAGCTGCAGATTCTCAAGGGTTCACTCACTTACAGGCAGGTCACTTGGCAGTATCTGGGCTCTCTGTTCTCTGGTTTGGCCCTGCTTCTTTGATGTGCTCCGCCAGTTCCGTGCTGTTGTCACTGCCAGGTTATGAGGTCTTGCTGCAGCTGGAGATTTCAGGGTGGTCACGTCAGTGGGAATCGGGGTAACCAGCCTTTCTGTTCTCTGGTTTGGCCCTGGTTAGTCTTAAACTGGAGGGCTGATGTGCCCCGCCAGCTCAGTGCTGTTCCGCAGCCAGGTTAGAAAGTCCCGCTGTAACTGGAGACTGGGTTGCTAGTCCAGATGCTTTCTGGGAAGTCCGGGGGTCTCTTTACTGTGCTCTTCAAGCTTCGGAGGCCCAGCGCCTGGTGTGTCTAGCTTGTATGGCGTTTCTGTCTGGTTTTGGTGAGTATATAGCGTATTCTCTGTCACTGTGGGATTGGGCGGGCCGTACCGTCAGTGATCGCGATCCTGTGGAGCTAGTTTGGCGTCTAGCAGACTCGGGCCCTGGGAGGATGGTGCAGCCGCCACGCGAATCTGGGGCTCCAAGACACTGTACTGCTGGCCTTTGCCGATAAAGGGCTTGGGGCTCCGCCTCAATGGCTGCAGGCCCCAGGCAGTTAGGTCTGCGCTGAGAAAGGCGAGTCTGAGAAAGGCGAGTCCCCTGTGCCAAGGAGGAGGGAGGTCTGGGGGAGGGGAGTGCCGAGAGATCAAAGGATCGTTTCTCACCTTCCCCAAACAAGTCCCTGAGTGTCCCGAGACCAAGGTTTTCACCTCCTGCGATGTTCCCTGTTGTTTAGAAAGTCTCTCCGTTGTTTCCCTGGCTTCAGAAGTTCTTCCACTCATCAACTCAGAACTTTATCTCTTCCACAGCTCGTAAACTGTGTGTGCTAGTCGCCATCTTGGCTCCGCCCATCCAAAAATGCTTTATTTACCGAGCTATATGTTAATTTTTCTGAAGACTCAATACTAATGATTAAATCCTGCTAGACACACTAATTTGTAAATCATAAGTTAAAAAATAACCACTTACCAACTACACTTATGAAATTTCATCAGTGGCAGTATTTTTACGTCAGACATCATTAGATATCAGATTGCCCTGTCCTCTGACACAGACCAAGATGATTTAATAAGGAATATCCAAAAGTTCCATGTTTATATTTCAGTGCAACTGTACAATACACTTGAATCTAGAAAGAAGTCTCCTTTGCCTCCTTTCTCTTTCCCTCTCACTTTTTCTTCAGCCCTCTCTTCTTAGAAACAAACTTAGGGTTTAGGAACCTAGAGGTCACATATGTTAAGTGAGCACTGCGCCATTCTATATAATTTTCCAAACTCCAGCTAAAGACTTCACCATCTCAACTCTAAGGAAGCTCCTGACACTCACTCCTGAAACTCACTTGACCAGCTGAATCGCAAGGGTCAGTCTACAACCACACTTGAATTTCTCTATGAATAATAGTTCCTCCTTTCAACTTTTAGTGACCATGTCAGACTATCCTGCTCTAGTTTACCTCATGTTGTTTACTTCATTCTCTTTCCTTAACATGTTCTCTGTCTCTGTGAGCCAAAATGAACCTCCCAAGCCAGGCATGACAACACAGGTATTTAATACCATCACTAGAAAAGCTACAGTGGGGGGATGCTGAGTCTAGCCTTGGCTACAGTATAAATTCAAAGCCAGTTTATGATTCATTTCAATAGGAAACCCCTATATCCATGAAAAACAAACAAAATCAAAAACAATGATCCTCAAAATGTAAATCTCTTTGTCTCCTAAGTAGCCTTAGTCAAGTATTTGATTACAATGACAGAAATCTGACCAATACAGCTGGTAATCCAATCAGCATGAGGGTAATGTGCATGTCCCGAGAAAGAACATGAATCAGGTCAGGGCAAAGAATGGGGTGTGTGGGAAAGAACTGAACCATCATAGAAATACTTGCGGGGGGGGGGGGGGGGGGACAAAGGGAGGAAAAAAGGGGGGGGGGGGGGGGGGGGGGGGGGGGGAGGACCAAAGGAAGGAAGAAGCTGGTCAGTAGGGTGGCACAGTGACCAGTGAGGTAATTGTAGCACTAACGATGAAATATTTCGCTTTTCTCCCTTAGAAATCCCTTCAGTGAACGACTTATCAGAAAAGATTTTGTTCCCACAGAAACTGGTAACTGAGTTCTGTCATGTAGAGCAAGACTATCAGATATTTTGATGATTAAGTAATGATCAGGCTTGAGGACCTATGAAGACCATTTACAGCACATTCTATTCCAAGTTGAAAGTAACTAACTTAAAAATAAACTCTGGAGCATAGCCCCAGGGTAAGTTCACAGAGATCTCAATCTTTTCTCAAGTCTGGAAATGTTCTTACCTTACTGCTGAGGGATTTTAGACACAAACAGAAACTAAATTATTTATGTGGTTTAAATTTGTCTCAACCTCCTAGTTATGAGTGTTTGGGGGGGGTATCTCATATATATAATTATGACATAGTTAATCATATATATTTAATATATAATTTATAATTTGCAATAAATAAGAAAATGAAGACAGTATAGCACCTTACAATTAAAAATCTCTAATTAAAAATTTTCATCTTCCTAATGTCATTTGTTCTGGATTCCCCATTCAGCTCAGAGACAGACTAGATAAAAGCCAAACCTTTCTCTCCCTGACAGAGCCAGAGAACAAAGTACAAAGGCTCATTTCCAAACCTACTCCTTGGGCTTATGGGCTTCCAATTCCTCCCAGTTTGAATAGAAGAGCTCAAGAATGTATTTAACCTTCACAAATATCTAATGAAAAACTAATTTCTTAGAAGACAGTCAAGTCTAATTTTCCCCCATTACAGCTGTTCTTAGATCCTGAGATCTTAGTATTCAGCAACTCCTAAACCATCCTGACATATAAAGAAAGACATGTGTGTCTGACATGGTTGTGTTCTAGAAATTAGAGAGTGTGGATATAACTTTTTCACCTAAAGAGTGGCAGCAGTCCCAAAGCTGAATTAAGAAATCAAGTACCAGATAGTGTGGTAATGTCTGAGCATATATAATAATTCATCATTTCTTTACCTAGGATGATAATATTAATTTCCAATTTGCATGATGAGTTGTTTGTAGTTGTAAGAATGAGTTTACAATTATAAAACTTAGAATGATTGTCCACATTGATTTAAAGGCCATTAGTTCCAGATATTGGCCCACCCTACAGTTATTTCTGGCTTTCTGACTTTTACAGGCCCAAAGACAATTTTTTTTAATTTTTTTTTATTTTTATTTTTAGTTACAATTTGTTAACTCTGTGTCCCAGCTGTATCCCGCTCCCTCATTCCCTCCCCCCTCCCCAACTCCCTCCCTGGTCTCCTCCCTGCCCCTTTCCAATTCCACTGATAGGGGAGGACCTCCTCCCCTTTCATTTGACCCTGTTTTATCAGGTATCTTCAAGGCTGGCTGCAAAGTCCTCCACTGTGGCCTAACAGGACTGCTCCTCCCCTGGGCGGGGGGGGGGGGGGGGAGGAAGGTCAAAGAGCCTGCCCTTAAGATCCTGTTAGAAATAGTCCTTGTTCCCCTTACTTTGGAAAACTACTTGGTTACTGAGCTACCACGGGCCACATCCAAGCAGAAGTTCTAGGTTATATCCATAGATGGTCCTTGGTTGAGTGTCAGTCTCAGAAAAGACCCTGTGCCCGGATATATTTGGTACTTGTAGAGCTCCTATCCTTTCCATATCATACTAACTCCCCTTCTTTCATACGATTCCCTGCACTCTGCCATGGTTTGGTTATGAGTCTTAGTGTCTGCTTTGAAACACTGCTAGGTAGAGTCTTTCAGATGCCTTTTGCAGTAGACTCCTGTCATACATTCAATGCACATCCCATTTGCCAAAGACAATTTTTTACAGAATGAACATTTACTTACAATCCATCAGTCAGATTCTCTACAGGAAGGAGCTTCTAGTTTAGTAAAAAGGGTGAAGACAATGAACTGAATTTTTATATCTGTTTTATTATTAATATATTAAGAAGGGCGTAGTTTTTTTGTGTGTGTGAGTATCTGTTTATCTGTAGAAGGAAATATAAACTCCATTACTAAGTCAGATGTGGTGGCACAAATCTTTAATCCTAGCACTCAGTAGTCCAAGACAGGCAGATCTCGGTGAGTTCAATGCTTGACTTACTTAGAAAAACCCTGTCTTGGGAGCTCCACAAGGAGAGCAACAGAACCAAAAAATCTCGGCACAGGGGTCTTTTCTAAGACTGATATTCCAACCAAGGGCCATTCATGGAGATAACCTAGAACCCCTGCAAAGAGGTAGGCACTGATCCTTGGCAGATCAGTGTCCAAGTAGGTTCCTAGTAATGGGAGCAGGAACTGTCTCTGACATGAACTCAGTGGCGGGCTCTTTGATCACCTCCCCCTGTTGGTGGAGCAGCCTTACTAGGCCACAGAGGAAGACAATGCAGCCAGTCCTCATGAGATCAGATAGACTAGGGTCAGATGGAAGGGGAGGAGGACCTCCACTATCAGTGGACTTGGGGAGGGGCATGGCAGAAGAAAATGGAAGGAGAGTGGGATTGAGAGGGGAAGAAGGAGGAGGCTACAGCTGGGATACAAACTAATTAATTTTAAAAAATAAATTATTTAAAAAAAAAAGACCCTATCTTGAAAAGCCTCAAAACAATGTATTACTGATTCCAAAGAATTAAACCAGGGGACTGAAATCAGGAATAGAAGCCCCCCCCCTTTTTTTTGCTATCTTCTTTTAACTTTTTTTTTTTAATCAATGTATTTTATGTTTTGAATTTAATGTTTAACTCTGGCTACTTTTCTACATTCTTTTGATTTCTTCCAAATTCTTGTTTCATTCAATGTCTTTCAGGAAGGTACTGGTATACCATGGGAAATATGAATGAGAATCAAAACTGATAATTTCTAGTTAGATGTTTTTATAACATAACTGTGGGGATGACTATCACTTATTGGAGGCTTATCGAGTATTAGCAAGAAATACCTATATTCTCACATAATCATGCCTAATTTTGATATCATTATCTTAATAAAACCTTAAGGATTAAGGATCAAATTCACGTGACCCTAAATTTATTTTCCCTATATACTTAATTATGCTTTCACTTTCCTAAGCTTCAGTTTCTTCATTTCTAAAGTATACAATAAGAGTATACTACCTAAAGGCTATTGTAAAGCTAAATGAGAGACTGTCATCCTTTAATTTTCAAAGACAGGATATACCATGATCCATACTATACTTGCTCCTTAGAAGCTAAAAGAAATTTACCTTAAATATATACAATAAGTATTTTATATTGCAAAATGAAATAAGAACAAGATTAAATCTTTGCATCACTTTAGTGGGTCTAAAATATTTTTTCCATTCCTTTAGTCTCTCAAAAAATCCAATTGTCACTTCCAAGGAAGAAAGTATAGCTTAGGAGCCAAGTTTTTGGTATAGGTGTTAAAAACCCATTTAACTCCTAGCTAAGCCATGTGAGCAAATCCCCACGTTTTCAGAGCTTCCACTGCACAAAGAGAACAACATTAACTACATGTGATTTGGGGGATGACTAATGAGAAATCCATGTGTTTGTAGTCTGTCCAGTTCCTCTAACTAGATGAGTTGCCAAAATAAATTTTTTTTAAAGATCAACTATAACTACCTAGACCAATAAAATTTACATCTATCCCACATGCCCCACTTGAGAGTTCCTGTTTTGACAGAATTATTATCATCATTCTATGTCAACAAAACTTTACATTTAGAAAGCATGTTATAACTCTTCTATTTTTTTTAATACCAACTCTTTCTCTACTTTTCAGGCAATTCTACATTGGTCTGAAAACTTCTGGAGTCACTGCTTTTTCTTCCCCTCAAGCCATTACCACCTCAATTACTACCAAAAATAAATACTTAATAAAATAACTATTCTCTTGTCCAACTTTCAGCCATTCAACCAAATTCCCATTCTCTAAATGGTAAATACTAACTCTCTTCTTTTTATGAAGAATTATCCATTATCCATTTTCCCATTGTCAATCATATGTGGTTAAATTTTCTCTAATTTATGAATTTAATTTACCCTGGTAGCAGTGAATTAAATTTTTCTCCATAATATGGGGTAGATCTGCAGAGAACCCCCTCCCCAACCCCTAAACAAGTCAGTCTTTCTCTCAAATATGATTTTATAAAACCATGTGTATTATCCTAACTTTATATTTTATTTTACTTAAGTAATACAAAAAATTATTTTCCAGAAAAATGTTTTTTTTTTTCTACTCACCACACAATCTCACTTAATGAGTCAATCTCTCTTCATCATCCTAAACCTATATAAGGTGCCCTACATTTAACTGTAGTCAGTTAGGCTAGCACTTAATATTTCATAAATCTGAAGTTTCTTCTTCAGAAGGGAGAGTACAATCTTTCAAGACATGGACAAAAGTAAGTAGAAAGATAAAAGACAACAAAGTATATATGTTAATGTGCCAATTTATAATTATTCGTGCATTCCAACATATTTAGCTTCTTTTCAAAAGCAAAATGTATATTATATAACATCTTTAATTAACTGTAGTAACACCAGTCAAGAAAAATAAAGAGTCACATGTAAACACAGCGTCCCATTGACATGACGCATAGCATATGCTAATCAAAACCAAAATAAAATAAATTTCAAAAACTGTTTCTGTCATTTGAGCTCCAATAATAGAAAAGACTTAAGGTAACCCAACTATCAGTCACAAGTTGAGCTGGTACTGTAACCTCCACTCTCATAGGTAAAAACTTTATCACATCAGAAAGTCTACTATATCCCCAAAACCACACCAGCTGAGATAATGGAGATAACATCTAATATGTCTTTGTATCTAGCTCTTTATAACAAAGAGTTCTGAAAATTTTACATACTTGTGATTTATGGGGAGTGAATTAATGCCTCACAAGGGACTGTGATGGAAAAACTTTCCATGACTTATAATCGAACAGCCTTTTATTAGAGCAATTAGAAATCACTGTAGATTACCACCATACATCATACAAGCATGTACACATCATTTGTATATGTGTGTGTTTATTTTCCACTAGGTATGGAATCTGGAACAGAAGCTAGGAATGAATTAATACCACTGATCCATATCCCTGCCCTACACACATTTTTTTTATTTCACACAACTTATTATTATTATTATTATTATTATTATTATTATTATTATCATTTACAATTTGTTCCCTTTGTATTCCCATTGTAGCCTCCTTCCTCATTTCCTCCAGCTCCCACTCTCCATCCTTCTTCCTCCCCTATCCTTAGTCCACTGGTAGGGGAAGTCCTCCTCTACTGTCTGATTCTAGCCTATTAGGTCCCATCAGGACTACCTGGATCCACTTCCTCTGTGGGGCAGTAAGGCCACTTCACCACGGGGAGATGATGAAAGAGCCAGCCACTGAGTTCATGTCAGACACTGCCCCTGTTCCCCTTCCCAGGGAACCCACATGGAGGCTGAGCTGTCTATGAGTTACATGTGAGTAGGGGTCTAGGTGTTCTTTATGTATGGTCTTTGGTTGATGCACCTGACTCTGCATCCTTCCCTGGGCCCTGCTTTTTGGCTTTGTTTGTGTTCTTTACACACATATTTTAAAATGTGAAATAATGAGTTGTTATAGGCAGGTGAAAGGTCTACTCAGGATGGACAAAAAAATAAGGCTTATATAGCATGGGAAAAAATAAGGTAGGAAATTAGTGATCTCATTGTAGCACCTCAAAACACAAAAAGAAAAACCTTGCATTAGAACACAAAATTTAGGAAGAACTTTGTGATGAAATACTTTTTTTTTTTTTTTTTTGCTTTTTCATTATTCAAAGGAAAGAAAAAAAACATCCAGCAAGTGTTGCAATGGTGACACTGAAGGTCATTAAAAACACACAAACAATAAGATTATTTTTTTCTCTTAATTACAGTAGTATGAGTAGTAGTACTGTTCTTACACTGTCAAAGACATGATCTTTAGGCACTTTCACTTAATTAGTTATTACGAAAGCAAATTGGTGCATGCTTTTGAGAAAATTTGAAGCAACATAGACCAAGAAGTTCAGAAACATTATTTCCTTTTGACTCAAAGAGTCCACTTCCACGGACCACATATGAAAAAGCTTTTGGCATAAGAATCTGGATCAGGTCTGGCTGAGATCACTGAAAAAGTTGAGCACAATTGTTCATTAGAAATAATTAGCAGATCCATACACTTTAATTTCACCTTGGTCAGAAAATGTAACTGAAGCAAGAGGTTGCTAGCCTTATACAGTGAAGATCTTGAAAAGGATACACTTAACCTAAAGAGAAACATTTAAGGAAGAAAAATAACTCTGCTAACTATTCTCTTTCAAGAAAGATCAATTGAAAGTAACTGACCAGTTACTTAACAGTTATTAGAATACCTGAAATTTATAGAAATTTAATGACTGAATTTTCTTAGAAAAGGAAAGGATTTTTATGTATTACTTAAAGGTTCTAAGAGACCTTTAAATAAATAAGGAAAACACTTCCCATAGCATGTTTGTGGTGAGTGAGCATACACATTTAATCACAGCACTCATGGAGGCAGAGGTAGGGGGAATCCTGAGAGTCCCAGGCCTGCCTGGTCTACATAGTGTGTTCCAGGACACCCAGTTTTACAAACTGAAAACCTATCTCACAAAAAAATGTTTGTGGTGAAAATGTTCACTTAAATCCATAAATTAGATTTACCTTAGCACATATATATTATTAACCTTCTGATAACCAACTGTCTATTTTTTATTATACTGGTTTTCTCCTGTAACATCATTTATACATAAAGAACAGGAAAACAGAAGCCCTCACAACACTTTGCTTGGCTTTTTTCTCAGAAGCCTGTTTTAAACAAACCTCCAGAATCTCAAATATTTATCTACATAAAACAACAGAGCTGAGGCTCATAGCCAAACTTTGGGTAGAGTGTAGGGAGTCTTATGAAAGAAGAGGGAGATAGTAAGACCTAGAAGGGACAGAAGCTCCACAAGGAGAGCAACAAAACCCAAAAACCTGTGCCCCGAGTCCTTTCTGAGACTGATACTCCAACCAAGGACCATTCCTGGAGATAAACTAGAAACCCCTGCACAGATGTAGACCATGGCAGCTGAATCTCGAAGTGGGTTCCCTAGTAAGGGAACAGAGGCTGTCTCTGACATTAACTCAGTGGCTGGCTCTTTGATGACCTCTCCCTGATGGGGGGAGGGCAGACTTACCAGGCCACAAAAGAATACAATGCAGCCAGTCCTGATGAGACCTCATAGGCTAGGGTCAGATGGAAAGGGAGAAGGACCTCACCTATCAGTGGGCTGGGGGGGGGCATGGGAGGAAAAAAGGGAGGGATTGGGAGGGGATGAGGGAGGAGGCTACAGCTGGGATACAAAGCAAATAAATTGTAATAAATAAATTTAAAATCCAAAAAAAAAAGATTACTTCAAAGAAAAAATAATTAAAACAACAGAAATTTAAGTTTTCTCTGTCACAAATAATTTTGAAAACTTGAGCAACGTTTTCTACAAAATTGGTAAAGTCAATACTAAACAACCATGAGAAAAATAACAAGCCATTATTATTATGATGCAGTCCTTTATTGTAAGCACCTAGGAGGCAGAGAAATGTATCTTTTTTAGTTCAAAACAGCTTAGTTTATACAGGCTCTTCTAACACTACACAGTGAGACCAATCTCAAAAAGAAAAGAGAAAAGAGAGGGAAGGAAGGGAGGGAGGAAGGGAGGGAGAGATAGAGGGAGGGGAGGGGAGGGGAGGGGAGGGGAGGGGAGGGAAGGAGAGGAGAGAAATGAGGTTGTCAAGATGGTTTAGTAAATGCACTTGTCACCAAGCCTGATTATTCTGAGCTCCATCCTCCAATTTGTTCTCTGATTTCAATATGTGCACTGTGGCACATATATACACACAAATTAATGTATACTTTTTCAAAAATAAGAGAAAGCAGATACTAATTACTGAAGAAGTTAGGCAACAATATAATAAACACAAACAACTATATAAAATGTACAGGAAAAAAAGATTAAAAAGCCATGGTCTGAAATGTAAATCAGTTATTTCTTGTGTGAGATGTGAGGTGTTTTAATTTTCTTTTTACACTTAACTGCATCTTCTAACATTTCTGGAATGAATATATATTTTTTAAAGTTTGAGAAAAATAAAATCAGGGAAAATTTTGACACTTTTAAAAGGTCTGGTTTTCCTTAAAATTTTAAACCTGTTGCCTCACAGCTTAGGATCCACAATGAATGATCCACTCTTAAACATTTACTAAAGCAAAGAACCTATGAATAAATGATGCTAAGATTGTATCAAATTACATACAGCATCCCCTTCCTTTGTCATTTAAATTCTAAACCCATACCAGTACATTTTCCAAAGGTCTTCTCTTTCCTTAATTATGAATTAGTTGTTGCTATTAGACAAAAGTATTTTCAGAATAGCAGGACACTCAGTTTTTCAAAGATAATAAATTGCCCATAAATTTTATTACTTATTACTATCTTTACTACTTGGATATTTTACCTTACCTTCATTCTGAAGAGACTTTCCTATCTCTCCAGGTAGTTCCATCTTACCAATTTAATAATTAACTTAGGAAAGCATGGTCTATTATCTTTCCATCTCCTTTCAGTGGTCTGTGTGTTCTTCCCTAGCAAAATCTTTTTTCTTTGCTCATTTAAAGAGAACACTTACTTATTCAGAGGCTACTGTGCACAGGGCATGGGTGACAAAGATGAGCAAGCTTTCTGTTTAAAAAAATTATTTTATTTAGTAGAGAGAGTCTTACGCACAGAAAACAAAAAAATAAGGCAAGAACTGTAACCAAATCCACGAATGATCATCATTGGTGTGAGCTTTTCTGTGGAGAAGTTTTGGTTTCTGGGTTTTTGTTTGTTTGTTTGTTTGTTTTTACTTGCTACCCTCCTCTTTCCTTTTTTTAAATTAACTTTTTTATATTAATTACAGTTTATTCAAATTGTATCCCAGCTGTAGCTCCCTCCCTTATTCCCTCCTAGTCCCACCCTCCTTCCTTCATCTCCTCCCATTCCCCTCTCCAAGTCCACTGATAAGGGAGGTCCTCCTCCCCTTCCATGTGACCCTAGCGTATCAGGTCTCCCCAACACTAGCTGCATTGTCCTTCTCTGTGGCCTAGCAAGGCTGCTCCCCACTCAAGGGGGTCAAAGAGGCCACCACTGAGTTCATGTCAGAGACAGTTCCTGTTCCCCTTACTAGGAAAACCCATTTGGATACTGAGATTCCATGGGCTACCTCTGAGCAGGGATTCAAGATTACATACATGAGTGGTCCTTGGTTGGAGTATAAGTCTTAAAAAAGAACCCTGTGTCCTCTTTCCTTTTGTTAGGTCAGTTTCCTTTCAAGCCAGAATGCTTTTCTATAGTACCTTATCTACGTCAACTCAAACTCAGAAAGTCCTACAAAGGCTTTTTATTTTTTCATCCTCTATGTAACAACATAAGTTATCAATTACATTATCATGCATAAAGGTCTCCTGCACGTCAGTAATTTGTTTGCTGGTTTTCATATATGCCCTCTAGTTGTCTTTTGTTTCTGTTTTTGTTTTTGTTTTTCTCTCTGCTCTACTCTCCATTAAGAGAATTTGGCTTCCAGGTAACTTTATCTCATAAGAATCATGGGCCAGAGGAGATAGAGGCTAGTCTATTTATTCTTCCCTCCCTAGCTGTTCTTTCACTCAAATACCTGTCAGTTACTGTATCTTCCTCCTAGCTCTCTCTCTTTAGCATAAGCTTCTCCAAGAACCCTGGATACAGGTAAATGGTCCTGATATCTGAGTTCTGGGGACATCACCTCTTGCCGCTGTCCCTCTAGTTTCATGAAGTCCCTATGGCTTCTCAGGTCTACCATCATTGAGTAAGTATTTCCTCCCATTAAAATATCTTGATTAAAAATAACAAGCAAATCATGAAATTTCCAGACAAATGGTAGGAACTAGGAAAGATCATCCTGAGTGAGGTAACCTAGAAACAGAAAGACACATATAATATATACTCACTTATGAGTGGATATTAGCCATATAATATAGGATAAACATACTAAAATCTATAGTTCTAAAGAAGCTAAACAACAACGAGGGCATTAGGGATGATACTTAACCCCTATTCTGAAGGGCAAACAGGATAGACATCAGAAGTAAGAGAAGACAAGGAACAGGACAGCAATCTTCCACGGAGGACCTCTTCCCTAGTAAGAGGTACAGGGTCTGTCTCTGACATGAACTCCGTGGCCAACTCTTTGATCACATTACCCTGCAGGAGATGCAGCCTTGCCAGGCCATAGAGGAAGATGATGCAGCCAACTTTGATGTGACCTGATAAGCTAGAGTCAGAAGGAAGGGGAAGAAGTCCTCCCCTATCAGGGGACTAAGGAAAGAGCACAGTGGGAGAGGAGGGACAGTGGGTGGGACTGTGAGGAGATGAGGGAAGGGTCTGCAGCAGGGAAACAAAGTGAATAAATTATAATAAATAAATATATAAATTAAATTAAATTAAATTAAATTAAATTAAATTAAATTAAATTAAAAAATAACTAGAGTGGTTTTGATTTTCTGATTGAAACTTGACTGGACATCAACCAAGTCAAAAATGTATCTACCATCAAAACTCTGAACTTATAAGGCTTCTTTTGGTCTTAACTCCTTCTACTTCTGTAGCCATTCCTCTGTCTATTCTCTTACTCTAAAACTAGCACCATCAGCTAATTAGTGGGCACTTATGCTACACATCAGACTTCGGGATGGTGTTGAGACACAGTGTTCCTATATAGATCAAGGTGCCCTCTAAGTCATTATCCAATTATCTTGCTTCACCCACCCATGTTTTAGGGTTACACATGTGAGTCAATATGCTTGATTTAAACTTTTAAGACCATAAATATAAAGATAGGAACAAAGAGTTATAAAGGTTTGAAGGCACATGCCTATGATATTGATGAAGTCATCATCATTCACATAAAGGTTCTACTGTGAATTCTTGTCTGGTATAAATGTTATTATTGTTAATAGCAATCATAACTACTTGGACAGTTCCCACATCAGTGATTTTATCATTATGTGTTTATTATCTTTAATCTCTGGAATTCTTCCTAAGGTATGAGACTAGAAACTGAGTTTCAAAATTATTAGTGGCTTCTTCTTTGTCCACAGAAAACTTGTGGAAGGACTTGAATTTAACTGCACATCTCTCCAGATTCAAAATAAATGAACTATTATGATGCTGTAAAATATTGTTTCTAAATCTAAACAGATTATGCACACAAGTTTATACAGTTGATAAAAACAAACTCAAAGTTTTGATGAACCATACCAAGTTTAATTATAAGGGATGGAAGAAGTATCAAACTAAGTAGTGTGTTTCCAAAAAATACTACTTGACCCTCTTCCTATTAGAGACTTTCTATATTTCCTCTTCTAAAACAATTGTTAAGGAGGGCTGAAAATGCCAAGTTCTATGATCTGAACTTAATTGGAAAAACATGGAAACTCATCAGTAACAATTTTAGGTATTCTTGTTTGGTTTACTATTCAGTCCTGCCCTAAGGTCACATGACTTGAGTCTAGGTTTATAATGTCAAAAATTATATGCTGTAGAACATTGCTACTCAAAATGCAGCTCTTCTCAAGTATAGAAATTAAGATTGTATTATGCAACTTTTATAATAAGTTTTTACTGTCATGAGATACAAACCCAATAGGCTCATCTCATGAAACTGGGTATAAGAACAGACTGAGTGATGAAATACACGGGTGGTGAGTTACATCTATCTTATGAGTACTTGCTAGTAAGTTCAGTAGAACTACCTGCAAGTACCTCATGTTGAAAAGAACAAAAGAAGGCTGGAGAGATGGCTCAACAGGTAAAGGCATTTCTCTCCAAACTTGATGCCATGAGTTTGATCCCTGGGACAGGGACGAACATGCTGGAGGAGACTCCCACAAGTCATCCTTGGCTTGCACTACAAACACTCAAATACAGATACATAAATAAATAAAATATGATTTTAAAATAACTTTTAAGGAACAAATAAAACTATTACTGACGATTATCAGCTTGATAAGCACTACTCAACACAGGACCAGAAAGTAAATGATACAACTGATTACCTTTACATTGAGATTAAGACTTAGTACAACAGCACAAGTTCTAAGGTCAACAAACAATAAATGGGACCTGAAAAGCTTATGTAAAGCAAAGGACACTGCCATCAGAATAAAACTACAGCATACAAATTGGGAAAGGATCTTCACCAACCCTATATCTGACAGAGGACTAATATGCAGACTATATAAAGAACTCAAGAAGATAAAAAGCAACAAATCAAGTAATCCAATTAAAAAATGCTGTACAGAGCTAAACAGAGAATTCTCAATAAAGGACTATAGAATGGCAGATAAACATTTAAGGAAATGCTCAACTTCCTTAGCTATCAGGGAAATGCAAATCAAAATGACCCTGAGATTTCACCTTATACCCTTCAAAATAGCTAAAGGCAAAAATACAAGTGACAGCACATTCTGGAGAGGATGTGGAAAAAAGGGAACTCTCCTCCATTGCTGGTGGGAATGTAAACTTGTACAACAACTTTAGAAACCAATCTGGCACTTTCTCAGACAATTAGGAATACTGCTTCCTCAAGATACAGCTATACCACTCCTAGGCAAATATCCAAAACACATTCAAGTATACAACAAGGACATTTGGTCAACCATGTTCGTAGTAGCTTTACTTGTAACAGCCAGAATCTGGAAACAACCCAGATGTTCCTCAAAAGAGGAATGGATGCAGAAATTGTGGTACAAACAGAATACTACTCAGCAATTAAAAACTAAGAAATCATGAAATTTGCAGGCAATTGGTGGGAACAAGAAAAGATCATCCTGAGTGAGTTATCCCAGAAGCAGAAAGACACACACGGTATATACTCACTTACAAGTATATTAGATATTAGAAATATATTATTAGACATTAAAAATATAATATAGGTTAAATATACTAAAATCTATACACCTAAGAAGCTAAGTAAGAAGGAGGACCCTGAGTAAGATGCTCAATCCTCACTCAGAAAGGCAATTGGGATGGACTTCTGAAGAGGGAGAAACAGGCAACAGTACAAGAGCCTACCAATGGCCTCTGAAAGACTCTACCGAACAGGCTATTAAAGCAGATGTTGGGACTCATAGCCAAACTTTGGGCAGAGTCCAGGGAATCTTCTGAAAGAAGGGGGAGATAGAAAGACCTTGAGGGGACACGAACTCCACATGGAGAAAAACAGACCCAAAAAATCTGGGCCTACGGGTCTTTTCTGAAACTGATACTCCAACCAAGGACCATTCGCGGTGTCCAAGTGAGTTCCCAAGTAAGGGGAACAGGGGCAGTTTCTGACATGATCTCAGTGGCTGGCTCTTTGATCACTTCCCCCTGAGAGGGAAGCAGTCTTATCAGGTCACAGAGAAAAACAATGCAGCCATTCCTGATGAGAACTGATAGGCTAGGGTCAGATGGAAGGGGAGGAAGACTTTCCCTATCAGTGGACTGGGGGAGGGGCATGGGAGGAGAAGGAGAAGAGTGAGTTTGGGAGGGGATGGAGGGGCTACAGCTTGGATACAAAATGAATAAATTGTAATTAATAAATAAATAAATTTTAAAAACAAAAAAGACTTGGTACAAATATGTAAAGCTATATGAGTACATGCACCTGTCCAGATATGCATATAAGCACACATTGATATACAACATTTTTCCATTTTACATAAGTATCATTTTATTAGGAGTCAAAAAGAACTCCCTGGAATTATTCAAGTCAAGTTTGTGAAAAGGTAAATTCAGAAACATTGTCACAGACTATCACCAATATGTAAAAAAGCTAGTGATTCATTTCTTATGTCATAAGAGTGTTTCAGAATATTTTTAGGTCATTTTATTCCTACCATAGAGGCTTGAGAACTCATTATTTTATGTGAGTGTTCTGACTATCCTGAATCTCTTTTCAGCAAAACTGCAGCTTACAAGGGTCATCAAGGTAATCAGACTTGCACCTTAATAAGAAAGTAATATCCATTCTTCTGTTGAGGGACATTGAGGTTGTCTTCAGTTTCTGGCTATTATGAATAAAGCCTATATGAACATACTTGAGCCAATGTCCTTGTTGGATGATGGAGCATATTTTGGGTATATGCCCAGGAGTGGTATAGCTGGGTCTTGAGGTAGAACTATTTCCAGTTTTCTGAGGAAGCACCAGATAGATTCCCAGAGATGTTGTAAGAGCTTTCACTCCCACCATCAATGGGTGAGTATTCCCCTTTCTCTACATCCTCACCAGCATGTGTTGTCACTTGAGTTTTTGATCTTAGCCATTCTAATTGGCTTTATCCATAATTTCCAGAAACTGGAAATAACCTTGATGTACGTCAACCAAAGAATGGATACAAAAATTGTGGTACAATTACATAACGGAATACTACTCAGCTATTAAAAACAAGGAACTCATGAAATTTGCAGGCAAATGGATAGAACTAGAAAAGATCAACCTAAGTGTGGTAACCCAGACCCAGAAGGAGGCACAGCTTATGTACTCACTTATAAGCAGATATTAAACCTATAGTAAAGGATAACCATATTATAATCTGCAGGCCCAAAGAAGCTAAGTAACATGGAGGGCTCAAGAGAGAGTGCCAGGAAGTCACTCAGAAGGGGAAATAGAATGGACAGTAGAAGTGGATGAAGAGAGGGAACTGGGCAGGAGATCGAATAGAGAGGGAAGCAAGGGTGGGGACCAGAACTGGGGTAGAAGGTGAGAGGGCTGAGAACAAGAAGGGAAAATGTGGGTGGCATCTCTTTGTCAAGCTGGAGGCCTGCAAAAGGGTAGGCTCTTGAGATGATATGGATGTGACTCTCACTGAGATGTCTAACAAGGGGAGACATGAAGACTGAAGTGACCACCTCCTAGAGCCAGGCAAGACTAGCGGAAGGAGGGGAACAATAACCTACCAACAGTACCTTTGATCCCAAAATTACGTTGCCTACAAGAAGTCCAAATGAGGGAACAAAGATTGAAGGAATGTCCAAACAATAACTGGTCCAACCTGAGACCCACTCCATGGTAGAGAGCCCCTGACACTGTAAATGATTCTCTGCTATGTTTGCAGACAGGAGCCTATTGACTGTCCTCTGGGAGGCTCCAGACAACAGCAGATTGGGACTTGCAGCCAAACATGGGGCAGAGCTCCAGGATCCTATGGAAGTGATGGGAGAAACATAGAAAGACCTAGAGGGGACAGAAACCTCACAAGAACACCAACAGAGACAACTAACCCAGTCCCATGGGAGCTTATAGAGACTGAGACATCAACTAAGGAACATGCATGGTCTAGACCAAGAACCCCTGCACATATGTGGTCGATGGGTAGTTTGGTCTTCATATGCTGTGCCTGGCAAATTGAGGGCAGGGGGGTGTTTCTAACATGGACTCTATTGCCTGCTTTTGGATCACTTTTCCCTGGCTGCCTTGCCTGTCCTCAGGGGATGAGGATATTCTCAGTCCTGATGTGACTTGATGTACTAGGGAGCATTCATATAGGGGAAAGGGGGTTCTCCTTTTCTGGGGAGAAAGGTAGTGGGGAATGAGGAAGGAGATGAAGGGGAGACTGGGAGGAGAGGAGGGAGGGAGCACCCTTGGTATATAAAGTAAAAAAAAAAACTGACATAATTATAAATAAGAAAGAAATATTATAAATATCTGAATGAGTGCAAACAGGTTTCTAACGATTTTAGATGTATTTTCTTCATGTGCAAAACCAACCAAACAAACAAAATGCTATAATTTTCTGCAAATCTAGCTACATAAAGCTACACACATAGAGCCCTTTTCATCAAGTTGCAGGTTTAACTTTAATGTCCCTCTTACTTGAATTGACTAAATCCCAATTTAGCAGCTTTTTTAAGTTGTAAAGCAGGCAAAGTCTGAGAAAAAATTCTTTCTGACTTTCCTTGGGACAAAAGCTTTGGGAAATGCAAATCAGAACTATGTTCATGTACATGCTTCAATCAGAAACTTTAAATCAACTCATTTGAACAAGCAAAATGTTCTAATAAATTTTTCCATTAAAATGCCATAAATTTTTATTTTGAATGTATGTTTCTATTTTGCAAATAAAAAAAGAATCAATTGTTCCCAATCAATGTTGAAAGGGTTGGTAAATTTTGTTTCTCTTTTTTACACAGGATAGCAGAGGTAAGGAAGACCATAGTAATACTATTTATATTCTGTTTTGCAAATCCGAGTAAATCTCCTGTGCTAACTATGTCAGCTCTAGAATAAAAAGTGTCATTTGGGATTCCATAGCTTAATTATGCTGATAAAGCAGTTTTATAAATCGTGTTCCGCATAATGGGTATTCCTTTGAGAACAGTGAACTAGAAGCCATAAAATATGTGGTCAGGACTTTATTCTTCAATCCATATGTCATTACAAATATGTCACATCGCCTTGAGCTTCTGCTTGCCCAAGCCCAAATGGAAAAAAGAAACAGTTACCCTGGCCTCTGATATGATAATATTATTTTCCAAATGAAAAGCAGGAGTATACTCAAGGGGCAGGTAGGACATGAGATCTGAAATTGAGAGTGATAGATAACCCAGGCTATCTAATTTCCAGCTGTATAAGGATGAAATAAGGTTATTTCTGAAGACTAAATAGTGCCACACAAATCTAATTATAATTATTATAAATATGATTATTATCTATATCTTCTTAGCTAGTGATAACTGAGTAATTGGAATTGGGGGTAAGACAACAGTATCCACAAGATCAAGCCTAATTCTAGCCAGGAATTAAGAAAAAAAAATTAGATACTTGCTTAACATTATGTATGGAAAACTAAGACCAAGGAAAAGTAAAAGAACAGCCTGAGGTCACATGCAAGATGAAACCTAGATCTAGTTTTTCTTTCTTGTTTGAGGTATTAGAGTAGTATAAAAATTAAAGGTTAGAGTAGATGCAAAGAAATCGAAATTTTTAGGGCCTTTATGGAAGACAATTTACAGAATGTGTTGAGAAAAGCATTAAGACATACATCCAATGCAAGAAGAATGTAGTTATTTAGAACCCTGCAGTTTCTAATCTAACAGCATCCCCAGGAGGGAATACTTAATGGAATGTAGAAGCCTATCAAAAGAGATGGACAATGAGAAAACATTTTTACAATATTTCTTCCTCTTGAGCAAATGGAGGGAAGAGGTACAGGAAGTTGTAGACAATGTTCCTAAATCTGTCTTTGAAGTTGTAATTGTTTTGCAGCACTAGAAACTTTGATACACTCAAAGCATGTGATATATCATTAACCTGTAGTGCTCACCCTACCATCTCTTACTAATAATAGTATTCTTAGCATCTTCACCTAAATGGAATTTAACTAATCCTTTTAATTAGAAACCGCCAAAGAATCACACCAGACCCAGACCCATCACACCCAAAATCTAAGCCTTTATTTTTAAATTTGAACTCACTTGATGGTGATGGACATAAAGAAAAGGATATGAATTCCAAAAAAGTCTAATTTTTAAAAACTGACAACTTTTTTTCTCATTCATGTAAATACCATGCTGGATCATAGGTTCCAAAACCTGAGCAACAGATAAGACATGCTAGACCCTTCTACAGCTTCAAGAAAGGGAGAAAAACACTGTTGGTTATAAAGACATCAATGCAGGCCAAAAAAAAAAAAAAAACTGGAAAATCCTATCAGAACAGGTAACCTGTCTACATCTTAATAAAGTGAAATAATCAGTTAACTTCCTAAAGCTTAGAGATACCTTTCTGCTTCTTAGCATATTTTCCATCCTTGTCCTCTGTGTGTATATTACTATCATTTTACAGAACTGATGGTATCAGTAAATGTAAAAAAACAAAAACAAAAACAAAAAAACCCCTCATAATCTGAAAAGAAACTATGGGGGAACCACATAAAGATTTATTTTAATTAAATTACCACAAAAAAGGTAAACTAACTGTTTTTGTTTTTTGCTTTGTGTTTTTTGTTTTGTTTTGTTTTTTGTTTTTTGTTTTTGTTTTTTTTTTTTTTTTTTTTTTTTTTGAGACAGAGTTTCTCTGTGTAACCTTGGCCTGAAACTACGTCCATAGACCAAGCTGGCTTCAATCTCAGAAATCCATCTGTCTCTACCACTGGAGTCCTGGGATTAAAGGTGTGTCCCACAGTACCTGGATTACTAAAGTATTTTTAAAGAGTATACTATGGTAGAAAGGGAAGCTTTTAAATACTTTTTAAAATTTCAGTGTTTAACTTAAGTAAAATGCCAACTTTGAGAAGAGGAAAGCTTTTTAATCATTTAACTGCACTGCATATAAATCAATGGTAAAAAAGTATTTCAAAATAAACTGCAGAGAATATTACCATTGAACACCTACTGATTTGTAAATGCCTTTGGGAGTCACACAGAGCTTTATAACAATTATCCCATTGCATTTATTAAAGCACTGATAGAAATATAAAATTCACTTGATGGCTGAAGCATACTACTTCAAAAATGTCACAAAAATGAAACTTTGGTCTTTTAAATATTCCAATAGTCCTACTATTTTATACTACTATTACTGTATTATTCTGTGTAAACATAAAGAAATGGAAAAAAAAAACTGATACCAAGTTGTTCTTAGTTATTTCTTCCTAGTGAAAATCCAAAAGAGTGTATTTATGAAATTGTGTTGTGCAAAAATTTTCTATTTTTTCAAATTCCTAATGGCTGTCAGTTACTGAAAACAAATTATTACCTTTTTAAAGGTTATTTTTATTTTATGTGTAATAATTGTTTGCTAGTGTCTAACACACGTGTGCAGTGTCCTTAAAAGCCAGAAGAGGGTGTCAGATTCTTGGAACTGGAGTGACAGGTCGTCAACTGCCCTGTGGGTGCTGGGAACTAAACATGGGTCCTCAGCAAGAATAACCAGTGATCTGAATTGCTCAGTGATTTTTCCAGCCATTTAAATGATTTATTTATTATCATTATTTTGAATGTATGGGAGCCTGGAAATATTTCCCCTTGTGACTTGAAAATTTTTGTCCATACATAGCCTAAAAACAAGGGAACATAGTAATATGTCTAGCATTTGATAAAAGCCCATGCCAAAAAGCCATTTTATATATGTTAGGAGTAAAATAAAATCAATCTTCTTACATTTCTTTTAAATTAAAAGAAATTATTCCTGGGAGAGAATGACTCAGTGGGAGATGACTTCCCTAACACGTACAAGACCCTGGGTAAAATCCCAAACACCTCACAAATAATGCTAGCCTAATGTTCTCTAACACTGGTATTCTAGTTTTCTCTCTGTGTGTATGCATGTGTGTCCATGTGCATGCATGCCTGTGTGTGAAAGAGAGCAAGAGCACACTAAAGCATGTGTACATGCATACACTTGGGATGGAATACAGCTCCTCAGGTATTCTAGGTAAACAATGTACTGCTGAGCTGCATCCCTTGTCCTTTTATTGCTAAAATATTTAAGCCTGTTGTGTGTGTTTGTGTATGTGTATGTGTGTGTGTGTGTGTGTTTGTGTGTGTGAGCTGAACTAGTGTGCGTCTATGTATATAAGTAATTAGATGATTCTGTTTTTCTAATATGAATTTTCATTCCTTAAAGAATTGTAGCTACAGAGACACTAAAGAATGAGATGGGAGACATCAATGCTAAAACATTTTTGCTAATTGAAGAATATATGTTCATTGTAGAAAATTAAGAGGAAAGAATAAAAAGAGAATATCTAGAATCTATTGACTATAGGTGTCTAATATTAATATCTCAAGTAACATCTTAACTTTCAGCATTTAATACTCATGTGTTAGTTTCCAGTACTTAGAAAATATTTTTGATTTCTGATTTCATGCTGCTTATATCCAAAAAAGCAAAAATAACTGAACTCTTTTAATGGGGACACAGAATACATCAATGTATGTTGAAAACGTGGCCTGGGATTGTGAACAAATTAGAAAATGAAAACTTCCTTAGAAGTGGGTGTACTTAAGAATGTGTAGCACTGCATTTTTATGGTGATCCACTGTAAGATATTTGGAATGGGGGTACAAAGTGGGTAAAGGAAGTCTTGGCATTGTAAGTATGTCACCACAGAAACGAAGTTCAGGCTCTGTCAGGAAATACAGCTAGATATAGTGTAAAAGGTATGTTACATCAGACTACACAACCAATTTTTCTTTCATGAACTGAGTACATCTGAAGACTGAACCAACCATTTTATCAGCTCAAAGCAACAACTTAGAACCAAAGGAATATCTTGAAGAGGGAAAAATAAAAACCAATAACTAAAAGTTAAAACCAAAGCTTTCTTAAGTCTTCAAAGCCAGATCATTATAATCTCTGAGAATGAGAAGAGCAATGTTGTCATTAATTATAAGAGACACCACCAGAACTGAAGGCATAACAAAGAAACTGATCATTCCATGGATAAAAGGAGAACCAGCAGACTAAGAATTTATCAATCGTTTTCAAAAACACCATAATTTGTTCAAAAACTGTCATTCATTTAATCTATCCTTAGGTAACTGTGTATGTATTTATAACAGGTATAACAATATATGTGCATATAATAAATAATGATATAAGTGTGTGTATATTTAAAACCAACATGGGCAAACTTTACTAAGATAATAATACCAATGAAATCAGAAAACTCACTAATACCTTGGTCAATTGCTAATATACCCCAAATCTTGATGCACACCACTTTGAATCTGAATTCAATGTTTGGAGAAATGTGAATATTAATGTCATCTAGCATGCAGTTATATTGCTAGCTTGGCATACAGGTACGATATACATGTGTAGTCCCTCAATAAATGAAAAATGTTACATGATGAGCAATCATTTAGATTTAAAAATATATCTTATTGCAAAAAAAGTCCTTGGAAATACTAGCTCTGAAACTGAAAGAAACAATTTCAGAGGGATTTGAATAGTTATATAGCTGCATTTATTATATGGAAATCACACCTCAATAAAGTTGATTTAATAAAAGAGAAAGTTTGCAATACATAAGTTGTAAAATTCCCTGCAACTATAATATGCTATTTCCTTCAAAGTGCAATGATTATCCCAAGGTCATAAGCTGTACCAGATTATAAAATATGGATTTACCAAGTATTCAAACTACTGAGAAAACATTAAAATATGATTACATGTGTATATGGTTCTTATAAAAGATAAAAAACATCTATGCAAAATCTATATGAGAGTCTATAATTAGTTTGTCAATCAGGTTTGTAATGTCTCATTACAGAATAAAAGTGATAGAAATATCTTTAATAGTGAATCACTCATTTAAAAATATAGAAATATGTGTATATTTGTGTGGGGTGATGGGGATCAAAGCAAAGGCTTCCTAGATAACAGTGAAGTGTTCTACCATTAAGATACGTGTCCAGTCCAATATACTTGTTTTTAAAAGGAAATTTTGAAGGTACTAACCAGCTTATTAAACAGTTAATTCTAAGGAATAATTAATAAATGATTTGAGTCTTTAAGGATTATCTGTATTTTTAAACTTTAAAAGTTTAACATGTTGATTCTGTATTTTTTTTTCAAGTAAAGTAAAACTAAAGATCATGGTAACTAAAGTAAAGTTATAAGTGAGCTCTGTAAACTACACATGACATTCAAGTTTTCTACATGTGGTACAAAAAATTTGACATTATAAGCTGAACTCATCTATGGGCCTGAAAATATAGTGCTTAAGCATTAACTAATATCTTAATTTCATTTATTTTTAATTTAAACGTAACTGCACTGAAATGACATAATATAACTTGAAATGTTTTGGAAATCTCTGGCTAGTAGATTACAGCTGATTTTTTTTTTCTTATGCTTTCTACTTGTATTTTCCAGAATTTCTGGGAAAAATTTTTATCACTTTTACTTTTTTAAAACTTTTTTTTTTTTTTTGACTCAGGGCCTCACTAAGTAGTTCTGGCTGGCCTGGAACTCTCTATGTAGACAAGGCTGGCTCTGAATACACAAGAGATCAGCCTGCCTCTGAGTGCTAGGTTTAAAAGATATGTTCTACCAAGCCCAGCAAAATGCATTTTAAAGCACTGTTCTATTGTTTTATTTTGTAGCTAATGAATTCTCCTGTATTTTTTCCTCCTATATTTCTTAATGCTTTAGGTCTGCAACTCATCATCCAATGAGAACTATGGCAGACAATTCATAGGTGTGACTCTTCCCCACCAAATATAACCCTGCACTCATATATATAATAAATGTGTAAAAACGCATGTGAAAATGCTCTGATTTCCATGGGATTCTTCACATTAACTTCATTTTTGCACTTTGTGGGGCTTTTCTTTGTTTGATTGCTTGTTTCTTTACTAAGACAAGAGGTCTCACTATACTGCCTTGGCTATCCTCGAATGTGCAGTGTAGACTAGGTTGGCCTCCAATTCACAGATACCTGCTTGCTTCTGCCTTCCAAATGCTGGAATTAAGGGCATTCATCAACCACTGTACCCACTCTGCCACTATACATTAAGCATTATGCATTCTTAATTTATAATTTCAAATAAATGGGAACATAAAAGTAAAGAATGCATGATTTTTAAGTAAGACAAAATAATAGCTAAAAAGCTAGCCACATCAGAGAATTCAGTTCAGATTAACCATTATAAAGCTAAACACAAGGAATAAACAATCAAATACTAGAGAGTGGTATTATTTTTTTCATGCGGTGTGTCTGGTCAAAACGTTCCAAATTTTGGCTAAAGAGATGGCTCACCATTTAAGAGCACTCTTAGCTCCTTTAGAAGACCCTAAAAGAGCTCCCAGCACCCACGGAGTAGCTCACAAACATCTGAGTTTCAGAAGATCAAATGCCCGCTCTGCCTTGTTCAGGCAACATGGTATACATAGGTGTTCAGGAAAAAGCCCATATATACAAAATAAATATTAATAAAAAAAACCTTTTCAAATTCCAAATTATGAAAGTTTAAAACCTGCCAGGCTTTCAAAAGAACAACCAACTAAATAAAGTAGAGAAATGACTTAAATGATCATACTAATGACCTGATAGGAATTGTGAGCACTGGAAAAGGGGCAGGAAATCACTTTACACAAAGTTTGTGCTTAAGTAAGAGCTATCATTGGGTTTCACAAGGAAGAAATCGACAAAAGTGACTTGAAACAGTTTTCTTTATGGTAAAAAAAAAGTTTCATAAATTGCAAGTGCTTTTCTATCCTTCTAGGTAGCAAATAAAGCTATATAGACCTTTAGGTAGACTTAATTTTCAAGAATCAGTGAAACCGTAAAGTTATTTTCTAAGATGGGAATGACAGTGTCTACTTGATAACTATGAATACAAGAGTACAGCTGTTTAACCTTGAAGCAACCTCCTGATATAGTCACACAACAAATAGCTTGCATACTGCAAATTAAACTTAAAGTCACCTGGCACTTAACAACGTGAAGGAAACATAGCAGTGTCCTTACCTAAAGACTGGTAGAGTTCTGTCATTTTGGGGTGGTCCCAACAAGTTGTTTGAGTCTCGTGGCTAAAACACAAAATATAATGACACACGTTAGAATCTACAATGATCAATAGCAAAAGAACGACAAACGGCTTTACTTCATATTGCTACTTTCAAGGACTTCCGTAGAGTGGTTCAAACTATCTTGCAAACAAAAAAGGCTCCTTTGTTTTCAAAGGTAAAAGCAACACTAACATGATTAGTTCTAGAATTCGTTTATTTTTCACACCCATACTACTGTTTTTTACAAAATTGACATTGATCTTGTTATATCTGCAGTAATCAAAGATCAAGATTGCCTCAGTTCTCCACTGTTAAACATGAGGAAAAAAATTGTCATTCAGCTCTGTCAGTTCCACAATTACAAATCAACTAATTTCTTATTTGTTTCCTTGGCCCTTGTTCCATTAGTCTTTTTTTTCTCTCTCTCCAATGTCAGACCTCATGTTGGTGACACCTGTGTTCCATTTCATCTTAAGGCATATCCACAACCCAACTAATACATCACATCATTCCTCCTTCTTCCCATTACTTTTCGAATGTCTTTTAAACTTGCTACTCTGTACACCACCCCACATCTTCCTATATTTACTTAAACGTGAATGAAACATTCACACTTCTCCATTTCTTAAAGTGTGGTTTCCTACACAAAAGGAACAAAACACCTTTGTTCCTCATTCAATTACATGAACAATCCCAAGA
The DNA here is from genome assembly GCF_907164565.1 of Psammomys obesus. Lineage (NCBI taxonomy): Eukaryota > Metazoa > Chordata > Mammalia > Rodentia > Muridae > Psammomys > Psammomys obesus. The sequence continues at coordinate 1,622,784 of NW_026590552.1, read as the reverse complement.
GAGATAACGACATATACTTTTCCTTTGGCCCATCTACATAAATCACCTTAGCATCATATTTCCTGTTTTCAGAGATTACATGGTGAGCTTTTGTAGAATAAAATGCAGCTTGGAACAATATTTTAGCATTCATATGCTGAACTGATTTATAATCTTTTAATGGGAAATGCAAGGAACAGAGTTGGGATAAAGAGCTTAAATTTGGGCATTTCAAGTGGTACAGAGGACCCCACACAAAAAGAAGAATTTGTGGAAACCATAATATCAAATGCACTCAACATAGGTTTTGAATTTTAGGGCTTTACAGCGCAGAGGTAGTGTAATTTGATGCAGGTGGACTCACCTGGTAAAGAGACAAAGGATTCACTGACATTGAGAATGGATGCATCTGAATACACAGTCATTTTGCTATCATGCGGCCCCCAAATTTCCATCCATTACAATATAGATGTAATCTTAAGAATGATCCTTCTCAAAGGGCAAAAACTATATTCACCATGCATTAGGTTAAAAAGAAGTCAAAAGGAGAAACATTTCAAGTAGTTGATTAATATAATCATAAATATCATAAAGAATTATGAAAACTGGCTAAACAGCACAACTTCAAAGACCATCCTCCCTGTGAGATTTACAGTTCAGTAATTGAGCTGCGCAGGCCACTGGAATCAGTTTGCAAGAAAAATGTTCACTTGTGAATGGCTGTCTCACTTCCTTCAAAATTTGTTCATTCCTGTTTTACTTTTCTGCAGAGAAAATTCACATTTGAGGAGTGTCAATCAGGGTCATCAGCTGAAGGAATGTAACAGAGTGACATGAAAATCATAGGAAGTAAGAAGAAGAGAGGCAGCAGATACTTTAGAAAGGTTTGGGAAAGCCCATGACCAAGCTGATTTATGATGTAGAGAGGGGGTAGCTGGTACTGGTGCTTTATATGCACAGCACAAGGAAGCTGCAACTTGCAGCTTCATGGAAAAAGTGTTCCTTGTTCTCGAGTGATTTGTACCTCAAAAAGTGACTGTGCCTAACAGTTCCATAGACAAGGGCTCCATCCTGAATTCCAGCTTCCTCCCTTTCTAAAGCCCATCAACATGTGGGCACCAGTGGGAGAAAAGGGAAAAGATGAACATGTCCACACATATGGCCCTTAATAGACACACATTGCAATAACAACGCCCCATGTCCAGGACACTGTGTCAACATCTTTAATGGATCTGCAGGAAACTGTTTGGCTAAGCTCATAAACCTGGTCAGACAGCAGGGACACACAACCACTCTGAAAAGCATCCATCTAAAAGATTTCAGATAAAAGAAACAGGGCAAAGAAATAAGCTTCTAGTGAACGGAATTCAAAAAGGAAAGAGAAATGTGCATACAATTTCAAGCAAAATTCCAGAAAGAGAACCAACAAGAGCTTGATGTAGATCCCCATACCCCATGTCCAAGAGACAAACAAAGCAAAACAGAGAGCACGCTCCTGTTTATCAATGTACCTACATTTCTAGCCTTATAATGACAGTTACTGAGTGGATTAAAAATTATTAAAAAGGCATTAGAATGTATATTTTATTCCATAGGTCCTCAACAAAATTTCCACTGTGAGATTACAGAAGAAACTGCCAGCGCCCATTCCTTCCTTTTGCCTTATACATTTGATAGGTGATATTCTCCCAATTAACTTAGAATTTTAAAGCATTTGAATAAAATAGGTAAAAGAACTACTCAAATAATTCCTGAATCAACCTTCATCTTCCTTCCCTTCAACACACAAACCTTTCCTTTTCAAGCAATACAAAGTAACTAGAAAAGCAGACTTGATTTCACCTTTCCAGTCTTAGCTTTGCTTCAACTGCAAAGCAGCACTAAGGATGGGGAAAGACCAGAAGAGTAAAGGGTGTGACTGATTGCCCAAAACAGAAAGAGAATTCTTTCATCATTTAATGCTAATATACTTGAATTCAAGATGGGTAATTCACATTTACCTTGAATATATACCGATACAGAGAAAAATATGCTGTGTTCTTTACCCATCAGGAACACACTCTCCATATATATAAATATATATAATGCATATGATTATGTATATAATATATATATATATTATATATATAATTTCTCAAAAAAGACGATGTTCTGAAACCTGTTCAAAAGTTATTGGGTACATCTTTGTTCAGCCTTGCTGAGAACAATGATGTTTAATGTAGACCCCAAGTCCTTGGGTACATTAACACTGACACTGACTACAATCCTGAAAATCTTCCTCAAATTTTTAAAGCATGCTATTGATTCTGGCCCTGCAGATTCCAAAGGCTGTCATCAGATACACCTATCTGAGTAATTTTCAAGCTAAGCTGCCCCCATATGTGTACTCTTCCTTTTATTTGTTACCACGCTATAAATTAAATACTAAAGCACTGGCTATGACAAAAGACCCTAACAACACCTACTTGTCAATAAGCAGAAATTAAAGCATTACTCTACTAAGCACAGGATTGACCTAATTTCCTACCACAGAATTTAAATTTCCATTCACCTTTTTTTTTTTTTTTAAGTAGTGGCAAGGTTATTTATTATAAGCACCTCAGAGCTGTTCCTGATGTCACTGCTAGAATAATCAGACTTATTGGAAATAATGCTTTTGTAGTTTCTTAAAAGCAAACATTAGACACATAAAAGTAACAAATATCTAAGGCACTCACTGAGGAAATGGCAGTTGCCTAATTAAAGTAAGATTTCTTCTGTAACCATTATCATTTGGTACTGAAAATATTATATATCCTTTCCACTCTTTCTTAGGGTTGAACTAATCACAGTATGCACAAATATAAAAAAGTAGCCTTCTCTTGTGTTTTGTATAAGATTAGGGTTTGGTTTCATATATGATCAGGAGGGAGCACAAACACTCACACACACACACACACACACTCTCTCTCTCTCTCTCTCTCTCTCACACACACACATACACAGTTTTCCCTTTAATCTGGTGATCAGACTCTAGAGGAACCTTGGCATTTGCATGCTGAATTGTTGAACTTGGCTAATACTGCTGGAATACTGGTAAGGTAAGGATGGGAAATATATATTTAGAAGTTCCTGCTACTGTGGAGAATGGACTTCAGTGGTTATGTGTCAATCAATCTAAGAATCAGAAATCCTATTCCAGTTCTACTTCTTGTTCTCAGAGATATTTAACATTTCATTCTGTTTGGCTCAACCCAGGGCAAAGAACAGCCGTGGTAGCTGTTCCAGCTGTTACTTGCCCTCCTAGTTCTATTTGTTTTTCAAGGTTTACCTCCCATCCACCCTCAACTTTGGCCAAGGCAATTTCACTTCAGGGTCCTGTCCAATTCAAGATCAAACAATGACTACTGAAACCAATTCCACAGTGCTCAAGGTTCAGAAAGCTTCCACATAACCCTGTTGTTTTATTTGCTCCTCTTGCTTCTTTAAGAGCAAGGGTATCCTCCCCGGTAGGTTTGGAACAGGGAAATAAAAATATATAGGCAAAAAAAAAGATGATGGGGTGACAAGGACAGACATGGGGAGTAAGCCCAGGGACCAGGAAGAACATTTGTTAAAGAATGTAGATTGCTCTTTAAGACTTTAGTTTGTTACTTAAACCAAAAGATGGATTTTTCCTTGGTACTGAAGCATTTTATAATTAATACTATACCTTCCTTAGACAATTAAACCCCTTCAATTTAAGTTTAAACTTAACTTCATATTTAACTGAGATAAGCAATGTGCCTTGCCATTTTCCATTGTGATCAGATTAAGAATGACAAACTTTGCTTGATGATAAGCAGATAACCTAGAGAAGCAAAGAAGATACCCTGAAATGACTCCATACTGAACCTTAAAAAGAAGCCCAAGAAATAAACCAGTAATGATAGTAATAATAATAATACTACTGCATAGGAAACCTCCAGCCCTCAAGCCTTTCTTTCTTCTCAGTCAATTCCTTGACTGTCTAAGCTTTAATTGTTCTTGTTTTCTTTATTTCTCCAAGTCCTGAAACATAGAATAAGCACAGAAGAAAACACAGCGAGGGAAATATCATTTGGAATCCTCGGAAGAAATCAGGCATAAAGTTGACCTTTTGGCACTTAGCAGTGCAATGAAGGTAGAACCGCTTGCTCCCCTTCCTCTTGCCAGGTCCAATGACGATTTTGGGATTGATTTCACGCATGAGTTTTGCTTAAAGAAGAGCCTGCGTGGTTCACGTCCACAGTGGCAGTCCCGGAAAGGAGCAAAAAGCTCCCTGGGCCCGATCACCGCAAGAAGAACGAGCTGTCCCTCTCTGGGCAAAACGAGAAATCCGCTTTAGCTCTCCCAGCCTGTCCCAGCAGCCAGGAAGGAGCTGGCTGGCAAGCAGGGTGGAAGCCCGGAGGACGCACCTGCAGAGGCTCCCAGGACTGGCGGGAGACCTGCTCCAACGCTCTGGGCAAGCCAATACCAGCCAACACCAGCTACCACTGCCTCTGATCCAAGTTTTGCCTTCTGGCTGCTGCCTGTGCCACAAGTGCACGAATTGCAGGGATAAGAGGGGGTTTCGGGGGCCGCGATCTACTTACCCTTTGAGCTGTTCCCTCATGATTGTAAAGGGTTTCTGTGGCAGTCAGGGGCAGGCGCTTAGCGTGGAGGAGTAAGCTTGCCTGAACCGCGGGGCTCCCCGAAAGTCAAGCGCCAAGCGCCGCCGCCCAGACTCGCAGCCTAAAGCACTGCGGAGGATCCGGCGCTGGCTGGGGGGCTGGCGAGCGGGCCGGATGGAGAGGGGGAGCTGTGTGCAGACGGGGCGGGGCCGGGAAGGGCTCCTCCCCCACCTAAGGACCTAGGAACCTGGATAGCCAGGCACGGGGTAATCAGCGCTTTCAAAACAGAACAGAAATAGAAAAAAAAAATAATAAAAATTAAAAAAAAAACATAAAGAAAGACCTAAAGGAGTTGAAGGTAGACCCAAGAACCTGGAAGCCACATGCACTCTTGCCATCATCCCTTTAAAAATACTCTGGTAAGACTACTTGTTGCCTAAATAAATGACCAAGGTGCAAATGACCTCATCGCTGATAATTAGTGTGTGGGCTTGGAGTTTTCCTTTTAGAAAATGAAAGAAAAAAAATAATCACATGAGAAAGTATTCACCTCCCTCCTCCACCCCTTCTTCCTCAATTGAAAATTAAAGGAGTAGGGCAGAAAAATATAAAATTCAAAATTATTCTGAGTTACACTGGATTCTCTCGTTTTCTTATTTTTTATTTTTCTTTCTTTCTTTCTTTCCTTTTCTTCTTTCTTTCCTTCTTTCTTTCCTTCTTTCTTTCTTCCTTTCTTTCTTCTTCTTCTTCTTCTTCTTCTTCTTCTTCTTCTTCTTCTTCTTCTTGAGACAGGGTCTTTCACATAGTTCTGACTGTGCTGAAACTCTCTCTCTCTCTCTCTCTCTCTCTCTCTCTCTCTCTATATATATATATATATATATATATATATATATATATATATATGTATCAGAGTGTCCTCGTTCTTACAGAAATCGGCCTGTTTCTTTCTCCTCAGTGCTAGGATTAAAGGTGTGCACCACAATGCCCAGCTACACTGGATTCTTAAGAAACATGTATGTTGGTGATATAGCACTGATATTTAAAATACACTTTTAGGACTAACAGCTCCACCATTGCCTACAGACTTATTAGAAATGAAAAAAAAAAAAAAAAAAAAAACCAGGGCCCCAACCTGCATCTACCAAAACAAAAACAGAGCACACTGAATTTTGAAAAGGGAAGATATAGCTTCACAGGACAGTGCCACCAGGGGTTTTGTCTTGAAATATTAGGAAAAATTTGGAAGGATTTCTTTTCCAGTAAAGCACTGGATTTGAAAAGTAGATAAACCTTGATGTCCCTGTGTGACTCATATCAGAAGCTGCAATAGGAAGGTAGAGTTTAACTACACACAACTGTTTTGAGTTTGGAAATATTCACAATGGAAAGAAGCCTTTATTAGCACAAGAAGTTTACATAATCTTCACTTTGTATATTAGAATCCAAGGCATTAGTCTGTGTCTTCCTTGCCTCTATTTGCCTTTTTATCTTTCACCCATTTGTTTCTCACTCTTCTAGTGAATTCATCCCTTTAAGCCTACACTTTATATGTATTTTTTAAATTATTTTAAGTGTCTTTTCTCCCCTCAACATTTTGTATTTAGATTGTTTGGGCAGAAAGACTGGCACCATCAATTTCTATTTACTGGTATGTTACACCACAGCAAAGAGGAAGAAATTGAGAAAGTAAAAGGGAATTGTAAGTTTCTTTATTATCTCTGACAAACCAGATAAAAATGTAAATGTTATCACTAAAGATATGTGGCTGTAGGTAAGACAAGTTTTGCTATTTTAAAGCAAATATGTCATTTTTGGCATTTCTCTTCAAAGACTCAGTCTGGTGTTTGCTAAGCTTTAGCAATTTTGAGCTAGTGAACTGAAGAGGAAGCTGCTCTTGTGATATAAGGAGGGCTTACTCAGATTTCTTTGGGGGTGAGGGTATCCCTAGGCCTAAAACTAGATTCCAGGTCTGACTCTATATTTCTCTGGCGTGCAGAGATTAGTGGCCTTTGATGAGAAAATAGTAGCCTTTACAATAAATCAGTGAGAGTAATCATCATGTCAATGCAGGATATCACTTAAATATTGTTTACTTTAAGAAGAAGATACAAACCTCATAGCATAGACACTTGTAAATATAAGAAATCAGTTTACTAAAGATTGGAAACCTCTGTGTGATGAGGTTTGCTGTAATTCAGTTTTCTTTGTTTTCTGTTGGTTGGTTGATGTTTTACATTTAAGGGAACTGCTCAAGATTCAGGAGTTCTGCTGTTTCTCTAAATGATAAATGCAAAAATCTAGTTTCCCACTGTCCAATTACAGAACTACTAAGAATGATTTGTCAGGGAAAAGAGAAAGAATGGAAAGCATAGAATCACTATTCAGATATTTTTGGTAGATGGCAATATTCAAAAATATACCATCAAGTTCTTTCTTAGACTGGAGTTATAGGCACTTAACCACTTGTTCTAAAATCTTGGTATTATTTTAGAAACTACTGAAAGGATTAGTAAAGAATGACATGGGTATCACACTGACTCTTTTACTATTGATTTCACGCATGAGTTTTGCTTAATAAGGAAAGACTGCTTTTAAAAGCACTGGGTTGCTTTATCTTTATTTTATTTGTAAACGCTATAGTGATACCATATATTGCTTATTTATAGTAGCTGTTTTGTTTTATATTATTCTTAATTTTGGATGGCATGGGAAAACTGAACTTATAGTATGCACTAAGCTATGTCACAATTGTTCCTTATTATTATCAACATTATTATTGTTGTTTTATTGTGATTTGAACTACAAACCAGAAAAGGACCTGGAGTTCTGTCACATCAAGAAAATTAAGTTGAAAACCAGACTGCAGATCCTACCTTGAGTGAACTTGTTGTCCCAACATCCTAACTAGAACATGGTGGTGCCAGAGCTGGAATTGGAAAGCCTGTTTCTAAGAGTTATGATATTCACTATTCTGCTGCTCTGCCACAGACAGAGCCTCTCTTATCATGAAAAATGTCTCTGTTTTCTTTAGCGTGTTCACAAGCAAGCTACTGATAGATGAGAGCAAAGGAGAGTCAACTTGGTAGAAATAGCAGTAAAAATGGAATTAGACATAATGGGATTAAGAAGGCAATTCTGTAAATGTTCCTATAGCTGAAACATCAGTCTTTGTATCACTTAAACTCGCTAGTACCTTCGAAAAACAAGTTCTCTAACCTAAGAGACTGGGCTGCATGTTTCCCTCCCTTATCCTTTCCATGCCTTTTCTGTGTTCTCTTCTCTGCTCTGTGCCCCTAGGAGGCTGGACCTCTTTAGAATCAGGCTCTCTTACCCTTTGATTTCCTTTCACTTTCAACCAATAGGAGACAGTGATGAAAGGCCTATGGAAGAAGATGAAAGAGAAGAAAGCAAGTGATAGCTAGGCATTTATTTCTCAAGCTCCCTCCTGCTGAACCCTGGCCTGGTTGAATCTAGGTCGGGTTTTTTGTTGTTGTTTTGTTTTGTTTTTACTTGTAGCCACAAGTCTTATTGTGCAATCTCCCTTCAGGGCCAGATTTCTCCAAATACCCCAAGCCATTCCTTCCCTTTGCTCTTTGCACATTTTTGAAGTTTTAATATTCTTTTTTTCGCACCTACCATGCCCAAATCTTAGGAACAGCTTTTTCCATATATATATATATATATATATATATATATATATATATATCACTTATCTCTGTAAGTGCTTATCAAAAAGAAACTTTAACCTAAGTCACCTCCTAGAGCAATAGATTATACACCAAGTGGGGTTACAAGGTAGGCAGCAAACCCAGTTTCAGCTCCTGTAGTAGAAAAACAGACTAAGCAGTCATTGGACAATTTTTTATATTAAAACTCCTATTAGGCCCACAAACAGCCACATCAAAACCAAAATGATAATATGAATAGGTAAAAAAAAAATACTTCTTTTCTTTCCAAGAGCTTTGGTGGTCTACCTGCCTTCAGGAGTAATGTCCACACAGAGTTTATAGAAAAAAAAAAAAAAGAAATAAAGAAAGCACTACTGTGAAAATCTGCACTTAAAAGGTGTATGGGACCTTCATCAGAAAGATGAAAGAACGTATCTACTAATGTGGCTTTACCAAATTTGTCATTAAAAAAGTCACTAGAGTAATGGCATGATGGCTGGATCAGTAGACTGCCTGGAATTAGACTACCAGTTACAAGCTTACTGCAATATAAGGCAGATAGTGGCAGAAGGATAAGAAAAGTAGACATTAAGTAGTCTCTGACTGAGTAGATATTTAAATAGGGAAGAAAGTAGCATGGCAGTCCTAAACTCAGTAGCATCAAATGAGGAATGTTAAAATGTTCCAATATTCCACACCCCTCCAGGAACACACCTACTCTTACATTCTAATTTAATTGGCCCTAAGCATTGGGATTTTTAGGGTTTTCCAGGAGAGTCTAACATACAACCAAGAATATGCGCTTGTCTTGGTCTATTACTGTGAAGAGCCACCAGGACCAAAGTTACTCTTACAGTAGAAAGCATTTATTTATTCATTTGTCTATGTATTTATGTGTGTGTGTATTTATTTTGTTGTTGTTGTTTTGATTTTCTCAGACAGGATAGCCTTGGCTGTCCTGTACTCACTTTGTGTGCCAGGCCTCGAACTCATAGTTAGTTATCCACCTGCCTTTGCTTCCTTGAGTGCTGGAATTACAAGCTAGGTTTGGAAAGCATTTAACTGAGGGCTTGTTCGTAGTTTTAGAGGTTTGGTCCATTATCAGCATGGCAGAAACTGACAAGCATGGCTGAACACAGGCAGAAATGTTGCTGGAAAAGTAGGTAAGAGCTCCATCCTGATCTGCTGGCCAAGACTCTGGGCCATTTCTAGTTATATACTTCTTCCAACAAGGCCAACCTTCTTAATTGTTCTACTCCTTTTTAAATAGTGCCATTCTCTTATGACTAAGTATTCAAATATAAGAACCTATGGGGGGGATTCCTTTTTGTAAACAACCACAGGCCCAATAGCCCAGAGGGGATCCCAAAACTGAGTGAATAACATTTGCCAAGCAAGAAATTTCACAACAGGATAAAGGATGACACTACAGATAATGACTTAAATATTGAACATGATTAGGTAAAGACAGTTGTGTGGTGTAAAGAGTGAAGGTGTCTACAAGGCAGTTGTTGGAACTTAAAGGGATAATAGTTTGGATTAGAGTTGCAGATTAAAAAAGTCAAAATGGCAGTATTGTAGGAATAATTGGTTTTGATATGCTCATTTGGTGGAGAGTATATACAAGAATCCAGGTACAGGCCAAGTACAGAAGCTAGGCTGCTGTAATCTTCCTCAAGTACATTTTTTTAAACCGTTTTAGGCCACTTGCAATTTTCAGTATTACTCCAAAGTTGGCAATGTAAATCTGACGAGTAGAATAAGAAAACAACAAGGAATTGATTTATTGGACGTTTGAGCAGGCATGCAGGAGTGTAGTGTGGGGGTGTAGGGGTATGGGTTTGTGTATGTGGGGTAATGTGGTGGTTGTGGTGGTACTGTTGTGTGGCTCTGAGAGATATCACAATTCCTTAAGAGCCTGCTTCACTCTAACTCTAAGAGTCTCTATGTGAATTGTTTTATTTACCGTATCCAATGTTAAACACAACCTGTACCACTTTGTAAAAACCCATTTCAGAGGATAGCTATTGCTTCAAGTAAGTGATGCATATTTTACAGGAAAATGTCAACACTTGGATATCCAGTAAACATATAATATTTGTATGTTTTTGTTTGCATAGTTTAAGCTCTGCCATGGACCATGTATCAGACTTCCAAGAAAGGTTTACAATAACGGTGAATCTCTGCCACTTAGGGCAAATGTGATAGCATGTGATAGCATGCTAATTAAAATACGTACAATAATGCCTCTAGATCATTGTTAAACCATCAGCAACCAACTCTGAAAGCTTTGTTTTCAGACCCAGAGCACAGCACACTCCTACAAAAGCTTATTTTTTTTCCAGGCCCTTCCTTTGCATGAGACAGCTGCCAGCTACAGGAGAGATTTCACTAGGCAGCTTCCAGATAAAGTCGAACTCTCCTTCAATTGCAAGCAGTTTTCATTTAATACTATTTTCTTAAAACTTCACAGAGCCACCTATATTAAGCTTAACATCTAAAAGGATGTGAAGTTTAGCATATTCACTAAAAATAAAGGCACACTTCATTAACCTCACAGGCCAGTGGTGGCTTACTGGGAAAGAATTCAGTGTGCCTATTAGCCTGCCAGCCATAGCACTACCAGGCTTGTAGGAACTATACTACCTCCTGCTAAAAATGGAGAACTGGTTAAGGTAGTACGAGTGTATCTGCTACGAAATTACTGGTTCACCTTTAACTGTTTGTCTGCCTTCCCAAACTGATTGTGCCAAATAACAGGAATTTCAAAACTAGGCAGAAATTCTGACACTGCATAATCTCTCTTCCTCTTCAGCTACAAATAAGGCTTTGTATTCTATTAGATGCACAGCAGGTGAAAACCCCAAGTAGTGAATTCATTCTGGGGCCTCCTACCTTCCTCCCACACACAACCACACTCTAGAAAAAAAATAAGGGAAGTCATAGTCTTTTCTCAAATCACAAATTAACCGTTTGATTTACCCAGTGAAAAAGAATTATCACTGGAAATGGGAAAAGGTTGATTATTTTTTCCTTCTTGACTTCACTATTGGGGTTACAGACAATTTTGTGTTCATCCAGAACTGACAGTTTTCTCCACAAATATGCTCAGATTTCTGATCGATCCAGAAATTGCAGAGTTTTTTTTTTCTTTCCTAACTGAAAATTCACAGTGCCAATATTATCTAAAGAATGATTAATGAACAGTCTGCTACAAGAGAGATTACTTTAAGTTGTGTTCTTATTTGGTGTATTTGAGATGTGAAATATTAAATTTTAGTGTAAACAGCATGCTTTGGCCTTAGGAAGTACACAAAGTCTATATTTCATGCTTTGTAAATATTTACTTGTCAAAGGAAATCATCATTGAGCAAGGAGAGGAGCTTGGTTTGAACATTCAAAAAATTGCGACAGCTTCAGTTTTTAGAGTGATTTACTTATACTTTGTCAAATGCTTTCCTGGAAATAATTCACAATCCAATTTTATTTATGAGCAGATGATTTAAAAAGAGCAGTTTTGTCTTGTTTAATTGTTTTAATCCTGTCACTGTTCTTGAAACAAGTCTTAGAACTTATTATCCACAAGAAAATACTGAACATACATCAAATAGTAATACAGTTTTTAGAAGCAATCATCTGTTACTGTCAGTGGCTCATTTCATTATGAGTCTTCTTAATTAAAATGCAAAGTTATACATACCTGCCTTCCTAAATTAGCCTTTACTGAAATTCTTGAATTTCATAAAAAATGTTAAATGATAACCTAAGGATTATTAATATTTCTGACTTGGCTCTTGAGATTAGGTAAAGTAAACAAAAGAATTGCCAGTCAATTAAGTGAACAAGAAAGTCATCCTAAATTGAAACAGATAAGGAAAATGTAATATTCAAATACTACAGATGACTACACAAGTCTTTTTTTTCCTTTAACATTAATACCTCCACAAATCATGCTCTATCTAAAGCAGCTTTGTTAATCTGCAGCAAGTATAGCTACTTTTGATAGTATGTGCATCAAGATGCAGAGCAGAGACCAGGCCAAATTTGCCCCTTAGAGGCTTGTCACCAGACTCTTTCTAGGTGAACAATTTAACCACTTATGGGCATTTGCTAACTCTGTTAAAACAGGGATGTTACTGAACAGGAAGAGAATATGGGTCAAAATTACACAATAACATTGAAAGGCTTTTGAGGCCTAGGCAATACTGTGTAGATGAATAGTGGAGCACTGCACAGGTGGGATTCCTTAAAAGCAAGTCTACTATGTTCAGGACTGCTGCTTCAAACAAAGAAACCAACAAACAAACAACAAAACTAACAGAAAAAGAAAAAAAAAAAACTCTGAGAGGTCCAGGTGTCTTGCCTTCTTCCTCAGTAATTTAAAAATGAAGCCTATCTTCCTTGCTTGTGTGTTTGTTTTGCTGTTTGTGTTTGAATACTGCAGAAAACCAGGTCTGGCAGTGCACACTTCTAATTCCAATTGTTCTAGAGAGGCTAAAACTGGAAAACTATCAGTTCAAGGCCAGGTTGGTCTACAAACTTAGACACTGTTTTAAAGTAGAACACCACAAAATAAAAATAAATTCAGGGTCATCACTTAGAGTTTTCATTTTAGATTGTTATATGAAAGAAAATGAGAAGTCCAAGTATCTCAGACCTTTCTCCTTCAGCTTCTTGTTTTGTTTTGCTTTGTTTTTAATAGGAAAACCACATGTCAGGAGGCTGAGATGGTATCACTGTGAGTTTAAGGAAATCCTGTACTATTTAGTGAACTCAACATTATCCTGGAATACCTTCACTGGAAACCACCCCCCCCGACACCCACACACAAACTATCTACAGAAAAATGTAAAACAAGTAAATAATTTCTTTTACAAGATAAATCCATATCTACAACCTATGATATGCAAAAACTTTATAATATTTGCTATTGTTCTTTTGAATTAAATGTTAAAATAGGATTATTATTCAGACATGTTTTTAAGAAAATGGTGTGTCGAGGTTAATATTTTCAGATAGTGGGACACTGTGAGAGAAACATGAATATTGATTTTGGAGGCTTTAGCGCAGAAAGAAAGCGATCTTTGATGGAGGTCTCTTGGTGGCAGATTTTGAATAGGCTGTATATGTTAGTAATTCCACAGACAGTCAGACATCAATGAAAGAGAAAATGGATAGCTTACAGGTTCAATTCAGTTCAGTAGTAGAGCATCTGCCTAGTATGCAGAAGGCCCTGAACCCTTTTCCTAGCACTGAAAAACAAAGTCTCTCTCTCTCATTTGTGTGTGTGTGTGTGTGTGTGTCTGTGTGTCTCCGTGTATAAAACAACTTTACCTGAATCTTCTACTGCAGCTCTGACTCATTTTTTGTCAGAATTTAAAAAAAAAATCAGCCTTATTTATGTGTATGTGTACACATGTACAAGCACATGCCATAGCAGAAGTATGATGGCCAAAGCACAACCCAGGAGTCAGTTCTCTCCTTCTACCATGTGGTTTGAGGATGGAACTCAAATCATCAAGCTTAGAAGAAAGTGATTCTACCTTTTGAATGATCTTGCCAGCACATGAATAAATAAATAAATATAAAAAAGAAAATATAGAGCCAAAGAATTGTTACTTTTCTATAATTTCTAAGAAATTATTTAAATTACTAGCCCTCAGTAAATTTTGCCATTAAATATCTACCTATATGAATTTCTTTAAATGCTACCAATAATAGTATATTTGTAGAGTATTTTATGTATCTTTCTTGGTTATTCAAACTTCTTTGTTTTTTTCTTTCCAGTTAGTGAAAGCTGGAGGGGACTGGGAAATTGGTGTAGAAATATAGAAAAATATTCTTCAATGTTACCCAATTCCTCTACTGTGGGGATTAAATAGAAGTAAAGCCTTGTCATTAAGGAATACGCAATTTACCTGGGCGACAGGATAGGATTAGCCCACATATGACCAAACATAATATCAGTGACACTGAGATAATCACAGAAACGAAGAAGAAAATAAAAATCAAGGTTAAAAGGAAAAAATTTAATCAGTTTGGCCTCTTGCTTAGGGTTAGCAGGATGAGTCAGTTGCTAAAGGCTCTTGCTGCCGAGACTGATGATTTCGGTTCTCTCCCTGGAACCCATTATAAAAAGAACTAACTTCCAATTTCCCCTGATCTCCACATGTTCTGTTATGTGCTATACAGTCACTCACATACACATACACAATGATGATGATGATGATAAATAGTTGTAACAGTACAAGAATGGAGTCATGTGAGAATTCTGAATGCTTGTAAGGAAACATCAAGAATACAAGACATGAGTTTTATGACCTCAGTTTTATTAAAACAAGGAATTTTTCTTGGAACCTGCTTTTTGTTCATCCCAAGCATAGCAGACAGGAGTGGGTTTACTTTAGGGTACTCATTACAACCGGATATTGTTGCTTACCCATCATATGTAGCTTGCCCTTGTGACTTTACATTTTATTCATGTGAATCTTCGTATCCCTCAGAATATAAATTGTCTGATGCTCTGAATAAAGTTGGCTATTGCATGAGACTTTTCTCTATCTCCTATTTACACGCCACTCTCCCAGGCCCCATCACTTCTAATTGGTAAACAACAACAACAGCAACAAATGAAAATGTAAAAAAAAAAAAAAAAACAACTAACCATGTATTTTTGTTAATATATAAAAATGTAAATAATTGAGGGAGGCTGTAGAGATGTTTCAGTGGTGAGGAGCACTTTCTGCTATTGCAGAGGAGTAGGGCACAGTTCCCAGCACTGGCATAGTGGTGTATAATAGTTTATAACTCTAGTTCCAAAAGATCTTCCTCCCTTTTATAGATTACAGGAGTATCAGGATGCACAAAATGCACTTACATACATGCAGACAGAGTATTCATCCATACAAAAATAAACATTTTTCTAAAGTTAAAGAAAACATCTAAGGTTGATTCTGCAAGCTAATGATTCACATTAATATTTTGCAAGGCACAGATATTTATAATAATATACTGCTGTGATAAAATATTAGTTTATACTTTTTAGAAACTCAATTATTGTGAAATATTAAATTTTATGTCCTAAACGAGCTGGTTGACACAATATGGTTCTATCACATATTACTATCACATCATCTCTGAATAGGGATTCTTTGACTACTTCCTTTCCAGGTTGTATCTGCTTGCTCTCCTTTAGTTTTCTTATTACTCTATGTAGAACTTCAAGTACTATATTGAATAGATACAGAGAGAGTGGACAGTCTTCTCTTGTCCCAAATTTGGTGGAATTGCTTTGAGTATCTCTCCATTTAATTTGATGTTGGCCCTTGACTTGCTGTGTATTGCTTTTATTATGCTTAGGTATGGACCCTGATCTCTCCAAGACTTATTAAGGGGTGTTGGATTTTGTCTACGGCTTTTTCTGCATCTAATGAGAGGATCATGTGATAATTTTTGTCCTTTTTAAAATATATGGTAGATTACAATGATGGATTTTTGTATGTTAAACCATCTTTGCATCCCTGGGATAAATCCTACTTGATCATGGTGGATGATGTATTTGATATTTCCCACTGGAATACCAGATCATTTGTGTGTGTTTGTGTGAGTATGATGAGGTCTTACTTACTGTGTCAGCCTTGATTTGAACCTAATGAATCCTCCTAGGTGCTGGAAGTAGTAGTGGGTGTCATTTTATCTAGTTTTAAATTTACATTCTTGACTTAATATCAATAATATCTTATTACAAAAATCTGTCTTCATGGTTTAACCTAATGATTTTTCTTAGAAGATAGATGAAACTGAATGAATGCTTCTTCTCATACAATAGACATAAAAGAGACTTGCAGCACATGTATTGTCAGGATATCTTTTTCTTCAAATAGAATTAAATTTGTGGCAAGAAGAAATAGAAATGAAAAAGTAAATAAGAGCTAGAAATAAAGCCCCAAATTTTAGAATACTTGTTGCTCTTAAAGAGAACCTAAGTTGTAGTCTTAGCACATGGTTGCTCACAACTTCATGTAACCCTGATTTTCCAGGATCTGATAAGTTTTTCTGACTTCTGTAGGCAGTAGGCACACGTCAGTGGACATAAATACATGTAGGTAAAACATTCAGAAATGTGACATAAAATAAACAAAGCTAAAAATTATTTTTTGGAATGAAAACAGAGATCAAAATGGTAATGTGTGTTCAGGAGACTATTCCTTGTTTTGACTTCTGTGGGCATCAGGTTCACATGTTAGTGCACATACACACAAACAGGCAAAACATTCATATATATGAAATAATAAATAAATAGGAAAAATTAAAAAGAAAACAGATTAAAATGAGAATGTTTACCTAGGAGACTATTCCAGCAGTTCAGTTAAGAACAGATGAAAGGGCAAGGTGCTGGAGAGATGGCTTAGTGGTTAAGAGCACTGGCTGTTCTTGCAGAGGTTTCTGGTCAGTTTCCAAAATCCATTTGGTGATGCACAGCCAGCTGTAATTTCAGTTCCAGAGGATCTGATACCCTCTTCTAACCTCCACAGGGGCCAGGCATACTTGTGGTAAGCAGACACATACTTGCCAAAACATTCATACAATAAAACTACAGATATTTTGAAGAGGAGAGTGAAGGCCTGAACTAAAGGTAACATTAAAAATTGGTGGAAAGGTATACTTCAAGGCATGTTATAGAATTAAATAAATGCCACTTTTCAACTGATTGGATATATGATAGAAGAAAAGCCTAGGATTTCTTTTTTCTTTTTCTTTTCTTTTCTTTTTTTTTTTTGAGACCAGATAATACTGTGTAATTCAGGCTTCCCTTGAACTAACTGTATCACCTGGGGTGGCCTTGAAATCATAGCAATACACCAACCACAGTTTCCTGGGATTCTAGGCATGAGTTATCATACCTGAAAACATTTAGCATTTTTAGAATTTTATTTTTTATTTTTATGTGTCTAGGTGTTTTGCCTGCATGAATATCTTTGAACCACATGCATGGAGTCCCTGCAGAATCCAAAGGAAAGCATCAGATCCATTAGCACAAAAGTTACAGGTGCTTGTGAGCTACTAGGTGGGTGCTGGAAATTGACCCTGTGTCTTCTGGAAAAGCAGTAAGTGATCTTAACCATTGGGGCATCACTCCAACACCATACATTTAGGATTTTGGATAAATAGTATCATTTGTTGTAAGTTCTCACACACACACACACACACATATAATATATTATATATATAATATATTATATATATAATGTAATGTATAAGTATATTACATTCTCACATATAATATTCAATATATAAATATATATGATATTCTCATATAACATATGAATATACACACAATATATGTGCATTTATATCACAGCTTTTTCTTTTAATGGCTGTGGAAGCATGGGTGAGAACAAGTATAAATTTAGCAAGAGCAAAGCCCTGGATCTAATCTCCAAAGCCACAAAACAACTGCAGAGAAACAGATAAAATTCAGAGATAAAAAAAAATAAAAATAGAATGAAACCTTAAGAAAGGAGACACTAGAATACAGATCTTAAGATTATAGGGCTTGACATAGTTATTAAATGCACACCCACCAAAATAAAAAAGACAAACAATTCTGGGTGTTAGGACATACTCAAAGCAACTAGATCTATCACACTTTGTTGACGGGAATGAAAATTGGTATAATTATCCTGAGAGCTAGAAGAATACATAAAAGATGAACACATATACACCCCATGACCTAGAAATTCTATTGCTTAATATAGTTCCTGCATAAATAGATTCATGAAATGATGTATTTTTAAATGTTTATATTATCATTCAGAGTACAGAATGTTCAATCACATAGTATATAGAGCATATTCACACAATGGAATATTCCAGTGATGAATATGAACAATCTACAACTTCACTTAGCAATACAGATGAAGTTGTTTAAAGAACTACTAAAAGAGTACATGCAGTATGATAAATGTGAGTGTGTATGTGTGTGTGAATCTGACCAGAATCATTCATATTTTATTCAGTGTCAACATAGTACTCTTGGATGGTAATGATTACAACATGGTACAAGAATACTCTGGTGATTGGTCACATTGTATCTTTTTAATATATTTATATTAAAATATATTTATGTGTATATATTTATGTGTCTGTGTACATGAGTGTGGACACCTATAGATTCAGATCCTCTGGAATTGGAGTTACAGAACTCCGAGAGCTGTCTAACATGGGTGCTAGAAACTGAAATCAGGACCTCATGAGGAGCAATACACCTCCTAACCACTAAGCCATCTCCATATCCAATACTCTTACTTCTTGTTCAGCATGCTAGTTATATGAGTATAACCAGATTTTGAAAATTCATTGAGCCTCACATTTAAATTTCATCTATTTTCTTCTTAATTATGTATTTATGCTGTAAACTGGCAGAAGAAAATGGCATATTTTATTATATACAAAATCTAGCACAGTGTCTTCCTTCCTTCCTTCCTTCCTTCTTTCCTTCCTTCCTGCCTTCCTTCCTTCCTTCCTTCTTTCCTTCCTTCCTTCCTTCCTTCCTTCCTTCCTTCCTTCCTTCCTTCCTTTCTTTCTTTCTTTCTTTCTTTCTTTCTTTCTTTCTTTCTTTCTTTCTCTCTTTCTCTTTCTTTCTTTCTCTTTCTTCTTTTCCTTCTTTTTCTTTCGATAGTGTCTCATTGTGCAGTCATGGATGTCCTGGAATTCACTATGTTGATCAGTTTGCCATAGAACTCACAGAGTTTCACCTGATTCTGCCTCCCAAGTTCTAGGATTAAAGGCCTTTATATCTGGCTTCTTTTTTCCCTCAGGGGGTCTAGATTTATTTTTTTTCCTTAATAACAAGTCTATTTGATAATATCTTTAGTGTCGGTATTAGGCATAAGGAAACTGCAAAAAGTTGGCATCCAATCTATGTTTGTTAAATTATCAGGCTACAAAACTATAAAATAGCTTTGACTTATACTCCTCAATATAATTTTTAAATGTGCTTATCAATATGACTTTAATATACTAACATAAATTTTAATAAGCCTGCAGGGATTGGCCACTTCCAATGTGGTTATCACCAGTGCTACCAACAGTAAAAATAGTCGTAAGTACTATGTACTGGCTATTTATTAAATTCAAAGAAGCCTATGAACCTTTTACATTTACACCTTAGGTTTAGAAATTATAACACTGAGATACCAAGACATGAGGACTTATAACCACCAATTGGGAGAACTTTGCTCTGGAGAGAAAGTACTAAGAATCCTATGTCTTTATTACTATCACCCTAGTTCAAGGCTTTTCAAACTGCAAATATAGGTCTTAGTAAATTATAAAGTCAATACAGCAAATCTTCAGTATTGTGTTTAGGGAAACAAATGCAGATAGAAAATGTGAGAAGGTTACATAGCAAGAATAAATAATTCTTGTGAAACTTTTCATTCAATCATATGAACAAAGAAACACCATTATCGATATAGTTGTGTGTGTGTACATACACACAATGAAGAAAGAAAAAGTCTAAGTTTTTTAAAGAGTAAATAGTATATTTCTCTAAGAATATTAAGCACATTAAGAATGAAAACAGCGTTATAATTAACTTATTTTCAATAGTATCTGACTATAAGAGTAGTCAGAAAGTAAGTCATAATATTTACTCAAATCATCATTCTCTAAATTCTTTAAAGTAAAGTAATATTTAGCGAATTGCTACATTTCTTCTTTTATTTTTTTTTCTTTTTCATTTCTTTTCCTAGACAGTATTTCTCTCTATAGTCTTGGCTGTCCTGGGCTCACTTTGTAGACCAGGCTGTCCTGAAAGACATAGAGATCCACATGCCTATGCCTCCCTAAGTGTTAGGATTAGAGGTGTGCACCATCATTCCTAGCTTATTTGCTCTATTCCTCTTCAGTATTTCTTATATTTAAAATCTCTAAAAAGACTATGCATGTTGTACTTTTACCATTGCCTGTGAAGCTACCAACCAATTGTTTAGCTTAATAATGACTACTTACAAAGTGGGAATTTTAAGTAGAACATTCTATTTTTCCTATATCTAAATTCAATTTTCTCACTCCTCAAAACAATGTGTTTATAGCTTTTTTTTTCTTTCTCCAAGAAATAGAATGTTCCCACATCCCCTTGGATCTAAGAAGTCCTTATGACATGACTTCATTTAGCTGAGGGATAAGGCTAAACATGACTTAGGCAGCAACCTGACATGTCTCTTTGAAGAACCCTCAAGAAGTGTGTTGGCTTATAAGACATATGGACCTAATTATATCTATCCATATATGATAACCTATAAATAATCAGACATGTAAGTTAGTAGTTTATCCACTAGGTAGTAGAACAGATATATAAGCTAACCCAGCAAATGCAACAATTGGTCCAGACGCCCTACCGCAAAAGCCCAATATCCATAATTATAATGAGTTAAATAAATGCCTGTATTTTTACAGTGTGTACAAACTACAGCTCATAGAATAACTCTGGACTGCAGTCTGTTGTTTGTACAGCCTTTCAGCTAAATAAAGCTATCATATATTTAAAAAGCTATAAAATAATTTATTAAAAAATGCAGTAGAGACCATAAGAAGCTTATAACATTTAAAATATTTACTTTCTGGTCCTTTATAAAAAGAGTTTTCTCAGTCTTGCATTAGGCTAATCAATTTTGGGTGAGTTTGTTTTAGAGTAAAAGATAGTTAATGTATACCTACTTACTTTTGTAAGTTTTTTTAATTTTATTTTTTTTCACAATTTATTTATTATGTATCCCAATTGAAGCCCCCTCCCTCAGTTCCTCCCAGTCCCACCCTCCATCCTTCCCCACTACTCCACTGAAAGGGGGAGATCTCCTTCTCTGCCATCTGCCCATAGTTTATCAAATCTCATCGGGACTGCCTGGATCTTCTTCCTCTGTGGCCATGGGCAAGTGATCAAAGAACAGGCAATCAAGTTAATGACAGAGGAAGCCCTATTTCCCTTATTCAGAGACTCAAATGGAGACTGACCTGCCAATCAACTACATCTGAGTAAGGAGGTTTAAGTCCTCTTCATGCATGGTCCTTGGTTGATGCAAAGTCTCCACAAGACCACCCGAGCTCAAATCTTTTAGCTTTTGTCTTGTGGGGCTCCTGCGTCCTCCAGGTCCTTATATCCCCCCTTCTTCTATAAGAATCCCTGTGCTCTGACCAAAGTTTGGCTGTGAGTCTGAGCATCTGTTTCAATCCCCTATTGGGTAGAGCCTTCCAGAGGACACTCAATAGTAGGCTTCCATCCTGTTTCCTCTCTTCTGCTGCTTCTGCTGTCTATCCTGTTTGGCATTCTGAATGAGATTTAAACATCCTCCCTAGGGCTCTCTTTACTGTTTAGGTTCTTTATGTCTGTAGATTTTAGTATGGCTATCTTATATTACACAGGTAATATCAGCTTATAAATGAGTGTATACCATGCTTGTCTTTCTTACCATGCATGTCTGTTTCTGAGTTACCTCACTCAGGATAATTTTCTTAGTTCCATCCATTTGCCTGCAAATTTCATTATTTGCTTGTTTTTAATAGTTGAGTAATAGTGCATTGTATACATGTTCCACAATTTCTGCATCCATTCTTTGGAAACCAATCTGGCACTTTCTCAAAAAATTGGGGATAGGACTACCTGCCCCACCATTCAACAAGGACATTTGCTCAACTATGTTCATTACAGGTGTATTTGTAATATCCAGAATCTGGAAACAACCTAGATGTATACATATTTTTAAGAAAGAATGCTAGAAACAAGGACTTTATATTGGAATCTAATTGGTATCTGGCCAGTTTATAACTGGTGTTTACACTTTAGTAACTAAGGTTTAGTTGCTTGTTTACTAATACTAAAAAATAATAGAATGAACAGTAAATTCATAATCCAACAATTGTTGAATTATTAAAAATATACACTAAAAATTTGATTTGTTAAAATTCTGAGAAATTACTTTTAAAGCATGGTTCTTTTTCTTCTTCGTCTTATTATTATTACTATTCTTTCTTAGGCAGTGTCTCTGTGTAGCTTCAGCTGTACTGGAACTCACTATGTAGCCCACTATGTAGGCCTGAACTCACAGAGATCTGGCTGCATCTGCCTCTTGGAGACCTGGAATTAAAGGCATGTGCCACCACACCCAGCTTTAAAGATAAAAACTTTCAAAGATTGAAAAATATAGTTTTCTGAAGTTTTATTAATATCTACATCTTGGAAAGAGCCCAATGGGCAAAATATTAAAAATAGAAATATATTCATGTAAGGATAATTAAATAAACTATTGATGCTTAATCCACTGAGATTCTAAATCACTATTCTAAATGTAAGAAACCAGACTCAAAACACCGCATGGTGCAATTTTTAGAAATTTCAAGAGAGTAAAAATGGATATATGGTACAGAAAGCACATTAGTGATCACTTCAAGTTAAAAGTGAAAAAAAAATGGCCTGTGAAGAGGCACAAAGAGGCTTTAGGGAGGGCATAAGCTTGTATTGCACTTAACTTACAGGAATGATTTGGAAAAAATCACATCTGAGAAAATCTCAAAATTCTACACACTCAATGGATGCATTTTATTGTGTCTAAATTAGTCTGTAATAAAGTTGATTTTGGAAGTTTTTATAATTTTTATTTTTTATGTTAATCACATGTTATTTACTTTGTATCTCAACCATAGCCTCCCTCTCTCATTCCCTCCCAATGCCACCCTCCCTCCCTCATCTCCTCCCTGCCCCTTTCCAAGTCCACTGATAGGCGAGGTCCTCTTCCTCTTCCATCTGACCCTAGCTTATCAGGTATCTTCAGGAATGGCTGCAATGTCCTCCTCTGTGGCCTACCAATCCTGCTCCTCCATCCGGGGTGGGGGGGGGGGTCAAAGAGCCAGTCATTGAGTTCATGTCAGAAATAGTCCCTGTTCCTCTTACTAGGGTACCCATTTGAATACGAGCTGCCATGGGCTACATCCGAGCAGGGGTTCTAGGCTATATCCATACATGGTCCTTGGTTGGAGAAACAGTCTCATGAAAGACCCCTGTGCCCTGTTATATTTGGTCCTCATGAAGCTCCTGTCCTCTCCAGGTCATACTAACTTCCTCTTCTTTCATATGATTCCATGCACTCTGCTGAAGGTTTGGTTATTTCTGAACAGAACACCAACAGCACAGGCTCTAAGAGCAATAATCAATAAATGGGACCTCATGAAACTGAAAAACTTCTGTAAAGCAAAGGACGCTGTCATCAGAACAAAACAACAACCTACAGACTAGGAAAGGATCTTCACCAATCTGAAATCCAACAGAGGGCTGATATCCAGAATATATAAAGTACTAAAGAAGTTAAAAAGCAATACAATTAAAAAAATGGGGTATGGCGCTAAAGAGAGAATTCTCTGTAGAGGAACTTAGGCAAAGAAACACTTAAAGAAATGCTCAACATCCTTAACCATCAGAGAGATGCAAATCAAAATGACCCTGAGATTTCACCTTACACCCATCAGAATGGCTAAGGTCAAAAACTCAAGTGACAACACAAAAGTTTTTTTTTTTTAAAGGTATTTACTCTAAAATCAAATAAAACATATGAAATGCATTAAATTAAGCAGAAACTGATGTAAGATACACTGGATGTTTATATGAATATAAGACATATCTAGGTTATGCTTTCAGATCTCTTCTTATTAATTCAGAAAATATCTAAACACTAGACTCAGAACTGACCATAAAGGTTAATAAATTACATCCTCTCATCTAATACAGAAATTGTGGATAGGGATAATACAGTAATTTCAGCCCTAAAATCTCCTGTATAGGAAGTTTTATTCTTCCAAGGCCATTAGTTCTACTTTTCTGAAAGCTCAATTATAAGACATCCTTTAATACAGACTTAAAATTTACTTTTCTATATTATCCAGAAATCCAGCTAAATCCATTCTCAGCATAAAACAGAAAGAAATAAATCAAATAGCAAATAAACAAAACCAAATAAAAGGCAAAACATAAAACACAACTCTGTCTTTGCAAATGTTTCAGTCTTTCTATTACATTCTTCCTAATTCTAATTCTCTCAAAGCTATATCTAAAAACTTGCAGTTCCTTCTATTTTTCACATAATGTGGCCCTACATACCCTTACCTTATCTAAAAGCATTTGAAAAACAAGATTCATTTTAAATATGATATACAAAACTGAGTAAGTTGGATAGTAATGTTACCTACAACATTAAGTTGCTGATAACGTTTAAGTTTTATAACTGTCGCATTACAGATTTTAAAAAAATTCAACGTTTTTATTTTTTCATTTATTTTTATTTTTTTGCCTTTCAAGACAGGGTTTCTCTGTGTAAGAATGCTGTCCTAAAACTCCCTCTGTTGGCTAGGCTGGCCTTGAACTCACAGAGATCCACTTGCCTCTGCATCCTTAGTGCTGGAATTAAAAGCATGTGCTACCACCTTCTGGCTAAATCATAAGTTTTAAAAATACACAAGGACAATGCATGGAGAGGCCTTAAACCCTTGCTCAGATGTACCCATAGGCTCAGTCTCCAACTGGGGTCCCTTGTAAAGGGAGCAGGGACTTTCTCTGGCATGAATTCAGTTGTAGGCTTTCTGATCACCTCCTCTTGGGGGGGGGGGGGGTGCAGCCTTTCCAGGCCATAGAAAAGACAGTACTACCAGTCCTGATGTGACCTGATAGGCTAGGGTCAAATAGAAAGGAAAGTGGACAAGGAGAGGGGCATAGGGGGAGAAGAGGAAGAGAGTGTGTGGGATTGAAAGGAAACTTGGGAGGGGGCCACAGCTGGGATACAAATTGAATAAATTGTAATAAATGATAATAAAAAAGAAAAAATATAATAATGTAAAATATAATAAGATCACATTAAAATAAACTTCTGTGTTTTTATTTGTGTGTGGGGCGGCAGGGGGAGAACATTGAGACTCGTTTTTTTTTTTTTTTTTTTTTTTTTTTTTCTATGTAGCCATGGCTGGCCTGGAGCTCAATATGCAGACCAGTTTGTCCTCCAGCTTCCAGAAATCTACCTGCCTTTGTTTTGACTTCGTGAGGGTTGAGATTAAAAACATGCACTATTGGCTTGGCTGGGCTCTACTGTGTCTTTACTATTGATTATTTGAAGCTAAATGTGAGCTTTACAGTTTATTGAAATAGGTTTTCAAATTTTGTGTTGTTAGAAGAACTCATAAATGGCTCGATTCTCAGCACTTGGGAAGCAGAGGAAGTTGGGTTGCTATGAGTTTGAGATCATTCTGGTTCACACAAAAGTGACTGGCCAGACAGAGATCCTGTCTCAAAAATTAAAAAAAAAAAAATATATATATATATATAATATATATTATTTAAAATATTTAAATTAAATATTTAAATAAAATATTATTTGAAATAAAAAATTATATATATATAATTTAATCCTCCATACTAGGAATTCCAAATCTCTCTCATTTTTTAAAGGTTTATTTTATTTTTGAACTATGTGTATGCAATTGTGTCTGTGTGTAGGTTTGAGCATACGAGTTGCAGGTGCCTGTAGGGGTCAGATGAGGGCATTTAATCCCCTAGAGCAGGAAACAAAAGTGATTGTGAGACATCTGGTATAATGCTGGAACCATAACTTAGGTCCTCTGCAAAATATATGAACGTTCTTAACCACTGAGCTATCTCTTCCCCCTCAGAGCCTTGTAAGTTCTAAGCCCATGTTTTACCACTGAGAAATACACCATCCCTCTTCCACAAGAACTCATTTTCGTAACCAGCTTAAATCTATTAGAATTTAAGAATTGTCATCAATTCATGTATTAATATGTTAATATATTAGTTTCAAGTGTATTGATAAGTTTAGTTGGTCTCAATACTCATTCTCTCAACAATGAAAAATATACCGTATATTTGGTTATATAATGTAGGAGGAACTGAAATGGGCACTCAAGAGTTCTCTTGATATTCTCAGACTAGAGCAGAAGATATACATATAAACAATATATTATGCTTTGATTAGGTAAGTGAGAATGGGAAACTCTGCTCACTGAGCATAGCAGAGGATGATTAATTGAGGTTGTGATATATAGGCAATTCTGACCAAATGAGATCTCCAGGCACAGGGCTCACATGAGGGTACAAGATAACCAAAAAGGAAACAGATGGGTGTAAAGGCATGGAGATCTTACACAGGGCCAAGGACACATAACTTGAAAATTTCGTATGTCTGTTTTTAACCAGCACTGTCAAGTAAAAAACAGAAAGATGTGCTATAGAATCAGAATATATACATGCAAACATCATGTGGCCATAAAAAAAAAAAATTGGAAGGAGGGGCTCAAGTGGCAGACTTCTTCCCTTACATGCACAAATTGCAAGGATCAATCTGAATTTCCCTGTAAAATCAGGCATGGTGTTGCCCCTTACCTCAACACTAAGGAGGGTGTTCATAGGATCATAGAAATTTAAGGTCATATTCAGCTACATAGTGGTATTGAGGCTAGCCTGGGCTACATGAGACCCTGTAACCAACCAACCAACAAGTGAAAAAATAGAAATGTAGTGAATGTGGCATGAAAAATTTCTGAGTCTAGAAGCATGTTTTTCTTGTACTTACTAAAATCACTTCAAAGTGTGTTTTCTAGAATTTCTCTGCTTATCAACATCAAGCTAATTGGTTTGTATGTTTAAAAATCTCAGTTTTTTATACTTGAGCATATTTTGGATATATGCTTAGGAGTGGTATAGCTGAATTTTCTGAGAAAGCACCAGATTGATTCCCAAAGTGGTTGTACAAGTTTACATTCCCACCAGCAATGGAAGAGGGTGTCCCTTTCTCTACAACCTCTCCAACATGTATTGTCATTCATGTTTGTTTTTTTTTTTTTTTTTATCTTAGCCATTCTGATGGGTGTTAGGTGAAATCTCAGGGTCATTTTGATTTGCATTTCCCTGATTACTAAGGACGTGAACATTTCTTTAAGTGTTTCTCTGCCACTTGATATTCTT
This sequence comes from Psammomys obesus, assembly GCF_907164565.1. Taxonomy (NCBI): domain Eukaryota; kingdom Metazoa; phylum Chordata; class Mammalia; order Rodentia; family Muridae; genus Psammomys; species Psammomys obesus. The sequence goes on along the minus strand of NW_026590552.1, from coordinate 1,595,506 downwards.
CTATTGAGAATTCTCTGTTTAGCTCTGTAACCCATTTTTTCTTAAATTGGATTACTTGATTTGCTGCTGTTTAACTTCCTGAGTTCTTTATATATTCTAGATATGAGTGTTTTACCTGCATGCATGTTTCATTCTCTTAACAGGCAGAAAAAGGCTGCAGACTTCTTGGAACTGCAGTTACAGATTGTTGTGAGCACCACTGTAAGGTACTGCTAATCAAACCCTAGTTGGTCCTCTGGAAGAGCAGCTAGTACTCTTAAACTCTGAGGCAACTCTCCATCTAATATTTTTTTCTTAGTTGTTGTTTTTTAGTTTGATGATCAAGCAAGATAACATATCTAGTGCATTTAAATAATTGGATAAAAATATCATATTGTCTGAAATCATGTTATAACTGTGCAAATCTCAAAAAAAACGGCATCATCTAATCATCTACAATCCTCTTATATTAAAGCAGCATTTGATATGAGTAAATAATTGTCACATGTATCTTTATCCTTTATTGCAATCAAATAAGATTCCATATTAAAAAAAAAAACAGTCTTTGGCCAAAGTGCTCATTATACATGAAATAGGATTATTGGATTTGGCAGTACACAGTTCTCTGGGGGAAAGTGGTTAATGATTTCCTCCTGGCTCTATTTTTTTTCTACCCATTGACTATGCTGTTTATGTTTCTAGTTTCTGAATGTTACAAATGAACAATTTACTAAGTATGTATCTTTACCCAAGATAAAATAAAAAGTGTTACTTAAGACTAATCAAATCATTTAAGAGTTGTAATGAAGAGAAGCATGACTGCTGATAAAAATACATGGTTTAGAATGAGTAAATCCATCAGTTTTTTTTTTGTTTTTTTTCAAAACTCTTTCACAGAAGCTCTACTTATATTTGTTTTTTTTTTCCTAAACCTTGTTGCAAAGTAACAATTTTTTCTAATATATAATCAAAGGAATTTTGTGTTGAGAAGAAAACTTTTCATCTTTTAAAGGACATTTAAAGGACAGGGGAAAAAACAGGATATATCAAGCATGAGGTATAAAGGTGAAGGTGTGGACTGAATGGATTTCAAAAATTATTTTAAAAAGCTTATCTGGAAAAGATATTGTTTAAATGAAGTAGGTTCCTATTTATAAATTTCTAATATTTCCAAGTTTAATAATGCTCAATAATAAACTCATTTTAAAAAATTAATTTAAGATATGTATTTTCAAGGTATTTGAAAACAATTGGGCTACTGGGTTTTCTTTGCAAGCTTCAAACTTTCTACAGCTATTCACTTATCAGATAACTATTTCAACTTTTTTTTAACAAAAAAAGAAAGTCCAACAATCTTTACTAATAATGATAAATGGCTACATTTTAAGCAACATTATTTAAAGAGTCAGTTATGTTTGACATATGATGGTTAAAACACACACAGAAAAACAAACAAATCCTTTTATAAGAACAGCATAGGGAACTACAGAGTTGGCTTAACAGTTAAGTGCACTTACTGCTCTTCTAGATGACCTGAGGTCAATTTCAGAATGCACATGGTGATTCAAAACCATCTGTAACTCCAGATACAGGAGAGCTGATGCCCTCTTTTGGCCTAAGTGAGCATCAGGCACGAAAGTGGTGCACAGATAAATACTGAGGAAAAATACCCATACATATATTAAATAAAGATTTCTGTAAAAGAAAAAATAGCGAAAATATCCTGTGAAAAATTTCAGATATCTTCTGAAAGACTACCCACCACAAGATCGAAGCAGATGCTGAGACTCACAGCCAGGCTTTGGGTGGAGAGCAGGGAGTCCTAAGAGTTGGGGATAGAAGGATCCAGAGAGGATAGGAGTGCCACACAGAGACTAACAAAACCAACAAATCTGGGCCCAGGGTGGGGGTGGGGCTTACAGAGACTGATGCACCATCCAAAGGCCATGCATGGAGGGGACCTAGACCCCTGCTCAGATGTACCGATTGGCAGCTCAGTCTCCATGTGGGTTACCTAGTAAAAGGAGCAAAATTATCTCTGCCAAGAACTCTGTTGCCTGTTCTTTGATCACTTCAGGAGCCGTCTTGCCAGACCACAGAGGAAGAGGATGCAGGCATTCTTGATGAGAGTCAGTTGGTGGGGAATGAGTGCTCTCCCTTTCTGATAAATAGGGAAGAGGGATGTAAAGAAGGAGAAGGCAGGGCGGGACAGGGGAGAGACAACAGAGGAGGCTACAGTTGGGATGCAAAGTGAATTAATTAAAAATAAATTTAAATTAAAGAGGAAACAATAATAGCTATGTTTTTTAGAGATTAAGTGAATAACTATGCATAAATACATGCATTCAAATCACCTAATTTAAATCCAGGTCAAAAATTCAGATATTAGCTTACATTAAATGGAATATTTTTTTTGTTTTTACTTGTTTCAATGAATTAAATTATGATTTTTCAAAATTATATTGTCGGGCAAAGACAAATCTGTCTTTTCTGAATTTCATTCTGTGAAGTAACTGCCACCAACTAATTTGACAAAATCTAAGCTATGATCTTGGTAAGGTATGCATAGATGTATTCCAGCATTAGAAAGGCAGAGGTAAGAAGACCAGGAGTTCAAGGTCAGTTTTGGCTATGCAGCCAGAGTAGTTCTCAAAAATTACAACTACTGATACTAATACAACAAGATAATTACAAAAATGTAATGTTGCTACACATATAGAGAATGTAATCTTTATAAATACTTTGACTTGGTCTACATTTTTGTTGTAATCATATATTTTCTATGATAGAAATAGGAAATATTATTTTAATTAAGGAAAAAGAAAAACCTCATGAGATTGGGGAGATAAAGCAGTGGTTATGAGTACTTAGTACAAGTGTCATTATTTCCCTATTTAGCTTCTGTCTAGATGATTTGTCCCATGGTAAAAGTGGAGTGTTGAAGTCTCCCACTAGTAAGGTGTTGGGATCACTGTGTGATTTAAGCTTTAATAATGTTTCATTTACAAATGCAGGTGCTCTTGTATTTGGTGCATAGATGTTCAGGATTGTGAGGTCCTCCTGGTGGATTTTTCCTTTGACGAGAATGAAGTTTCCCTCCTCATCTTTTATGATTAATTTTGATTGAAAGTCTATTTTATTAGATACTTGGATAACTACCCCACCTTGTTTTCTGGGTGCATTTGCTTTAAAAACATTTTTCCAGCCCTTTACTCAGAGGTAGTTTTTATCTTTGTTGCAGAGGTGTGTTTCTTGGATGCAGCAGAACATTGGAGCCTGTTTCCATAATCATTTAGTTTGTGTTTTTATTGGAGGGTTGAGTCCATTGATGTTGATAGGTAATTGTGAGCAATGAATGTTAGTTCTTTTTAATGTGGAGTTGATCGTGTTACTGTTTTTCAATGCTTGTTTTCTTTTATTTTTTTGTTGTGAAGTTATCTATAACCTGTGTTTTCTTGGGTGTGGTTGATTTCATTGGATTGGAGTATTACTTCTAGTATCTTATGTAGGTTGGTTTGCTGTGTAGATATTGTTTATTTTTGTCATGGAGTACTTTGTATTTTCCATCTATGTTGATTGTAAACTTTGCTGGGTATAATAGTCTGGGTTGGAATCAATGGTCTCTTAGAGTCTGCATGACATCTGCCCAGCCCCTTGTGACTTTTATAGTTTCTGGTGAGAAATCTGGTGTGATTCTGATAGATCTACTTTATATATAACTTGGCCTTTTTCCCTTCCTGCTTTTAAATTTTTTTTGTTGTTGTTGTTCTGTAGATTTAGTGTTTTGACTCTTATGTGACATGAGGAATTTCTTTTGTGGTCTAGTCTATTTGGTGTTCTGTAGGTCTCTTTTATGTTTATGGACATCTGTTTCTTTAAGTTGGGAACATTTTCTTCTATGATTTTCTTAGAAAATATTTTCTGAAGCTTGGAACTGGAATCTTCTTTTTTATTTATTGCTATTATTCCTAGAATTCGTCTTTTTATGGCATCCTTGATTTCTTGGCTGTTTTGTGTTTGGAATTTTTCCAGTTTTATTTTTAATTTGAGAGATGTATCAAATTCTGGAGTTGTATCTTCAGAGCCTGATATTCTCTCTTCCATCTCTTATGTTCTGTTGATGATGCAGTTCAGTGTCCAAGTGGGTTACATAGTAATGGGAAGAGGGACTGCCTCTGACATAATCTGATTGGCCTGCTCGTTGATCACTTCCCCCTGAAGGGGGAGCAGCCTTATCAGGCCACAGTAGAGGACAATGCAGCCACTTTTGATGAGAACTGATAGACTAAGATCAGAAAGAAGAGGAGAACCTCCCCTGTCAGTGGACTTGGGGAGTGGCATGCATGCAGAAAGGGGAGGGAGGGTGGGATCAGCAGGGGAGGAGGGAGGGGCTTATGGGGGGATACAAAATGAATAAAGTGTAATTAATAAAAAAAAAGGAGGCTAGAAGGACCTGGAGGGAACAGGAGCTCTTCAAGAAGACCAATGGAGCCAATTAACCAGGGCCTAGGGGGCCATGCAGAGACTGAAGCACCAACCAAGGACAATGCATGGACTCAACCCAGGTCCCTTACACAGATGTAGCTCTGTCATCATGTGGGTGGCCTAGTAAGGGGAGCTGTGGCTGTCTCTTACATGGACTCTGTTGTCTGCTTTTCAATCACTTCCCCCTGGAGAGGCTACCTTTCCCAGACCACAAGGGAAGAACCTGCACTCAGCCCTGATGCAACTTGATGTGCTGGGGTGGGTTAGGGAGCTCCCCTTTTCTGAGGAGTAGGGGAAGGGGGAAATGGGGAAGGGTGGGACCAGGAGGAGAGGAGGGAAGGGGCTATGATTGAGATGTAAAGTGAATAAATAAAATTTTTTTAATGTGAAAAAAATAAAAATAAAAAAAAGAAAAAAGTATGCCACAGATATAGGAACATTGTTTTGACCTCATTTAAGAATTACAGTGTTCTTTTAAAAATTATTTTAAAAGTTATGATTTATTCACTTCGTATCTCGTTGGGGTACATGTTTAGGCAAAGGACTATAGGTGATTAATAAAAGCTGAAAGGTAATAGTCTTCCGAAGAAGATCTGAGCTTCCTAATTGGCTATGCAATACTAGGTGGTCAGCTATGAAATCATATCTATCTATCTGTCTGTCTGTCTGTGAGTGTGTGTGTGTGTGTGTGTGTAACAACAACATTAAGGAAAAAGATCATGATTTCTAGGGGAATACGCTCGGGAAGGATTAGAGTGAGGAAAAGGAGAGGGGATGATATAATTATAACAAAAGTAAAATTATGAGACATATATATATATATAAGCATTGATAACCATATCAACAAAAACAAGTTAAAATATTGAAAATATTTTAAAATATCTCATTGTACCCCAACGAGATTTCACCCTTCCATATTCACACCTTATTAGTGTCATCCTTGTTCAGATCTTGTTTAGGCAGTCATATTATTGAGGTATCCAATGTGAGGTTTCATTGCCGTAGCTAGAAGGAATTATCCCACAGAAATTTTTCTGGCCTTCCAGTTCCTACCCTTCTGAACCCTCTGCCATGATGATCCCTGAGCCTTGGGTGCAGGAGTTGTGTGACTTTTCTAGTGCTACCAGTGTATGCACTAAAATGTATATTACTGGTTGAATGTAGTTAACTTCCCCCCTTTATATGTTTACTATTTTAATGTTTCTGAGTCTCTAATTTATTCACATCACACTCTAAATAGACTAGAAAAGAATAAACTATGGGTCTCACAGTCTTAAAAAGAAGCTTTTAGGTATTGATCTTCATTAATGATCTTCTCTAAAGATTTCAATCTTTTGTGCTTCCAAAATTAAAATATTATCCTTAGGTTTTGCAATTTAGATCTTGTACGGAGATAAAGAGGGGGGAAAAGTTTATGATTCAGGTTCACGGATGTAATAAACTCCTACTGGCATATTATGAGCCTAGTTATGTCAAAATAAATAAATGATCAAAAATAATCTTATTAAAAAACAAACTCATGTTGAAACTTTGGAAAAATAAATGCAGGTAAAACAAGTGAAATGAAAATAGTATGAATATTAAAATTCAGAACCTATTTGATTATGTATTAGCCAGATCAAAGCCTCTAGGTGATAATGAGCCAGTGAACAGGGATTACCACCTGTCTTATTCAACTAGCAGCTGGACCTACCAAGAACAGCTGGACAAGAACAGTTTTATAAATTAGCCTTTAGGTACACAAGCCAGGTTTTTTCACAAGCTTCCCAGTTCTGCATCTTTATCACTCATGCTAGAAGTAAAAACTTTTTATATTTTGATGCTGTTTTTGCCTTAGGGAAAATAGAACTTTGAATGCCAATATTCCCAAGGAACAGAAGTTGTCTTCTAAATCTAATAAAGTTAAGATGTCAGACTCACTTGGGTTTTCCTGTCAGTGGCACATCTTTTGCTCTTACATTTAAGCAACTACAGATTCTTTCAAAGCAAATAGAAATCTAAATTTTTAAAAATCCAAATCAATTAAGGTCATTCATCTTTATCCTTAGTCCTAGAAGCCTAAACATGTAGCATCATTTCACTGGAATTTCTTTGAAATGACAACACTTATGGACTACTGAAAGTTTATCAAATAATTTTGAATCTGGATAGTAGGTTAAAATTGAAGCATGCAACATTCTTTATTTGGTGGTAAAGTAAAGCAGGGTTGGTTTTTTTTGTTTGTTTGTTTGTTTTGTTTTATTATCATGGGCCTGGAGTGGTAGAATGTATGTTTCAGTATACATAAGCTCCATGTTGATTTTTCCAGCACTCGTCTTACCCTAGAAAGCTATCATGAAACATAAAAATGTCAACTATCTCTCATCTATCTGTCTGTCTATCTATCTGTCTATCTATCTATCTATCTATCTATCTATCTATCTATCTATCTATCTATCTCTTCTATCTCCAACCCAGCATATTCAGGTCTTAGGTTCAGTCCCTTGCACTAAATTCTCCCTCCCCTTCCCCATTTTCCTCTCTCTTAATTAATTTCTACTGATGCCATAACATTTATAATTAAAGACTTCAAGTATAGCATTCAAAGATACCAATTACTGAATTCTTTTAAGAGAGAAAATATGTAACCAGGAAGTCTTAAAATGAACTTGCCCTTCACGCATCACCTTATTCTTACTCTCCCTTCAGTCAATGGCTGAACTGAAGTACTCAATTAGTTTGGGAGACAAGTAACTATCCTTTTGAGCACTAATACTCCAGATTCTAATTGACTATTCTTGTGATTATTATGTTTTCCAATTTATCCATAGGTTAAAACTACTCTTACATATACTTGTTCTTGAAGACCAAAGGGGAAGATAGTAGATGAAGATGAAAAGAAAAAGAGGAAACAATGAAAATTAAAAGACAATATGATGGGTAGTGTTTTGAGCACAAACACAAGTGAAGCGATAAAATATCAAAAGAATACATAGATTACTTTCTTCTTTGTAAGTAGCACTTGGCTGCTTAAGTCTATAGATTTCATCTTTGCAGGGCAGGCAGAACAATTGGTGCTTTTCCCTGTTTTTTCTTTCTATCTATCTATCTATCTATCTATCTATCTATCTATCTATCTATCT